>NC_049229.1:48528696-48848901 GCF_011100685.1 Canis lupus familiaris | reverse complement strand
TACCCAAAGCAACGCATAGTGTTGACATGCATGGTTTTAAGTTTTTTACATTGTCAATATTTTTACATTTAATTTTTAGTTTTTATCTGTATCTATACCTGAAAGGTCATGGCAAGGCTTGGGATATTGACATCCTCCTGAGGTTTTTCCAGAGAACTCCACAAAGCCACCAAGTAACAGTTGTACTACAGCCAGCAGCAACTCACTAAACATCAGCCCAAAGCCTCAGGATAATGCTACAGTAGCATTTACTAGACACTTAAATCCCTTATGCTGACAAGAACACGTATCAGGCTAGTTGTTGGCTCATGTTTGGCCCTGTACAATTTAGAAAACAGTGCCACCTCTTGGTAGGCAATCTGAGGCCAAAGGGCAGGGACTGACGAGCCCCTATTTGACTTCTAAGGTTGAGGCTCTTGAACAGTCAATAGTTTGTACAATTGTGCCCAGCATCCTTGCTATAGATCATTTACTATATGCCAGACAATACATTGATTCATCCCATTCTCAAAATAGTCCTAGGAGGTAATATTATGGCTGTGAAATCCTAAGGTATAGAGAAGTTAAGTAAATTTTTCAAGGTCATACTGGCAGCTAACTTTCCCCAGAACAATCAATCTGAGAGAGAGAGAGAAGGAGGAGGAGGATGTGGCAATATCTTTTATGACCTAACCCCCCAACACTTCTGCTTTATTATATTTGGTAGAAGTGAGACTCTAAGTTCAGGCCACACTTGAGGGGAGGCAAAGGAGGCTCCATCTCTCAAAGGGGGGAATATTCAAGAACTTGTGGATACAACACTTTTCCATACTGATTTCTTTCTTTCTTTTTTTTTTAAGATTTTATTTATTCATGAGAGAGAGAGGGGCAGAGAAACGGCACAGGGAGAAGCAGACTCCATGCAGGGAGCCCGATGTGGGACTCGATCCCAAGTCTTCAGGATCATGCCCTGGGCTGAAGGCGGCACCAACCGCTGAGCCACGTGGGCTGCTCTCCAAACTGATTTTTGAGGGGATATTTAGCTGGATGCAAGCAATCTGCTGTGAGACCAGGAGGGAATCAAGGGGCAGCATTTTGTTTGCTCCTAGCTCTGTACCCAATCACTTTGTGACCTTAGGAAGGTCCCTTTCCCTCTCCCCGGGTGCTCACTTGGTGGCAGGGAATGCAAGAGAGGAGGAAATTCTAGTTTACTCTCTTAATCTAAGTTTGGCAAAGGAAAAAAGCCCCACCACACTAGCTCATGACTGTCTTTTCTCAGGTTGAGAGTAGCGGACTCTGTGGCCCGATTGACCTACAAGCCCAACTCTCCCCTTATCAGCTGGTGACCTTGAGGCTAAGTTACTCAACCCGTCTGTACCTTGACTTCCACATCTATAACACGGGAGAATATAACATTACCGATCTCATAGGGTCGTTACAAGGATGAAATAAATCCACATTTGTGAAGTTCTCAGGACAGTACCATTATAGGAGTCTTTGTTAAAAGAACAAACTTGTATTGCCCTCACTGAATATGGCAAGCAGACAGCCTTGGAGCAAGCTGCTCTTGTGAGTAGATTGAGATGGTTTAAAATCAAGGATGAAAAAAAAATTTTTTTTAATAAAAATAAAAATAAAATCAAGGATGACACATGTGACAACCTGTACCATGTGGGCATCCAGCAGTCAGAACAGATCTGGGCCACCGCTGTATTGAGCAAATAAACTTTGAGGAGCTCGATCATGGGAGGCAAGAAAGGGGGTGGTCCTGAAGGAAGAGAAAGGAGAAGGAGAGGGGAGGAGGGACTCTAAGAATTCAAGACAGCATCTGTTTGCCAGTTTGTATTTCAGCATTTTAGTAACTGGTGCCATAACACTGGTGCCTATCGGACCAGCCTTGTTTCAGGTGAGCAGAATGTGTTGGAGGTAAATGTGCTCCTCAAAGTAATTGAAAATAGATGGTGTTGAATGCACATACTTGCTATCTTCCCACCAGTTCAATTCTCCTATTCCTTAGCTGTTCCTAGGGCCAGGACAGATATGTACAGTTGGCCCTTGAACAGCATGGGTTTGAACTGCATGGGTCCCCCATATGCAGATTTGGGGGAGGGGATACAGTATAGTGCTATAAATGTATTTTCTCTTCCTTATGACCTTTCACACAACATTTCTCCGGTTTCTTTTTTCTTTTTTCTTTTTTAAGATTTTATTTACTTATTCATGAGAGACACAGAGAGAGAGGCAGAGACACAGGCAGAGGGAGAAGCAGGCTCCATGGAGGAAGCCCAATGTGGAACTCGATCCCGGGACTCCAGGATCACACCTTGGGCTGAAGGCAGGTGCCAAACCGCTGAGCCACCCAGGGATCCCCCGGCTTATTTTTTCGTAAGAATGCAGTGTATAATATCTGTAATATACAAAATAGGTGTGAACAGACTGTTTATGGGTAAGGGTGCTAGTCAACAGCAGGCTGTTAGTAGTGAAGTTTTAGGGGAGCAAGAAATTATACGTGGATTTTCAATCGGGCAGGGGGGTCAGCACCCCAACCCCAAAGTTATTCAAGGGTCAACTCAACTCAACTTCAGTCTAATCCCTCCTGACTCAGCTCTTTTCCAAGCCTTTGGGATCTAACTGACCTATGTTTAACAAGAGCAAAGATGCTGTGACCAAGTCGTGAAGGCAATGAGCTGAAACAGAGCAGAAACCTCCCGTGTGTTTGTGGTGTGCCTCCCCCTGTAAGGTGGGAGGCTGCCTATAGAATAGGTGCTTTTCCTTCAAGAGAGTCATTTCAGAAGTCAGGCTTCCCTCCCTGGAAGGAGGTGCAAAAATCTCCCAAGGCCGAAAAGAAGGAAGGAAATACTCGCTTGGGATGCACGGTCAGATAATCCCATCTAATTGGTCTGAGCCGGGGTATTTTTCTAAAGCTCCCTGAGGTGGTTCTAGTAGGCAGCCTTCTCAGTAAGGGAAATTTTTTTTTTTTTGTAAAGATTTAATTATTCATGAAAGACAGAGTGAGAGAGAGAGAGAGAGAGAGAGAGAGAGAGGCAGAGGCATAGTTGGGACTTGATCCCCGGACCCCAGGATCACGCCCTGAGCTGAAGGCACTCAACCACTGAGCCACCCAGGCATCCCTGACTAGGGGAAATCTTGAAGCCCATTTCTCCAGGATGGCCCATTTGTGGCCTCCAGATCCAGGTAGGCTTCCAGGCCCAGAAGGAAGAGATGCCCGCCTGGCTCTCTGGTCTCTCTGGTCACTCTCTCAGCTGCCCGGGGGCACACAGACAACAGCCAGATTCCAGCGACCTCAAGTTAACTGGTTTCTAATCTGTTCTCATCACCTGCTTGGAGCCAGTAAGAGGCCCATTTAAGTTCACCCTAGGGTCAAGTCCACCAAAGCATGCTGCCCAAGACCCAGGGCCTGAGGGGCACTGAGGGTCAGGAAGTGTCGGCAGCCCTCCCCTGTCCTGGTAGGTGCTCAGTGTAGTCAGCCACGAGGCCACCCTCTGAACCTTGGGTCCCTGTGCTTTTTCCACTGAGAGGCAGTTCGCTTTCAAGGGTGTTTTGCCTTGTGTTCCCTAAGAGCCCACTCTCGAGTTAGAAAAGACTAGACTTTCCCCAGGGGCCCCACACTGAGGTGGCGGCTGGCAGCTGGGGGAGGAGTGGGCGGCCTTTCCCGCCAGCTGCTGCCCACCCCCCCTCAGGCTGCTCCCCCACGGTCACAATTCCCAGGTTACAGCAGCCCAGGGTAGAACAGGAACTCATGAATACGAAACCCACTCTTCCCACCCCCAGTTCCCTCTGAGTGCCATTTTGAGGACCAATTGATAGATGTGTCACCTGTGAAATCTGAAGGGTCAACTGCCACTTTTATTTATTTGACTTAAATAATAAAAATCCCCTAGCTGTCTTAATTTTTTTTTCACCGTACAGTACGTCTTCACCGCTTACAAGAGGGCTAAAGGGGATTTTTCTTGAAGTTTCCCAAACATGTAGGGAAAACATTTACCTGAGGGCAGAGCTCTCCAGCAGAGGGCCCAGAGGGGGTGGCCAGGTGAAGACAGGGGAATTCCCCAAGGGGCATGGCCTATAGTCCAAACCTCTCTGGCTTCCAGCCCAAATGAGAACTTGTAGAAGCTTCTTAGAAGGGCATGACAGCCCTGCTCCCAGTGGGCCTCCAAGGGTTTGAAGCAGAGTTTCTCAGCCGTGGCACTTTGACATTTTACATAGATGATTCCTGGTTGTCGGGGCTGAACTGGGTATTGTGGGATGCTCTGGTGCATCTCTGGTCTCTACCCGCTAGATGCCAGTAACCCCCTCCCCACACTTGTGAAAATCAAAAAAGTTTCCAGACCTGGCCAGATGCCCTTTGGGGAAGGGACCAACATGACCCCCAGTGAGAACCACTGAATTAAAAGAACAAGCAGCCAGGGGCACCTGGGTGGCTCAGTGGTTGAGCCCCTGCCTCCGGCACAAGGAGTGATCCCAGGGTCCCAGGATCAAGTCCCACATGGGGCTCTCCACAGGGAACCTACTTCTCCCTCTGCCTCTCTCTCTGCCTCTCTCTCTCTCTCTCTCCATCTCTCAGGAATAAATAAATAAAATCTTTTTTTTAAAAAAGAACAAGCACCCAAAAGCCACGTTTTTCAGTCAATCTGGACCTGGTAGCTTCCTCACAAATGCCCTCAACGCCTCTGTGTGTGTGGCCATGCTGACAGCAGAGCCACTGGCAGCTCCCAGAGTGGGCATCAGCGTGGTTGTTTCTGGTACATTCCCCTCTTCCTGCTTCCTTCAGATAGGAGGGAGCAAGGCCTCTCAAAGGTCGTCAAAGACCACTCCTGTTTCTAGTTTTCCACCAGAGTAAAAACGAACCTATATCAAAATGAGTTAACAAATATTACGGTATATTTTAAAAGCAATGTACTTGTGCTAGAACTAGGTAATTATGAGATTTATAGAATTATTAATTCATGACTCATTGGAGGTGGTAGTGTCAGACAGTGAGAAAGAATCTCCCTCCTCTCAGACCTGGCCGAGAGTCTCTGATTGGACATATACCCTTGTTTGGAGTTAAGGTGTACGGGGAATGTGAGGCCTGAACCAAATCATTTTGGGGCACCTGTCCCCGACCCACCCAACCTTGAGAGGGTGTGGAGGGGGCCGTGGCCAGGAAAGAAGGTCAGAATAAGGGAAATGACTTCTCAGCTCTAGGTTTGAATACAAAATGGAATGTTCTGGCTCTGCCACTTAGTAACGCCATCTTGGGCAGCACATTTGAAACTCTGTGCCACGCTCTATGTAATGGGGGTACAGTACCCACCTCCCAGACTGGGACATATTGGGACATATAGCACTCAGTACTTGTGCTTCGTAGGCATGCAGTACTCATAGCCATTATTGCTGTGATATTTATTTCAGGGTGCATCCTGGTACTGTGTTTCATCCAAAAGAAACATTGAGAAGAGGGAATCACATCATGTACCAACGTTCTGAAAATCCACTCTATACATTTTTTTCCCAAAGTCACCCTCCTCGTGTTTATTGTGCCAGTCTATACTTTCTCTGTTTCTGCTTCCCGGGCCCCACAGCCCCACAGAAGGTCTGTGACCTTCACAGGTTGTCTCCTGCTGGACAACCCTCGTCTCTACCTCCCAACCAAGTGTGCGCTGCTCCTCAGCGGGACATCTCCAAGACCAGGTGAGAAGTGGTCTACCTTTTGTTTCCATCATCTGCCTCTCTAGCTCCTCCAGCAGAGGTTCCATAGCTACAGGGCCAGAACCAAGAGACCCTCCTCCAAGGGCCACTTGTTAGCTGTTCACCTACTGGTGGACATTTTGATCTGTCTTTGGGTTTTGACGATTAAAAATAAAGTGGCTACACATATGCATGTTTAAGTCTTCAGGGGGCCAAATGCCTTCCTTTCTCTTGGGCAAATACCTAGAAGAAAATACCAGCAATCTTGGTCTAGTCATTTGTGAGTTCTAGTTGCTTTCATGTGGATTCCTCAGGATTTTCTCAGATGCTTACATTGTCTTGGGTGAAGATGGTTTTACTCTTTCCCAGCTGACACCTTTGACTTTTCTCCTTGCTTTATTGCATTTCTCTTTTGTACAGTGCAATGTGGAAGAAAGGGGTTGAAAGTAAACATCCCTGCCTTCTGATCATAAGAGCCAAAAGCCCTCAGTCTTCTATCATTAAGTCTAATGTAAACTACGGGTTTATTTTTATAGGTTCTGTTTTATCGGGTTGAGGAAATTCCCTTCTATTTCTAGATGGCTGATAGCCTTCATCATGAATGTGTATTGAATTTTGTCAAATGCCTTTTCTGAATCTATTGATACAGATTCTTGGTTTCCCCCACTTTATTCCATTATTGGGATGAATCACATCAATTGATTCTTTTTCTCTCTCCTTTATTTATTTATTTATTTATTTAAGAGAGAGAGAGAAAGAGAGAGTGTGTGTGTGTGCATGAGTGGGGGAAGGGGCAGAGGGAGAGGGAGAGGAATCTTCAACAGATTTCCCACTGAGCTTAGAGCCCCACTCATGGCTCTATCTCATGACCTTGAGATCATGACCTGAGCTGAAATCAAGAGTTAGATGCTTAACTGACTGAGCCACCCAGGCACCTCACATCAATTGATTCTTAAATGTTAAACCAACCTTGCATTCCTAGGATGCACTCTACTTGCTCATATTCCTTAGCATATTTTTAAATTGAGCTATAATTCACCTACCATGAAATTTACCCTTTGAAAATGCACAATCCAGTGGTTTTTAGTATATTCACAAAACTGTGCAACCATCACTATCTAATTTCAGAACATTTTTATTACCCCCAAAAGAAATTCAGTACTTGTTACCAACTACTCTTTATTGCCTTCTCCCTCCAATCCTTGAACATTTCATATATATGGAATTGTATGTGGCCTTTTGTGACTAGCTTCTTTCATTTGACATAACATTTTCTACATTGTAACATGTGTCAGAACTTCACTCCTTTCCATAGCCCAACAATATTCAATTGTATAGACATACTATATTTTGTTTGTCCATTTACCACTTCATGGACATATGGGTTGTTTCTACACTTTGGCTATTACGAATAATGCTGCTGCAAACATCTGTGTACAAGTTTTTGCATGGACATATATTTTCAGTTCTCTTGGGCATACACGTAGGAGTGGCATTGCTGGGTCATATGTCACTCTATGCTTAGCTTTTGAGAAACTATCAGACAAGTTTGAACAGGAGCTGCCCCATTTTACATTCCCTAGCCATCTATGAAGATTTCTAGTTCTTCACATCTTCATCAACATTTGTTATCCATCTTTTTTACTACAGTTATCCTACTAGGTGTGAAGTGGCATCTCATTATGATTTTGACTTGCATTTGCCTATGACTAATGGTGTTGAATAACTTTTCTTATGCTTATTGGCCATTCATATATCATCTTTGAGAAATGTCTGTTCTTAATCCTTTGCTCATGTAAAAAATGGACTTCTGGGCTTTTTTATTGTTGAGTTGTGAGACTTCTTTGTATATTCTGGATGCTAGATCTTTATAGTATATTATTCACAAATATTTTTTGTGGTTTGCCTTTTACTTTCTTTCTTTTTTTTTTTTATTTATGATAGTCACAGAGAGAGAGAGAGAGAGAGAAAGGCAGAAACACAGGCAGAGGGAGAAGCAGGCTCCATGCACCGGGAGCCCGATGTGGGATTCGATCCCGGGTCTCCAGGATCGCGCCCTGGGCCAAAGGCAGGCGCCAAACCGCTGTGCCACCCAGGGATCCCTACTTTTTTTTTTAAGATTTATGTATTTGAGAGAAAACAAGAGAGAGCATGAGTGAGGGGGAGGGGCAGAAGAGGAGGAAGAGAGAGAATCTCAAGCAGACTCTCCACTGAGTGATGAACCTGATGTGGGGCTCCATCTCACAACCCTGAGATCATGACCTGAGCCAAAATCAATAGTTGAACACTCAACAGACTCAACCACCCAGGTATTCCTACTTTTTTTTTTTTTAATTTATGCTATATTGTGTTACAAATTTTAGGTATAGAGTATAGAGGATTTTACCAGATTGATTATACTATATTCTACGCTGGCTTTTTAATGAGGTTCTGGCAATTGTTGAACATGGTGTAATCATTTTATGATAGTTGGAACAAGATTTTGGAATAATTTGGAAGGAATGATTTTAATCACAAAACTGTAGGGAAATGAATTGAACTCTTCTTCCAAGTTTAATTACAACTACTGTTTGCTCCTCCTGAAATTAGTTAAACCTGAGCTTGATGACTTACTTTCTTTTTTTGTTGAAATAATATCTTTCACTTTGTTGATAGTATTATTTTGAATGCAAACATTTTAAATTATAATTAAGTCCAAGTTATGTATTTTTTTCCCTTTTGTCGTTTGTGCTTTTGGTATTGTATCTAAGAAACTGCTGCTAAACCCAAAGTCACAAAGATTTACACCAACATTTTCTTCTCTGAGTTTTGTAGTCTTAAATCTTATATTTAGGTTTTTGATCCATTTTGAGTTAATTATGTGATAGTAGTCCAAACTTTCTTTTGCATATGAACATACAATTGTTCTAGCACTATTTTTTTAAAAAGACTATTCTTTATTGAATGATTTTTGGCACCTTTGTCAAAAATCAATTAACTATAAATATAAAGATTTGTTTCTGGACTCTAAAATGTCTTCTATTGGGACACCTGGGTGGCTCAGTGGTTGAATGTCTGCCTGCCGCTCAGGAAGTGATCCTGGGGTTCTGGGATCAAGTCCCACATCAAGCTCCTTGCAAGGAGCCTGCTTCTCCCTCTGCCTGTGTGTCTGCCTCTTTCTCTCTCATGAATAAATAAATAAAATCCTTTTTAAAAATAAAATCTCTTCTATTGATTTATATATCTATCTATATGCTAATACCACCCTGTCTTGAATTAAGTTTTGAAATTGAGAAATGTGAGTCTCCAACTTTATTCTTTTTTTTTTTTCAATATTTTTTAGGCTATTCTGGAACCCTTGTAATACCATATGAATTTTAGGACCAGCTTGTCCTAAAATGTGGATGGAAAATGATATGGATTGCATCAGAGCTGTAGATCAGTTTGGAAAGCATTGCCCTCTTAACAATAGTAAGTCCTCCAATCTATGAACATGGCATGTCTTTCCACTTATCTGGGTCTCCTTTCACTTCTTTCAGTGATATTTTATAGTTTTTAGTATATAAGGCTTATACTTTTTTGGTTAACTTTAGTTCTAAGTATTTTATTCTTTTTGGTGCTGCTATAAATAGAATTATTTTCTCCATTTCATTTTTGTACCATTCATTGTTAATGTATAGCAATATAATTGATTTTCATATATTGATCTTGTATTCTGCAACCTTGTTGAACTTCTTTATTAGCTTTTACAATTGTGCGTGCGTGCATGTGCATGTGTGTGTGTATGTTCTTTATTCCTTAGGATTTTCTCTATAAAAGATTATGTCATCTATAGATAGAGATACCTTTACTTTTTTCTTTCCAATCTGGATGTTTTTAATTTCTTTTTCTTGCCTAACTTCCCTGGCTAAAAATTCCAGTACACTGTTGAATAGAAGTGCTGAGAGAGGATATCCTTTTTTGGTTCCTGATCTTAGTGGGAAAACTTTCAGTCAGATTTTCACTATTAAGCATAATGTTAGCTGTGGGTTTTTCATGGACATTTTTTATTATGTTGGGAAGTTCTCTTTTACTTCAGGTTTGTTGAGGTTATCATGAAAAGCTGATGGATTTGGGTTGTTTTTTTTTTAAAGATTTTATTTATTTATTTATTTGACAGAGAGAGAGAGAGAGAGAACAAGCAGAGGGAGCAGCAGGCAGAGGGAGAGGGAGAATCAGACTCACTGCTGAGCAAGGAGCCTGATGTAGAACTCGATCTCAGGATTCTGGGATCATGACCTGAACTGAAGGTAGATGCTTAACCGACTGAGGCCACCCAGGCATCCCAGCTGTTGGATTTGTCAAAGACTTTTTCTCCATCTATTGAGATGATTATGTGGGTTTTGTTCCATATTCTTTTAATATGGTGTGTTATGCTGATTACTTTTTAGATGTTGAACCAACTTTTCATTCCTGAGATAAATTCCACCTGGTCATCGTGTACTATCCTTTTCATACCTTGTCAGATTCAATTTGCTAGTATTCTGTTGAGGATTTTTGCATCTACAGGATAGAGGTCTGTAGTATTATTTTCTTGTGATTTATTTCTCTAGCTTAGGTATCAGGGTAATACTAGCCTCAAATGAGTTGAGAAGTATTCTCTCCTCTTCTAATTTTCTCCTTCCTCTAATTTTTGTTAATTATTCTTTAAACATTTGGTAGAATTTGTCAGTGAAGCCATTTGGTCCTAGGCTTTTCTTTGTGGCAAGTTCTTGACTACTAATTCAGTCCCATTATTTATTTTCAGTCTTTTTAGTTTTCTATTTCTTCTTGACTAAGTTTCAGTAATTTGCATCTTTCTAGGAATTTTTCCATTTTATCTAGGTTATCCAATTTGTTTGCATACAATTGTTCATAATATTCTCTTACAATCCTAATCCTTTTTATTTCTGTAAAAGCAAAAGCGTATCCCTTTCTCAGTCTTGATTTTAGTAATTTGAGTCTTCTATCTCTTTTTTCTCAGTCAGACTAGCTAGTGGTTTTTCAACTATGTAGATCTTTTCAAAGGACCAGCTTTCGGTTTCATTGAGTTTTTCTATTTTTTTTCTATTCTCTATTTCATTTATGTCTGTTTTAATTATTTTTATTTCTCTCCTTGTGCTTCCTTTAGGTAAGCTTGCCCTTCTTTTTCTAATTTCTTAAGGTGGAGGGTTAGGTTACTGATACAAGATTTTTATTTTCTAATATAGGCATGTACAGCTATAAATTTCCCTCTAAGTATGGCTTTAGCTGCATCTTATAAGTTTTGGGTTGTTAAGTTTTTGTTTTCATTCATCTGAAAGTATTTTCTAGTTTCCTGTGACTTCTTTGATATATTTGTAATTCAGGAGTGTATTATTTTGTACATACTTGTTAATTTCCCAACTTTTTACTGTTACTGATTTCCAATTTCATTCCATTGTGATTGGAGAACACACTTTGTATGATTTCTAGCTTTATAACTTTTATAGTCTATTCTTGGGGTGCCTGGGTGGCTCAGTTGGTTAAGTGTCCAATTCTTGATTTTAGCTCAGGGCATGATCTCAGAGTCATGAGATCAAACCCTGCTCAGCAGGGAGTCTGCTTCAATTTCTCTCTCTCCCTCTCCCCATGCCCCATGCCCTCAAATAAATAAATAAATAAATAAATCTTTAAAAAGAAAAGAAGAAAAACCCAAATGGTCCATTCTGGAAAATCTTCTGTGGTATACTAGAGAAGAATGTGTATTCTGCAAAATTTTGTTGGGTGGAATGTTCTATTGATGCCTGCTTTAATTGGTCTGGAATGTTGTTCAAGTTTTCTTTTTTTTTCCCCCTTAATCTTATATCTAGTTGTTCTATCTATTAATGAAAGTAGAGTCCTAGAGTCTTCAATTATTATTTTTGAATTGTCTGTTTCTCCCTTTAATTTTGCCAGGTTTTGCTTCTTGTATTTTATTTTATTTTATTTTATTTTATTTTATTTTACTCCACACCCAGCATGGCGCCCAGCATGGAGCTTAAACTCATGACCTTGACATCAAGACCCAAGCTGAGACCAAGAGTCAGATATTCAGCCCACTGACTGAGCCACCCAGGTGTCCCTGCTTCCTGCATTTTACAGACTTTGTTGTTAGATGTGTATATGTTTATAATTATGTCTTCTTAATGGAGACTCTTTTATTATCATAAAATGTCCTTTGCCACGGTAGTGATAGTTATCTTCAGGTCTATTTGTCTGTTATTAGCATAGCCATCCATCTTTCTTTTGGCTACTGTTTGTATAGTATATGTTTTCTGATTCTATTATATCCACCCTGTTTTTGTTTTTGAATCTAGTGTGTTCCTTAGATAGCATATGGTTGATTCTTTATTTTTTAAGTCCATTTTGCCAATTGCTGCTTTTTTGATTGGAGTGTTTAATGCATTCAAATTTAATGTAATTGCCAATAAGGTAGGATTTATATCTGCCATTTTGCTACTTGTTTTCTACATGCCTTATTTTTGGGGGGCCTCTATTTCTTCATTACTCCTTGCCTTTATGTTAAATAGATATTTTCTAGTGTACAATTTTAATGTCCTTATTTTCTTTTTACAATATCTTTTGAGTTATTTTCTTAGTGGCAGCTCTGGGGATTATAATTAACATATTCTAGCTATCCAGTGTGAGTTAATACAAACTTAATTGCAATAATATACAAATAAATATTCTCCTATAAACTCCATCCCTTCCTACTTTGTGCTAATATTATCATACAAATTACTACTTTATATATTCTATGCCTATCAAAACCGATTTATAATTATTGCTTTATGCAGTTCTCCTTTAAATAAGATTAAAGATAAAAGTAAGTGTTATAAACAAAATACACATTTATATTGTCTTTTAATCACTATAGTTATAATTGCCACGGCTTTTGATTTCTTCATACAGATTCAAGTTACTATCTAGCATTCTTTCATTTCAACCTGAAAAATTCCTTTTAGCATTTCTTCTGGGGTAGGCCTGCTGGTAATAAATTTTCTCAGGTTTTGTTTACCTGGGGATGTATCACATTCCCCTTTATTTTTAACAGCTTTTTAAGGAAAAAGGCAATGTCTCTTATAGATGTATAGTATGTAATAGTTGGGGTTCTCCAGAGAAACAGAACCAATAGATGTGTATGTATAATAAGAGAGGGAGAAAGAGGGGGAAATTTATTATAAGGAATTGGCTCAACAAGATCTGTAATCAGCAAGCTGGAGATCCAGGATTGCTGACGTGTAGATCCAATCCAAATTGGAAGGCCTGAGAGACAGGGGAGCCAGTAGTGTAGTTCCAGTCCTAAGGCAGTAGTAGGCTTGAAACCCAGGAAGAACAGATATTTCAATTTGAATCTGAAGGCAGGATAAAACAATGTCCTAGCTTGCAGGTAGTAGGAATTCCCTCATATCTGGGAGAGTGTTGGCCTTTTTGTTTTCTTCAGGCCTCCAATTAATTAAATGAAGCCCACCACATTAAGGAGGTGCTAGGACTTTGTAAAATTAACATTTGTTAACTGAAGCTCAGTGTATGGAATGGAGAGACACAAGAGAAATTGAGAAAGAGTTTATTATTCACAGGTCCTAGAGGATTTATACAGTACACTTCAAGGAGTCATGTTGAGAGATCAAGGCAGGGTATAAGCAGAGATAGGGCCTGTGGCATGGGCCTTTATTAGAATCTGTGGGTAAAGTGCTTTGGAGTTCCCAGGAAGAAGCCAGATTGGCCAATTTAAACCAAGAAGAGCAGGGTTTTGGTAAGATCCATGGGGATCTTATCTAAGGAGTACACAAGAGGAAGACCCTGGGAGGTAAGGGGACTGTTGATCACAGCACTGCTGGGGGAGTCACATCAGGAACTTACATTTGTGACTCTATGGGCTACATCTAGGAAATGTGCTGGCATGAGGGGCTAGTGTTGGCTTTAAGCCCCTACAGGCCACTTGGCCAAAGAAAATGGATGCCAAGGCAGTAATGCCATGAAGTAATTTAACTAAACTCTCAACAAGAGGGTAATCTGTTTTATTAAGTCTATCAATTTAAATGTTAAATTCATCCAGAAACACCCTCACAAAAAAACCTCTCACAATAATGTTTGACCAAATACCTGGGACCCTCATGGCCTAATCAAGTTGATACACAAAATTAACCATTATACAACATGCAACAGAATAGTAAATAATTGAACAAAAAAGACTATACAAAGAGGCAAGGCTGCTGAGATTGAACTGCTGGCTGGCTGGGAGAATCACCAAATAGCCCCCCTTCCCCAATCCCTGTTGAAATGGCAGCAGTAAGAAAGAAGTGCAGTAAGGAGTTGACTCATAACAAAATCGATCATGGAAGGAGAAGATATTGGAGACCAGAGGCTCTGATGTATTTCTGGAAGACTGAAAAAAAAGTTGGAAATGTGCATTCTTTAGCTAATAAGCAAAAATCCTATTTAGCACACGAAAGGAGACTGACCAGAGAGACAATGGTTCGATAGAACACTGTGCCTCTGTGACAAATAATGTTACAAAAGAATATTTAATTTAAAAATTAATGACATACAAAGGCATTTAACATGTAAAAATAAAAAGTGGGTTTAAAAAACATTATCTTTAGCATGTTCCTATTTTTCTTAAGAAAATACATTTCTGTATTTAATCAGGAGACTACACACTGTTAACTATGTTAACAATGACTATCTCACTATTTTCTCTAGCAAATACGTATACCGTGATTATAATAAAAGTGACTTTCAACTATTACATACCTACAAGAGACTGAAATTTTCAAATATCTCCATACATTTCTAAGACTGTGGCTGCTGTGGGAGGAATGGCAGTATTAGACAGGTGGGTGGTTTGTATAGCTCAGTAAAACAGATGAACTCACAGCAGACTGGCCTCCCTCCTCTTTGTGAGCTTCAGCTATATATGTGTCAAGTTTCCCAATTCATGTCACATGAAACTCTTTCATCACTCTGGTTCCTCAGCAAACAGTATGATTTGTCTTAACTTATAGAGTCTCTATGTTTGGATAGACATGTTTCCATACTGCCCATGTTCTCTGTGATCTTCCAACTTTCCTTTAATCTAGTCTCTACCAATGGTGGAGGTAATCATCTTCAGAAACTTAGGTGACAAATCTAATGGCCAGACCCACATAACGCCTTACTAAGTGCCACACACGGAGGAAGGGACTCATTTTCCCAGTAAGCCATTCTTTTAAATAGACAAGAATTCACATAAGTGAGAAATCTCTCATGAATATATTATAAAGAGAATCTGATTTAACTGTGAAATTAATTTAGGAGACATTTGATTTGTATTACTTCTCTGGACATAAGTGAGATAGAATATATGACAGCCCCTGTGTGCCCACTATCACCCCCAAGGTATGTCTAAAAGGATACAAAATTCTTATCCCTTTCTCTTTCTACTGTCAGTGTAGCTTCCTTGGATCCATGAAGACCTATGGTAGGATTAGGGTTAGGTGCTGAAATACAGATGTACCAGTGGGTTTTCCAATTTTGTTAGAATCTGAAGATTACTATTAAACTTTTTTTTGGGAGGGGAGAGAGAGAGAGAGAAAGTATTAGCGGGAGTGGTAGGGGCAGAGGGTGAAGGAGAGACTCATACTTAGTGCAGAGTGCAATGTAGAGCTCAGTTTCATGACCCTGAGATCATGACCTGATCCAAAATCAAGAGTTGGACACTTAACCCCCTGAATCACCCAGGCACCCCAAGGTTACTTTTATTTTATTTTATTCTATTATTTTATTTTACTTTATTTATTTTATTTAAGATTTTATTTATTTATTTGAGAAAGAAAGCGCACAAGCTGGGGAAGGGGCAGAGGGAGAGAGAGAAGCATGCTCCTCACTGAGCAGGGGGCCTGACACAGGGCTCAATCCTAGGGCCCCAGGATCATGACCTGAACTGAAGGCAGACACTTCACCAACTGAGCCCCCCAGGCACCCCCAAGATTACTTCTAAAACTAGATTTAGGATGGACTGAGCCCGTGTGACTGACAGGAAAATCCCATTGAAATGACTTGCAAATGACTTACATATAGTGAGCAAGAGTTACTGTAAAAAGGACTCTATAGAAGATGACAGGGATCCCTGGGTGGCGCAGCGGTTTGGCGCCTGCCTTTGGCCCAGGGCGCGATCCTGGAGACCCGGGATCGAATCCCACATCGGGCTCCCGGTGCATGGAGCCTGCTTCTCCCTCTGCCTATGTCTCTGCCTCTCTCTCTCTCTCTCTGTGACTATCATAAATAAATAAAAGTTAAAAAAAAAGAAGATGACAGACCAAGAAATACAGACTTAAGTAAATTGTCTAAAGTGATAAAGACTACTAATAGACCAAAAATAAAAAAATACAAGTAAAAATCAGGAGGTGGGTAAATGAGGTAAAATATAACTGAATTAAATTCTTTAATATTTAGAGTGGGAGGTGGTCTTTAAATAATATCTAAAGGGAATAAGTTGAGGAAGAGAAGTACAAACATATTTTACCATTCTGGACATAACCACGAGAAGCACAAAACCCAAATATGATTTTAAACATTTACTTCTAGAGAGTAGGTCTATGAGTAGAGGCCCAGAGATGCAGAAAACTTTCACATTTTCTTTATCTTTTTTATAATTGTTTGAAATTTTATTACCACATTCATGAGTCATTTTTATAGCAAGAACAACAGAACTCCATTCTAGTAATCTTGTGGACAAAGTTTCTCCTTTTACCTCCATCCAACAGATGAATTTATCCTATGGCTTATCCCACCTCATTCCTGGTGGGAAAGCACTGCCAGGAAAGCAAGAACTGGGCTTATAAGGCACCCTACAGTTTCATTTTTAAAAAATATTATATTTAACTATTTAAGCAGAAAAGAGAATGGTGGTTGTCAGGGGGTGGGGGGAAGAGAAAGAAGAGCTAGTTGTTCAGTGGGTATAAAGTTAACGGTTGTACAAGATGAATAAGTTCTAGAGATATACCATACCACATAGTGCCTATAATTAACAATATGGTGTTGTGCACTTAAAAACTTGTTGAGGGGCACCTGGATGGTTCAGTCAGTAAAGCCTGTGACTCTTGATCTCAGGGGTTGTGGGTTCGAGCCCCACACTATGTATAGAGAGTACTTAAAAATAAAATCTTAAAAAAAAAAAAAACTTGTTGAGAGGCTATAGCTCACGTTAACTGTTCTTAACACACACACATCCACAAACACACAGAGCAAGAGGATACAGGGAGTCCTTTGGAAGTGCTAGATATATTTATTACCTTGGCTGTGGTGGTGCTATCAGGATATATGCATATGTCCAAACTCATCCAAATGTACACATTAATTATGTACATTTTTGTATATGAATTATACCTCAACAAAGCAATAATTTAAACAATTTTTTACCATTTAAAATATTTATTTACATAATCATTTTTTGCCCACCAATTCTGAGTAAATACCATCAGGCCACCCTTTTTGCATCTGACTCTAGTCCTGGCTTGATGAGCAGAACCTAAGAAGGGTGGCAGCTTGCAAAGGCATGGCAACAGAAGGTGGGGATCCAAAGTTCAGTCCTTGGACCTTCCTACTGTGGGGAGAGCAGCCAGGCCTGAGGTTGGAAATCCTGACTATCCGGGGTCTGCCTTGACATGACTCCTAAGGAAGTAAGGCTCTCCCATGCCCATTTCCTGTCTGAGAAGTGGGGATCCTAGGAGCAGCACCCCTCTCCCGCCACCCATGGTGTTGCTGTGGGAGTTGGAGGAGAAAATGACTAGAAAGAATTTAGCACTGTTCAGGTGGTCGCCACTCCACACACATCATAGGGTGTACTGGTGTCGTGCTGTTGTTTAAAGCTCAGGGGGTTGTCCTCTGGGAGCCCTAGTTAGGCATTCCATCTGGGAGGAGCTCAGCCCCAAGCACAAGAGGAGGCTCCAGGGCTTCAGGAAGCCCTAACTCTCAGGCCAGAGGCAACAAAAAGGGAAGGTTGACAGGAAGAGAGCAGCTCTAGTGAGGTCTACATTTTTCTGTTGACCGCCCTCAAGCCATGAGGTCCAAATTTCAGCTACCTTCTCAGAAAAAGAAAAAAGCCCTGTCACAGGGGTGTGCACATCCAGAAATTCAGATTGGGAATCACCAGGCACAGAGGTTTCTAGAAGTCTAGGCTGTTGCTCCTGAGGTTTCATGATCAGAATCACTCAGCGCAGGGACTATCAGCTGTGGCTGTGACAGCTCAGGCCACGGCTACACATCTGGTTGATTCTGAGGAGGAGATGGTTGCCCCAGACCTGATCACGTCTGCGGAGCAGTTCTCCACATGCACTGTGGGGTGGGGAGAATATTTTAGAATTTCTGTGTGTATTTTTATTTAAAAAAAAAAACGTAAGAAGGAAATTAAGAAGCTACAATCATATTTAACATATTACTATAAAGGCAATTATGTATTTTGTAAATATATATACATATACTGCTTCGTAAACATGTTGTATATCTACGTTATAAATATACATAGACATTTTTTGCATGCTCAAAAAAATTTAACAGATGGAGCACACAAAGAGGTTAGGAGAGCACAGCTCTGCAGGTCACTCTTCTTGCTTTCTGGCCAAAGCCTAGAGACTTCACGCTCCAGCTGCTTCAGCCACTTGTACTTCTCGGAAGCCACCATTGTGTCTCTCAACACTGCTCTTCTGTACTCGCCGTTTCCTCTGGATTGTCCCTTACCCTCTCTGGCCTGGTCAACTCCTGTTTGCTCCACTCAGCTGTCATCCCTGCCAGGAAACATCCTCTGATCCACCAGGTTGGATGTTCTTCAGGGACCCTTCTTGCTTGTGCATTGCTTTATCGTGGCATTTACATCTCATGGCTGTGCAATCGTACCCCCATGTCCATCTCACTCACTGTGAGGTGGAAACGTATTCTCTCATCTCTGTTCTCCAGTACCTAGCGTGATGGCTAAAGTGACCACGGGGGTCTCTCCTCTCCCATTCATGCTGCTGTGAAGAACGCTGACTAAAAATCTTTGCAAAGAAAACAAACAAACAAAAAAGGATTAACATCTTCTCTGAAGTCCCATTCCTTCTGGAGCCTGGGTCAAACTGTGACCCCCCCAGGCCTAGGGTCTCCCTTTAAGAAAGAGCAGAAAGTTCCCCTTCAACAACATGCCCTGTTTCCGGACTGTGGTTCCTCCAGCACAAAGCATAACCAAGGACTTCCCCTAATGGCTCTGTCAGAGCCCTGGCTGAGTGAGCTCCTTCTGCAGAAACTTGATAACATCAGACTATGGTAAGGGTTCCAGGCAACAGACTGTCCTTCTTGTGTGACTGGAGGAGGCGTCTCCAAACGAGGTGAAGGCCTCCTCTGGGCAGGGGCCTCCCCAGGCACAGGGCAGTTGGCTTCTCGGGGTTTCTCTGTAGGGTCCTGGGGTTTCTCCTTGCTGCTGCCCTCTCAAAATCTGCTTCACTTCCCTCCATCTCTGCACTGGCCACCTCCATATCCCTGAAGATGGATGGTTGGTTCCCTGTTCCTGAACTACTCCACCTCAGTTCACGTCATCAGAGGAGGCTGAGGAGCCCCTCGGGACACAGTTCCAAATTGAGAGAGAGGCTCTCATGGATCCGTCTTAGTCAGGAGCCCATTCCTGGGCCACTCAGCCACTCACAGCGGGCCTGGGGTTGGTCTTACAAACATGGCTGCCGGCAGCTAGCTCATTTCAGAGGTTGTGGCTCAGGCACACACTCTCGAAAGTATCAACCATGGGAAGTAAAGAAGGAAATAGAAAGGAAATAGGCTGAGTTTCTGTTTGGTGCCAAGTTCTTAAAACAAGGAGTCTGATCTCAGAGAGGGTGTGAAGAATCGAGTCTCATCCAGTTCCCCAAGTATCCCTTTGTGCAAGCCCCATATCAGGAACTCTGCAATGGGGCAGAAAATGGAAGAGACAAATGCTTACCATTGAGGAGTTGATGGTTCAGTTAGCTGAACCGTCAGTGTTCACAAAGGAGCCTAAAACTGGCATCAGGGAGCCTGGCCCCTCTTCCAAGGCCGTGCTCGCACCACTTCTGTCCCTTCAGGCCCCGGTCACATTCCTCCTCCTCAGGGGAGGCTTTCTCACCACATGTGCTTTGGTCATGTGGTGTGACAGAGAGGGCCAAGAACTTAGAATCAGTCACCAGGGACCTGGTTCTCCCTCTGCCACCAACTAACTAGCTGTGTGACCTTGAGGGTACCATTCATCCAGCCTCTGTTGTTTCCTCGATGGGCTGAGGAAATTTGATCTATGTGGAGCCTTAAAACTTTGAGTCTATGAAAGTTTTAATCTCCAACTCCTTGGAATTTCTGTAGAATATAAAGTCTGTGCAACACAGTTGTTTTTCCCATTGTGTCTCATTATAAATTGTTTCAAGGTGAAAAATGTACTATGTACATTGGTTAAGAGCATGGACTCTGAAGATGCAACTTGTCTATGCTGAGGTCTCTTCTCATTGCAGAATGATCTAGAATGGACTGGCTGTTTCACAGGATTTGCAAAAGGAGAAGGCCTCCCACACCTGGGAGCCTATCAGCTCTGGATGATGCAAGTAACATCTGTACTTTCCCTGCTACATCTGGACCTTGACTGGCTTTATGGCGCAAGGCCTTACAATTCTGGAAAATGTAAGCCTGAGCCTCTATTGCTGGTACCAGGATCGTTGCCAAACCTTATTCATGTTAAATAAATCTCACCAATGATATCGCATGTCTGTTTGGACCATTGTGGGACTGGAAATTGGCCAGCTTCCATTACTTAAATGTGTGAAGAAAGATGAGAACAGAGGTCCTAAGTATTTTCCAATATCTTGATACTTCATACAAGAAGAGAAAGAGGAGGAGGAGGGGAAGTGGTAAGTGAAGAAGGGGAAGGACTAGGGGGCGAAGGAGGAGAAGAAATATCGAACAGGGAGATGAGGACAGGTAACCAAGAAAATGACAACTAAGATTAGAGACAAAGAAAAAAATCACTAACCAACTGCCCCCACCCCCACCCCCTGCCCCTGGGCCTCCGGCCTGGGCAGTGAGTCTAATACAGTACCAAGGCAACCTCACACACCTGGGGCTGTGAATATTGATGATATTGCTGCTTTCTGTGCCCCTAGATAAAATCTTAAGGTGTCAAATGCCACATGTCAGCACACTGGAGGAGCCTTGAAAGTACTCAGAGGGGTACCACAAAAGGAAACCCTTCTACCTTGAGATTTGAGCTATCTCTTATGGCCATCTATGCACAGACTTAATTTGAAATTGTGTTAAATGAAATCAAGAAAGTTGTACGATAGCCCCCCACCCCCTTGCCCAAAAAAAGAAAGGAGGGGGTTGTGGGGGAGGATCTAGAGCCTGATGACTGAATGGAATCACAGCTGTGCCACCTGCGAGCTCTGTGACTTGGGGCAGATTAGTTCATGCTTCAGCACCTTTGTCTTCCTCACCTGAAAAATAAGGATATTACCAGGGTAGACATCATGCAGCCGTTCGGAGGGTTCCATGAGATTTTGCATTCGGTGCACTCGGGGGGACCGCAGCCACTGCCATGGTGAATATGACCACAGGCAGCATCCTGTCTCTCCTCTGGAGTTGACTGTGTGGTCCCAAGGGTGGGGCCCCATCTTGGTCATTGCGGCGCCCAGCGCAGTCCAGGCACACAGTGAACTGATGAAGCCACGACCAAGGTGTAGAGTCCAAGGGGGCGAGGAGCTCTTAGGTCATGTGACCAGTCTCCAGAGCAAATGTCCAGCGACCTCCCAGTTCCCTCCCCAGAGCTGAGAATAACTGAATTCCACAACTGGTCCGTTTTGCAGGTTGTGTGGCACCGATGAGAGGACAGAGGCCGAGAGAGGCCTTGTCTGGAGTGATCGTCTTGAGTCTTAAACTCTACATGTTATTTCCTTTTTTCCATCAGCCTCCTGGATGTGCCCTAGGTAGACGGGAAATGCCGCAAGGACACCTGCAGTAGACATCAATCCCGGGAGACTCTGGCTCGCCAAAACCACAATTGAAATCAGAAAGAGCCCCCAGCAGCACATGTTCCAACTCAGCCTCTCGCCTACGCAAAGATCCACCATTAGCGCTTTCCCAACACTGCCCCTTCTCTGCTGCCTGATAGAGAAGGCCCAGCACTTGGATTTCCCCGCACCGGGGATGACAGGTCACTTTTCCAAGAGACACCGAGAGTGGGCAGCTGCCCTGGGATTCCCAGGAGCCTTATCACAGGAACAGGGGTGGGGGTGGATTCTGCAGTTGAAGAAAGGCAGTCTCAACATGCCCTGCTTTTCTGTCCGCTAGGGCCAGAAAAGGCCTCAGCTGTAATGAGGCTCCCCCACCCAGTGCCCCAGCAGAATTTTCTCAGGTCACAATGAGCATGGGCACATACTGGGTCCCCCAGGTACAGAAGAGTGGGGCGCATGTGTGTCTGCTAATGCCAATCTTTAAAGGCTAATCATAAAAGATATTTCACCATGAACAGGCTTCTTTTAAAATAGGTTGTTCCAGGGGATCCCTGGGTGGCTCAGGGGTTTAGCGCCTGCCTTCGGCCCAGGGTGTGATCCTGGAGTCGGGGGATCGAGTCCCACGTCGGGCTCCCTGCATGGAGCCTGCTTCTCCCTCTGCCTGTGTCTCTGCCTCTCTCTGTCTCTCATGAATAAATAAATAAAGTCTTAAAAAAATAAGTTGTTCCAATTTTATCACATTAACACATATAAAAAGTTGAAAAATTCTGGGGATCCCTGGGTGGTGCAGCGGTTTAGCGCCTGCCTTTGGCCCAGGGCGCGATCCTGGAGACCCGGGATCGAATCCCACATCGGGCTCCCAGTGCATGGAGCCTGCTTCTCCCTCTGCCTGTGTCTCTGCCTCTCTCTCTCTCTCTGTGTCTATCATAAATTAAAAAAAAAAAAAAAAAAAGTTGAAAAATTCTAATAGTGCAATAGTATGTATTATGAAAACCAAAGAGAGGCACCTGAGTGGCTCAATTGGTTGAACAATTGCTTTCAGCTCAGGTCATGATCCCAGGATCCTGGGATCAAGTCCCGTGTCTGGCTCCCTGCTCACTGGGGTGTCTTCTTCTCCCTCTCCCTCTGCCTGCTGCTCCCCCTGCTTATGCTCACTCACTCTGTCAAATAAATAAATAAAATCTTAAAAAAAAAAAAAAAAAAAGAAAACCAAAGAGGTGCTGCCGGAAATCATAACTGCAGCTACCGTTTGCTAAGCACCTACTATGTACCGTGCACTTTACGGGGATGATCTCATACCAGACTCACACCCCTCTATGCCATAGGTGCTGTGAGTTTCCCATTGCACGGATGAGGAAACTGGAATTTGCCCAACATCACCCCATGTCAAGGAAGAGAAAGACAGTTAAGATGGTAAGGGCAGTGGAACTATGATCAAACGGTGAAGACTGGAATGGAAGAAGCCCAGAAAAATGAAAACAGTTGATTTGATGGGATGATAAGGTCACGGGGATTTTTTTCTCCTTGGCAAACATCTCTGTTGTTTTCGTGCAGTGGCGTGCTGCACCACGGGGTAGAGGCTGATGTCACCCTTCTCAGGGGTGACGGCAGAGAAGCCTGTGGGAAGGGGCCATGGACCATCAGCCTGGCAATGAAGCCCCAGCTGCCCGTCCCCACCCAGGCCACCTACCCGCGCTTTCTCAGCATCTTTGTCGATTGCTGAGTATGCGGAGGGACAGTTTAGGGGAAACCCCTTCTCCAGTTCAGATTGGCTTTGGTTCTTTTTTAAACTTACTGCAAATTTGTTCCTTTGGAACCTGGAACTTAGGGGGGTTTTTCCCTTCCCTTTTATGAATCAGCACAGAATTGGCCTATATGGGCCAGAGAGGCTTCTGGAATACAAATCTTACAGAGGTCCTAGTGCTCCTTGGCCCACAGACCCCCTGCCTGCACTGGCTGGGCTTCAGCCCAGGCTCCCAGCTGCCTCCTGTCCCCAGAATCCTGCACCCAGAGATAAGCTCCCAGTCCCCCCTGATCCCAGAAGCGACCTGCAGGTCACCTGTAATTCACATGCCTTCTGAGTGGAGAAGGTAGCAGGGAGACTGTGGTCCCCAAAACTCGGCTTTCCTTGGGATATTGTGAGACTACCCTGGCCTTCCCTCCAAGAAGAGCCCTGACCCTGAAGTCCATCCCCATCCCTACCCTCCCACAGGCTCTGGGTCCCCCATCCCTGGGTGGTACTGAGGGCAGTACCCCGATACACTTGCCCTTGTTCAGCCATCTAATGTAACACGTTACCCCTCTGAGGGCATTTTGTGTCATCGAACTCTCATACCCACCCAGGGTATCTGGGCTCAATGATCCCATTTCATAGATGAGCCGATGGAGGCTCAGAACCATTGAGTGACTTGTCGAGGCCATCAGCCAAAGGAGCCAGGTGGGGATTCTTGCCCCATCACCAAGTTAGACCATCCCCCTCTGTCTTGTTAACTCAGGTTTTTCATATAAGGGCAGTTCTACTGGGTGGTTTTTGTTCATGGATATGATCTTCGTCTTAACATCAGGCTGTGGAAGGAGATTTGTAGTCCAGCAGAGGAGCAGCGATGAGCCCGACAGGGCAGAGCTGAAAAGCGTCTTGCAACCCTGAAAAGAGGGGCCATGAGTTCATCGCAGTCCCTCCTCAAAACCAATCTCAGCTATAAGCCAGACGCCCAGGGACAGTGAGGGGGAAAAAAAGCATCAAAAGACCAATGTAAAAAACACTAAATATTGTCCCAAAATAAAGACCTGGCTTGTAAGGAAGACACATTTATCTTGTTATTTCCAGAGTCAGTTGATTTTCAATTTTCAATGATCTAATATCACCTTGACTAGTCTCCCTATCATTCAGGTGTCTCTCTCTTATTGTATTCATTTTAAAGCTACTTCCAAGTTTCTCGGGAAACAGATGGGATATAAATCATTAATAAGTAAACGTGATGCCGCATTTCATCATGATGGGAGTGGTTTGTTTCCTAAGCTCAAAACCAGGCCCTGTAGGGTATACGTACTGGAACCAACTGAGGCAAGAGACGTCTGTGTGGGGTTCTTCTCTGGGGCAGGTGCCGAGACACAGACAACCTGTGACCACACTTGTTGTCTCGGTTCCACTCTTAGAGAACAGACGCCCCAACCTCAACCTCAGAGGGCTTTCCAGCCCTGTTCCCATTCATGGTTTTAAAACTTGCTGTCGACCACTCCCACCCACATCCTCTGCCCCCTCAAGCCACTTGCCCAGACATCATCCATTGAGCAACTATTGAGCACCGACTGTGTGCTAGGCTCCATGTAAACAGTGGGAATTCAGCTGTGAGGGAGACAGGCATGACCCCTGCCCTAGTGCAGCCCACAGAAGAATGGAAGGATTGATGAGGCAATACTTAGTAATTCTGTGCAATGGATGCCACAAGAAAGGAAGTACAGAGGAGGGGCCCCAATCCAGACCTGAGGGGGTCAAGATTTCTTACCAGGGGAATTAAAATTTAAACCCAGGTCTCAAGGATGTTTGACATAAGTCAGGTGTGGCAGAGGCTGGCTGGTGGGTCATCATTCCATTGCCTTCAAACATGGAGTAAAGCTCCATTTCCCAGCCTCCCCTGTGACTGAGTGTTAGGTTAATGGACTATGGACAGGGTTGATGAGGACCACTTTCAAGCCGGTTCCATGTTCTTTGCTCACTCACCAGTTGAATACAGAGGATTCCAAAGCCCCAGGGAAGAATAAGACCGCTAGATGGGAGGAGCCTAGGTCTCTGAATCACCACGTGGAAGGCCTTCTCACCAAATGGGGATGACCTCATGAGTTACTGCACTCCTGAGAAATAAAGTTCTAGTGTGTAAAGCCATGGACGTTGAGGTTTGTGTTATGTTGAGTGGAGGATAAAGTATTCTAGAAAAAAAAAGATTAGTAAAAACAAGCTACCCTTAGGAGGTAGCAGTCAACCACACAGACAGGAAAGAACAGAGGCTCCAGAGCCAAACCAAAGGAATCGAATTCATATTCTGTATTTCCTAGCTGTGTGACCTTGGGTGAATTACTTAACCTCTCTGAAGATCAACTTCCTCGCTTGTAAAATGAAGATTAACACCTTCCTTGAAGGGTTTCAGTGAATATTAAATAGCACCCACAATAGTTCCTAATACATGAAAGGCTTCACAAAGAATGAATCCCTTACTCTAAACTCTATGCATTCTTAGGATGACATTGAACTAATAATATGCTTTGGTAACCGGCAATGGTAACAATAATAATAAAACATTAAGAACTAATTATGTTCCAGGTACTGATCTAATCACCCGCACGAATTAATTAATTCCGCCCTCACAGCCCTGTGAATTAGGCACCACTTTCCCCCCAATGTTACAAATGAGGAAACCGAGGCACAGAAATGTTAAGTAATGTGTTCCAGGTTAACAGCTAACAAGTGGCAGGGCCTGGTAAAATCCAGGCAGGCATGATGACAATTCCCATGTTACAGCTGAATGAACAGAGAGGTGACACAATTTGCTTAAAGCCACACAGTCTCAAAGCGGCCCAGGTTGGGGGCCGTAGACACACTACTTATGATTCTGGTGGAGAACAGAGCAGCATTCTCGGACCGTGAGAAGCACCGTCCTTTTGCAGGCAGGCTGGTGGCTTTGGCAGTCACAATGCTGACCAAAACCAAAGGCTGCTTTCGGCAACCCTGAGAAAGCAGCAGGTGAGCGCACCCCAGGGCCTGTCTGCCGCTGGAACTCAAGCCCTGCGGCTGTGGAATAAAGGCCCAGGGGCTTTGGCTTTTGCAAAAATGACATGTCCACCAGCTTTAAAGCTTAGACCGGAGCAAACCTCACTGGTTTTAAAAGGATGCTGGGGATCCCTGGGTGGCTCAGCGGTTTGGCACCTGCCTTGGGCCCAGGGCCTGATCCTGGAGTCCGAGGATCGAGTCCCACATCAGGCTCCCTGCATGGAGCCTGCTTCTCCCTCTGCCGGTGTCTCTGTCTCTCTGTGTCTCTCATGAATAAATTAAAAAAAAAAAAAAGTATGCTCAACCTTAAGGATGCTCAACCTTAGTGGGGGGGGGGTGACACTGACTTTAGGATGCTCAACCTTGGCGTGGGGCGGGGGGAGGAACAGTTCTAAGAAATGGAACTTCAGAGGGCTAACCTGAAACAGAAGCAACCGTCCACCGTGGGTGGGCGGGGGTGGGTTGGTTGGCGCACTTGCTGAGGTCCCGAGTGACCACCAGAGGGCAGCAAAGGCATTGGCCAGAGAGGCAGAGGCTTGCTTGAGATTCTTCCAACCTGGAAGGAGGGAAGAACACAAAAAATGAGAAAGGGCCTCCTGCATCACTCAAAGAGCATTTCCTAGGCTTGGGATCTTAGCCATTTTTTTAAAAAGATTTTACTTGTTTATTCATGAGAGACACAGAGACATAGGCAGAGGGAGAATCAGCCATGCAGAGAGCTCGACGCAAGACTCGATCCTGGGACTCCAGGATCATGACCTGAGCTGAAGGCAGACATTCAACCCCTGAGCCACCCAGGTCTCCCATGGGATCCTAGCCATTTAAAAGAGAATTGGCCTTGAACTTGCTGTTCAGATCGCCTAATTAATGCATGGTAATTGTAAAAAAAAAAAAAAATGGAAAATACAGAAACACATCAAGCAAACCACTGTAATGCCACCACCTAGAGAAAACTTGCTTTTAGTTAACATTTTGATGTTAAAATGTTTGTTTTAACATCATTGATGTTTGATCCTTCTGGATAGGTGTAGACGTTGATGTAGATTTAGATGCAGAAGCACATATAGGTTTACATATTTTTTGGCTTCATGAAATGGATCATCATGAATAATAATAACCATTATTATTATTCATAATAATAACCATTATTATTATTCATACACACATTGGTTGTCCTTTTTTAAAAATTCAACAATAGCAACAAAAATATGTGTAGCTATATATAGCATTCTTTGGCCCAAGTGTCTTTCACTTGCTCACCCGTTCAAGCCCTGAAAGCCAGTCGCCCTGTCACCGCACAGGGGTCGGGGCACAGGCAAGGTGAGGGTTGGCAGGGCAGGAGCCATGTCCTCTAATGTCCACTGGCCACTCTGCTGGGTCTTTCACATTCTGGGTCTCAGCTCCTGAAATCCTGGGGGAGGGGAGTTGTGGAGTTTTCTAGCTGAAAAAGACTACAAGTAGTGAGCAGGTGCTCAGAGTTCGTTGAATTTCATCAAAATGAGTCACACAGAAGGTGTGAAGGAGTGAGAAGTTTTAAGGAGTTACCACTTCCTGCTTCCACGCCAGCACTTCATTCTTCCCCCCAGAACAGGAGTGCCGTGGCTGGGAGTCCAGGCAGCAGCCACGGGCATGCCTGTTCTCTCCAGAGGCAAAGCCTCCACACCATTTCCTCATCTTCAGGTGTGACATCTCTCTCTAAAGAAAAGTGTTGCATCCTTACTCTGCAACTCCCTCCATCATTGTTACATGAGCTTCAAACCTGAAAAACCCACTGAAAGTGTAGTGGTGCTTGAATTGAGTCTAAAGTAAGACACAGGTGTTCCCCAGGTGAAGGGATTGTGGGGGAGGGCACCGCACCAGCTGGATTTATAAGCCACACTTGCCTAATTCACATGACTAGATTGGGACACCACTGATCCCTTAAGGGAATTCTGTTTGGCATGTGCTTTGGAGTGAGACAAATCTAGTTTTGAATCAGCTTCATCACTTCCTAGTTGTGTGTCCTCAGGCAAGTCACATAACCCAGGTCATTCTAGGGTAGGGTCGAGGTGAAATGGTTGGAACAGTTTTGGAGGAAGCATGCGCTGTTCAGCCTGGCTGGAGTGGAGAATGAGGAGCAGAGCAGGAGGGAGCCAGGAGGGTGGCCCCCAATGCCCACCAGGGAAGGCCAGCAGGAGCCATGGCAGGATTTTAAGGGTTAAATCATGCAATAATATGTAATATGATCTGTCTACCAATTTCACAAGGGTCATGGTAAAAGCAACAAAAGATGTTTGAGGAAAGTCTTTGTAAGCTAGAAACATACGTCACTGGCATCATCCTCTTGAATATTTGGCTGAGGATGATCAGCTCCCAGGTGTAGGCAGGGTTTCCCACGTGACTCCTCAACCAGGCCATGCCCATAAAATATTCCCAGCGTGTCCGGTTCTGCCACAGCTCAAAGGCTTTGCTCTTGGTGAGCATGCTTTGGACTAGCCAATGTGGGGTAAGGGGCAGAGGGTAAGCCAGTGGGAGGAAAGGAAAGAAGCCCCCAACATGGTGGTTGGGGACATCTGGGTAAGGAGTAGAGAGACAATGGTCAGAGGCCATGTCTCCCCAGAACTCAGTGCACACAATGTCTCTGATGACATTGGCCATGGAATCGGACCGTCTTGCTCATGCCTCTCTCTAGTGGGTATTCCATCCACTGTCTGCACTGCAGTTGAGACACAGCATGACAGGTGAGAATCCAGACAAGGAAGAATCCGGAAAGAATTGCAGACTGGGGCAGCCCGGGTGGCTCAGCGGTTTAGCGCCGCCTTTGGCCCAGAGCCTGATCCTGGAGACCCGGATTGAGTCCCACGTCCGGCTCCCTGCGTGGAGCCTGCTTCTCCCTCTGCCTGTGTCTCTGCCTCTCTACCCCACCCCCTATCTCCTATAAATAAATAAATAAATAAATAAATAAATAAATAAATAAATAAATAAATAAATAAATAAAATTAAGAAAAAAAGGAATTGCAGACTGGATCTCAACACCTGTCCCCAACAAGTGCATCACTGTGGGCAAGCGATGGCAGCATTCTGGGTCTCAATTTCCTTGTCTGCCAAGTGAAACTAATGTTGTTTATTAATTCTTAGTTTATTAAGAGACTTAAATGAGATGAACAAGCACTTAATACACCCAAACTAGAATTACTGTTACTAATATTAGTTGTTCTCTTTTTATGTCTCTTCCACTGGCCTCCTTAGGGGACCAGATTATATTCTACTCAACTTCCTATGATAAGCACATGGACAGTGCCTGGGGCCAATGATACCTTTAGGAGGCCATGAAAATGTTATAATTTCTTTTAAGATCAGAAGGAAAAAAATGAGGGGTGCCTGGGTGGCTCAGTGGTTGAGCATCTGCCTTCAGCCCAGGGCATGATCCTGGGGCCCTAGAATCGAGTCCCACATCAGGCTCCTTACAGGGAGCCTGCTTCTCCCTCTGCCTCTCTCTCTCTCTCTGTCTCTCATGAATAAATAAATAAATAAATAAATAAATAAATAAATAAATAAATCATCTTTAAAAAGAAGGAAAAAATGAATATAATCCAGCCGGGGTCATAGTTGTCTTCATATCAATACAGTTGTAAAAATATAATTTTTAATATATTTTTTAATGGAAGAAGGAACCTGCAAAGGCACAGTTCCTTGGGTTCTGGGCAGTCCCCGTGCAACCCCTGAAATTAGGGGCTGGTTATGAGACAGATCAAGTCTGGTCCCAGCTGTACCACTTGGCTAAAAGTGTGACCTAATTTCCCTGAGCTGAGTTTCTCCATCTGAAGAAAGGGCCATCTGATGATCCTACCTATGTCATTAAATTCTACCTTCCCTCCTTTTTTTTTTTTAAATGGCTCAATACACCTCTAACTATGTATCTAACGGCTGTCTTTTCCCACTAAGCAGTAAGCTCCATAAGGACAGGAATTACGTCTACCTTCAAGATTCCCACACGTAGCTTTAACAACACTCCTACTACGTGCCCTGCATCATCCTATATGCTTTTGAGGTGTGACATCAGTTATGAAGGGTTTTAGCCCCTTTCACAGATGAAGAAACTAAGGCTAAGTGGTTAACTGACTTGCCCTTCATCATACAAGAGGAAGCGTGTCAGTGTGCATGTGTGTGTGTGTGTGTGTGTGTGCACGGGTGGGTGTGTGTGAGCAGGTGGGTGTTAGGGTTTGAACCTCAGGCCCAGAGGAAGCCACCTGTCTATGTGATTCTGATAAACTGAAATGAAAATTTGTTTCTGAGTGGGTGGCTGTGAAATCGGGGAGGCAGAGGTCATTAGGGAGAAGTCTTCCTAGAGGACAAATGTTTTCCATTCCTGAAGGGGGAAGAGTTTAGGTAGAGAGGATGATCTGACCACATGGAGCACAACAGGGATTCTCCTCAGGATGGATCAAAGGCTTAGTCACCCTGGGAAGTCGGTTACCTCTGTTCTTTGTGAGGTAAGAGAACTAACAAGCCCAGAGGGGGCTCCCCAGAGCTCAAGCGTGGTTGTCCAGTTGTCCAGACTCAACGTGAACGAAACAGATGCTTCTCAGTTGGCCCTGCCCCACGTATAGAGGGATTGCTTTTTTATAACATTTATATTATTTTCATAATGATTGCTTTTATTATAATTATCTTTTCTGATTACAAAATAACAAACATCTTCATCTTAGAAAAGTTGGAAAAAAAGGAAGAAAAGCTGGAAAAACACTAATCCCTATGCACACAAACTAAGTGAAAGTCACTGATTCCCTCACCACACAGGAATTATCTTGTTTTGTATTTCGGTATATTTCTTCACAGTATTTTTTCATTGCATATGAATGCATATTTCTCCCTGTAATATTGATATCATACATAATGCGCATTTTGTAAACCATGTGGTTGGTAGAAGCTTTAAGCAAAATCATCAACAAAATATTTAGAAGTATTGTACTATCACTAAAATATATGAAATAAAATGTAAATTTGGGATTAGCATTCCTTATTTCCTCCTAGATAATCCAAGGCTGTTGTTCACATAAAATAGGGAACAAGTAGTCAAAAGTGAGACCTTTGGCTCTTACCATGTCTTAGGAATTGATGGAATTGACCCTCATTTCTGCCAAGCGGGAGAAGAATCCCAGAAGTTCCATGGTATAGCAGACACAAGTTGGATATTCAGCAAACCCTTCTCCTTTTCCTTCTGGGGACATGACCGGATCATTCCCCAGCCTCTCCACAGTGAGGTGTGGCCATGGGACTGAATTCTGGCCAATGAAATGCAGGTGGGCAGGTGTATTATCTATTGCTGTATAACAAATTACCCCCAAAGTTAACAGTTTACCCCCCAAAACCACAAAAAAATTATTATATCACACAGTTTCTGAGAGTCAGGAACCCAGGAGTGGCTTCCCTGGCTGGTTCTGGCTCAGGGTCCCTCACTAGGTCAAAATCAGTATATTGGTTGGAGCTGCAGCCTCCGAAGATCTGATTGAACTGGAGATTCCACGTTCAGGATCACTCACGTGACTGCTGGCACAGTGCTTGGGTTCCTAAGACATGGCTCCCCTCAGGGGCTCCTGGGTGGCTCAGGAGGTTAAGCATCTGCCTTCAGCTCAGGTCATGATCTGGGGGTCCTGGGGTCCAGTTATGCATCAGGCTCCCTCCTCAGCAAGGAGTCTGCTTCTCCCTCTCCCTTGGCAGCTCCCCCCTCTTGTGCTCTCTCTATTTCTCAAATAAATAAATAATCTTTTTTTGCAAAAGACAGTCTTTTTTTTTAATGTTTTTAATTTTTTTTTTAATTTATTTATGATAGTCACAGAGAGAGAGAGAGAGGCAGAGACACAGGCAGAGTGAGAAGCAGGCTCCATGCACCGGGAGCCCGACGTGGGATTCGATCCCGGGTCTCCAGGATTGCGCCCTAGGCCAAAGGCAGGCGCCAAACCGCTGCGCCACCCAGGGATCCCTAAAAGGCAGTCTTTTTTAAAAAGTGAGAGATGAGAGAGAGATGAACAGAGACAGAGAGACAGCACTGAAGACAGAAGCTGCAATCTTTTTTCGACCAGATTTGCCCATTACTTCTGACTTCTATCTGTTAGAAGTGAGTCACTAAGTCCAGCCCACACTCAAAGGGAAGAGAATCGAGCTCTAGCTCTTGAGGGAAAGAATTTTAAGGAATCTGTGGATATATTTCAAGACCACCACAATCTGCTAAGCCTTCAGTTGTAGCCATGAAAACCCCTGTGCGGTCCTCCCCCCTCTCTCTCTCTTTCCCCATCAGCTGTCTGAATGGGAAGAACTCTGAAGTCCTATAGGACTGAAGGGACCCGGATACCTGAGTGAGGACACAGAGCAGAACTCCCTACTCTGTGACGTTTGGGGCTTTACAAGAGGAGAATTGAACTTTTCTTAAATCAAGCTGTCGAGGCATGGAGATCATCTGTTTCAGCACCTAATTAGCACCTAAAGTAGGAGATTTGTTTCATTTTCTTAGGCCTTGCCTGTGGGTGTATGTTCTATTAGGTAGCAGTCTTCTTTAAAAAAAATAAAATATAAAAATGGAATCGCCCTAGAGAAATGATCCCTTTCACATAGTGGAGAGCCCTGATCCCAAAGAGAAGTAACCACATTCCTTGTGGCTTGGAAGGAGAGACTAAGAGAATCAAGACACACAAAGCCAGAGGACAGCGGGGTACCAGAGCAGGTGCAGAGAGAGCACAGCAAAACCCTGACAGGAATGTGAGCCTCTGAGCACAGCAGTACCACGCAGTGAGTCCCTATCCTCCTAAAATACAGAGAAAAGAAGACACAAAAGACAGATCAAGAAAAGCAAAGTGATTTGTCCACATCACTTGAGGGACGTATGCTGCAGAAATAAATATACGAATACATAAAAGCATGTATGTGTGAAGATGTCCACTGTGGCCAGGTTTATAATCACAGCGAGGGATTGGCGGGGCGGGCGGGACTCCTACCCACCCCTGTGGGAATGGTGGAACAGAGTGTGTTTGTCCATACCACGGTGTACTCCACAGGTTCATTCCAGCAGGCCGGGGATGGGCATGAGCTGATTAACTGAAATAGAAGATGTTCCTAATAGTGCAGACCCCCTGGTCCAGGAGTTAATGGTACTAATTAATAGTGTTGTTTCATAACCATGGGTCTCAGGAGTTTCAAAGTGGCTTTTACCAGCTTGTCAGCAGTGTTTGTTTTTATTTTTATTTTTATTTTCAGCATTATTCCTTGATAGCAGTGAAATTAATGATTTGTACGCAGCTTTGGTGAGACCCCGGAGGTCTCTGCTGCTGGGGCTGCTGTAATACAGAATGAAATATTTCTATACTGCTAGCAGGGAATGAGAAGGCCCTGTGGCAACTTCATTTGGGGCTTCTTGGAGCTAAGGTGTTCTGTAATCCAAGAGAGAAAGTGCATCTGTATGGCTCTTGCAGGGAAAGACCATTGAAGCTTACACCTGACCTCTCTGGACTCCTTGCTGTCTCGCTTCAGTGCTTGTAATGCTTTTCCTGCAATATACTGTAGATGTGCAAGCATTGTCAATCGGGATCTTGTGAATCTTCTTTAGCAATCAAATAGATCGGATGGGACAGTTTCCAAAAAAAGAGTTAGATCTACATGTACAGCCTGGAAAGAGGCCCATAACGTAAGTAAAATAAGCAAGTTGCAAACTAATATAGTATGGAAGGCATGATTTCATTTTTATTTTTTTAATGTGTGATGCTATAGAGAGCTAGATACAAATATAGATATATAGATATATTTGTAGAAACTTAGGGGAAAAAATCAGGAAGCATGCACAGCTAATTATAAACAGTGCTTACCTTATTGGGGGTGTGTAGACTGGGGGAATGAAATAGACTGGAATGTCTTCTTATTTTATGTGATTTTGTAAAGGTGGAATTATAGTTTTTTTAATTAATAGATTTTTTAAAAGCACTTAAAAATGAAAGATTTTATTTATATAGTTAACCGAGAGAGAGCACAAGCAGGGGGAATGGCAGGCAGAAAGAGAGGGAGAAATGGGCTCCCTACTCAGCATGTGAGACTCAATCCCAGGACCCCGAGATCATGACCTGAGCTGAAGGCAGATGCCTAACTGACTGAGCCACCCAAGCACCCTAAAAAGCACTTTTAAGTTAACAGGAAAGTTGAGCAGAAAGTACACATATTCCCCTATACTCCCTCTTCCTGCCACACTACACTCCTCCCCAATAGTTTCTGCATTATTTTTTTAACATTAAAAAAATATTTTATTTATTTATTCATGAGAGACACAGAGAGAGAGAGGCAGAGACACAGGCAGAGGGAGAAGCAGGCTCCATGCAGGGAGCCCGATGTGGAACTCGATCCCGGGTCTCCAGGATCAGGCCCTGGGCCGAAGGCGATGCTAAACCGCTAAACCACTGGGGCTGCCCAGTTTCTGCATTATTAATATCTTGTGTTAATTTGGCACACTTATTACAACTGGTAATCCAATATTAATACATGTTATTAAAGTCTATAGTTTACATGAGAGTTCACTCTGTGTTGTACAGACTGTAGGTTTTTACAAAGGTGTAATGTCATAGCTGCACCATTATCCCCCATTTCAGTATCATGCAGAATAGTTCCCCACCCTAATAATCCCCCGTGCTCCACCTTTCCTCCTTCCCTCCCTCCCTCCTCCCGCCCCAGCCCCAGGCACCCACTCACTTATTATTCTTCCTATACTTTTGCCTTTTCCAGAACATCATATAACTGATACAATACACTATGTAGCCCTTTCCTGCTGGCTTCCTTCACTTTGTAATATGCATTTAAATTTCCTCCACATCTTTTCATGAATTGACAGCTCATCTCTTTCGGTTGCTAAATAATATCCCATCATCTGGATGTATCAGTTTGTTTATCCCTTCACCCATTGAAGGACATCTTGGGGGCTTTCAATTTCTGGCAATTGTGAATAAAGCTGCTCTAAACTTTTGGGCGGACATAAGTTTTCAGCTGGTTTGGGTAAATAGTAAGGAGCTCGGTTGCTGGGTTGTTTAATATGTTGAGCTGTGTAAGAAACTGCCACACTATCTTCCAGAGAAACTTGCCGGTTCACTTGGCCACCAGCAATGAATGCCGCCACCAGTTCTTGCTGCTCCATATCCTCATCAGGATTTGGTGTGACCAGTGTTTTGGATCCTGGCCATTCTAACAGATGTGTAGAAGTACCTCCTTATTGTTTTAATTTGTGATTCCCTAGTGACATATATGACACTGGCATCTTTTCCTGTTTGTCGGCTGTGTATCTTCTTTGGAGAGGTGTCAGTTCAAATCTTTTGTCCATTTTCTAATAGTTTTTTCTTCCCCCTTATGGTTGAGTTTTGAGAGTTCTTTGTGTATTTTGGATACAAGTCCTTTTTCAGATATGTGTTTTATAAATATTTTTTCCCAGTCTGTGGCTTGTCTTTTCATTCTCTTAATTATAGGTCATTTAAACACTTTTTGTGTGTTTTTCAAGTTAATGTTCAAGTAGAGAAGATGAAGGTGAACAGGAATGACCTACTTTGACCCCCTTTGCCTGGCTGGACGACTAATACTAATTCCTAGCGAGGAGGAATTGGCAGCAAAATGAAATCCACACCTATGTATTATGCTTGTAAACAGTTTTTGTATTTAGGTAACAGATTTAGTAAATCCCATTAATTGTTTATAGTTGATGATGAAAGGAATCCCCCCACCTCTTTTTTCTGCAAAGACCTAGGGAAAGAAACGGCAGTCTGGTATTTGGGAGGGGACATTGTGGACCTTGTGGACACCAGGGGACCCATGTGGGTCATCTGCCCCTTGGTGGGGAGCCCAGTTAGAGATGGAGGCCAATTGTGTGGGGGGGGTGCCTCTCCCTCCACCTACCTGATGCAGAGCGGAGCCCCACAAATCGGTGCCCCAGAAAGCGAACGTTTTACTTGAGCTTATTTCATGAGACCCACAAGCAGTGACCTTGGACTCACCCACGCTTTCCTTTCTAATGAGGGAAGGGAAATCTCTAGAGCCTGGGGTAGAAGCTGCTTTAGAAATGCAAAGGTTCCGCTACTTGAAGGGAATGCATTTGAGGGAAGTCTCTCCTGGTTTTCCCCTGTACCTTCAAAGAGGAACAGAGCTTTTTCAGAAACCCTGTATAAAGACAGAGCTCAGAGGCTCTGGTCCCTGGGCTCTGAGGAGATTTCTTCCCAGGCCATGTTATGCAAATCTGGCTTAATAGAAGAGTGGACTGAGTCTTTATTTCAGGCAAAGAAAGGCAGAGGAGGAGAATAATAATACCCTTCACATTTGGGCTATAAATACCACAGTAATAGGGCTGGAAGGGAAGGATTTGGGGCCTTCAGGGAGCTTGAATCTGCTGTGAGGCCTGTGGCTGGTGTGTCAGGGTTTCTTCTCACAGAAGGGCAGTAGAAGCGGGGACTGAGTGACCCTAATGGGCACCAATCAGAAAAGCCTCCCTGAGGACTCAGCCACCACTGCAGGGCAGCCCCTTGGCCACCTAAGAGAGGCTCAGAGGTGCCAGGGCAGTTACCAAAGATTAAAACACTAACATGAAAGCTACTTTAGGGGAGTAAAATAAGATGGTCACCAAATCGTGGTGTATGCTCAGCCAAAATGGGGTTTTATTTTCCCTCAGGAATAAAGGACACAGCTCCAGGGTCACCCGACAGGAGCTAGACTCTCCGTACTTGTTGCTCTGTCTCTCCCCAAGGGACTGTTCTCCTTAAAGGCAGGGATTTTGTATCAGGTCCAAATCTGTCTTCCAGCCTGGCTCAGTAAGTCTTACTTGGATTGAATCCAGTGGTGCTGCCTCAGTTTCCTCCTCAATAAAATGGGACTTAAAGCTGTAACACCCACCTCACAAGAGCATATGGTTGATGCTTAATAAAAATACGTAGCCGTCCTTTAGTTCATTGGTGAACCATACCATCTGCTCCTGGGGTGCAGCAACATCTTTTTTTATAGCTGAGTCACAGGAGTCTGGGAGCCTTTATAATCCGGGCCAGCCCTTTAACTGGGGAAACAACGTACCCAGGATATTAAAGTTTTGATTGAAACACTAAAGCACAATAGATGGGAAGCCACATCAGCAAGTGCAGACTTTACAAATTTTAAAGAATGGGTTCCAGGATGATTAGACCTTCTCCAGTTTGAAAGTATGAAAAAGGCCCCAGGGGCACCTTGGTGGTTCATTTAAGTGTCTGCCTCCGGCTCACATCAGGATCCTGGGGTCCTGGGATCGAGCCCCATGTCTGGCTCAGTGGGGAGTCTGCTTCTCTCTCTCCCCCTGCTCCCCCGGTTGTGCTCTCTCTCTCTTTCTCAAATAAATAAAAATCTTTTTAAAAAGTAAAAGAGGGCTCCTGATGTAGAGATGGGAAAAACATCTATAGAACCATTGGTTTGGAGGAAAGTGTGGCAATGTGGAGTCCTTGCTCTCAGCCAGGCGGGAGGAAGGGGCTGGTGCCCCCTTTCCTTAGAGCCAACTGGGGTGGGGGGAGCTACCTTGGAACCCCTTGGAAGAGTGGTTGTGTTGGGCCAGGTCTATAAGCCCTGAGTGTCTCTGGGCAGGGCATGATGGAGAGTGTCTCTGGGCAGGGCATGATGGAGAGCAAGGCCAGTGTGGGCTGGTGTAGCTGGCCTGGGTCTGTCTAATAAGACCATCTAGAAGATGCTGGGGTGTACCAGAAGGAAGCTGGAGGCCCCTCCTGGGCCTGAGGACAGTGCTTCCTACAGATACATCTGCCCAGTGGATGGTCATGCAGGAAAGAAGTCCCTGGAGACAGAAACCTCAGGAGGACCCAGAAAAGAACTCATGAAAGAATCAGCTTTAAACATTTGCTAAGACTAGCATGACCAAAGCCAGCCTAGAACTCAAACAGTTCAAGGTCATTAGGCCCTTCACCACTGCTCCCTCGGGCTGCAGGCTCTCAGACTGAAGCAGGCCTGTGCTGGCGAGGAGAGAAGATCTGAACATAAAAACTTTAAGGTTTTGGTTTTATCTTAGACTGGAAGACAAGGAAAGGTGATCCTCACTGGATATACTTCACAGGGACCGTGGGAGATAACACATAAAGTTATATTTTAATTTACCGTGGGTTGTGCATTCAAAACAGCCGCTTCTTATGCACCGTGGAAACCTCGAGCTCCATGGGGTGTGCCAGGTGATATGGTGGCGGAGCACATGGGGACATGGTACGAATGCCAGGACAGTTGGACCGCAGCCTGGACTGCTACAGAGCCCCACTCAACACTGGTGGCTTTCCAAGTCACTGCAAAAGGGGTCGGAGCAGTATTCCTAAGTGAGGTACATCTGTTGCCTCCAAAATCCAGAGGTTCCCCAGGCCCTGACCCTCTTTCTCAGTGGTGGGGTGCAAGGTGCGATTACCTGTCTTTTATCTTGAAGGGGATGCTTTGAAATCCTGTGCCAGAGCACAGGACCACAAAAAACTCCACCCATGTGGCAGGCACCTGAATCCTCATGGGATTTCTTTCCCATGGTTTAGTGCTCATGTGCCTCACGAGGGCATCTAGAGATCTGGCCACGTCCTGCTCTATGGGTCCTATTAGCATCATGCCATCAACATCATGCGAGCAGTTGGATTCTGTGGAGTGACAGAAAGATCAAAACTTGAAAGATCATATTCCGATGGGGAGCTGGAGAGTCAATGGCCCCTGCCCGCCTGCCAGTGAGCGCTATTTCTCTGCCTGCCTTGTAGTAAAAGTGAGCTGCTTTTGATTCTCCTTATTGATGGGAATTAAGAAGAAGGCATCTACCGACTAACAGCTGCTTACCAAACGCCAGAGGCTGGACCATCTGTCCTAACGCTAATGCATCAAACATGTCAGTGGTGACACGGAGTACCACTGGGTGAAGCTCACCATAGCCCACCACTGCCCAACACGATGGGGATGGTGGATGCAACGGTGCTCAAAAGATGTGAGAATTCCCCTTTCCTCACCCCACTGTCTAGTTACTCTTTAGGAAGCTTCCTGAATATTTTATTATGTGTAATGGTAATGCAGGGTCTTCCTCAAAGGGACCTAGCCTGCCCTGCAGTCAGTGGTTCCTGGCTCTGTGAACTGACTTAGATCTAGAAAGTGGATGAGGGCCTTGCTGTCCACAATGCCAGTTAATTGCCTTCTCCTGGCTTCTACCATTCTGGAACTCCATAATCCCCACTGATCCTAGGGAGCCCCAGCTCTACAGCAGCCTCTCCTCCTGTCAACCCTGGACCATTCACAGCTTCTGCAGCATGCTAGGGCCCCTCTCCAGTAGCTCATCGTGAACACTCCTCTGGTCCTCCTGAGGAGCACAGTCAGGTGATGGGGTCTCCAGTCTCATATAACAAACCCATGTGAACATAGCCTCCTCCCTGGACCTTCTGATCTCTTCCTTAATTCTCTGCCAAGGACGGTTCAGTATCTCCACTTTACTTACTGTGGGTTCATGCCATGAGTAAGCTTCAAGAAGCAACACTGACAACGTACTAAGGTATATTCCCGGCGTCAATGCCATGGCTTTGAACCCAGAGTCATAGGTGGGTGCTCCCATGTACAGGTCTCTCCTTCCCAGACTGATATCCAGGCTCTCTTGGTCCAATACCCTAAGGCACAATCATTCCCATTTGTCTCCCCTGGTGTTTGTGAATCCATATCAGCCAGGTCCTCCAGTTCCTTCAACGAATAAGTGATTTTCTTATGGAACGACTGTATTTCTCCTACTCAAACTGTCCTGACATGTGATCCTGTCTATCTGCCTGGCGGTCATGAGTGTGGGAGAGGTGGATCTTAAGGATGAACATCACGCTGCAGGGTACCTGCTTCGAGTGCAATCTTTGTAGGGTCTCCAAGCACAGGGAAGCTGCTCCCCTCTAGTATGGGGCAGGGGGCTGCTTTTGCCAGTCCAGAGGGTTCAAGAGATTCTAGGGTTTCAAGAGTCTTGTTTACCCATATGGCCCCATTTCAAGTCTCATGGTCCTTTTTCCCTTTAGCACACTGACTTTGATATGGAAAAAAAAATGTAAGGGTAAACATTCATTCTCTTTAATGAGTCTTCCACTTTTGCAATTAGATTCTGGGCCTGATTCTCAGCACAGTGTTTGGGACTGGAAGAACTAAGCATCTCCTTAAATACTGCCAAAGATGTTTTCCAGTTTTGTGCATGTCTTAAGTTTATGGTTGGCCAAACTAAGCTTTGCATTTTTCCCCCAAGACTTCCAACACAGTTAACAAAAGGCCATCCATTCAAACTTTATAACCTCATCCTCATACCATACAGGTGCCACAGATAACCACTTCCCTTCCCACCTATATATCACATCGCAATCCACACAGGAGACAACCCAAGTAACTATGATGCTTCGGTAGGTCAGGGATTCTCTCCATCCCACTGCCATCTGGCTGGCAAGTGAATCCCTCCATATATTCCATTCTGAGGGGCTGATTTCTAGGGCTACTTCTAGAGTAATTTTTTTAAAAAGATTTTATTTACTTATTCATGAGAGACACAGAGAGGCAGAGACACAGGCAGAGGGAGGAGAAGCAGGCTCCATGCAAGGAGCCCAATGTGGGACTCGATCCCAGGAATCCAGGATCACGCCCTGGGCCAAAGGCAGATGCTCAACCACTGAGCCACCCAGGCATCCCTCTAGGGGGACCCTAACTCTTTTCACCTGGGTTCCCCCAAAAGCAGAGCCTGAGACCAATGCTTGTGCTCAGGGGGTTTATTTGGGAAGTGATCCCAGGGAACAGGGGAGTGAAACAGGGCAGGAGAGAAAACCAATACAAGACACACTAGTGAGTTGAGCCAACTCTGCAGGTCATTTCTATGGGTCTCGATTAATCCTGCAAGACCTTTTGAGGAAGCTTAGGAAGTACATCCTAGAACTCTGCACCCGGAGGATGAAAGGGAAAAGCATTTATCCATTGTTCCCATCCCCTAGCTAGTCAATGGAGATCCTACAGGCATCAACTCCCCCAGATTTCCAGGTTGCATATGTTTAAGTGCCAGGGAGAGATCACCATGGATGTCCCCCAGGATAGGAAGTGGGAGGTACATGGCATGCCAGGGAATGGCAGGTGGGAGAGACATTGTCAGTTTGTACCTGTGTGAGGTTGTTCACACTTTCTCAGATCTGAACATGCAATAGAACTGGAGTTGGACGATTTTAAATGGGGCATGACAGGTACCAGTACTGTCCACCCAGGTGAGTATGATCACACAGAGCAGTAGAGGCTGACGCCGCAATGTTAATTTCACCACAGATGGTCCAAAGCATCACAACTCATTTCTTTAGGAATTGTCCACAAAGCAGGATAGAAACCAAACCCGAAACTCAGTATCTGACATACTTAAGTTTTTAAGCCAAAACAGTGTACCCAGCTTAATTGACATTGTCATTAACCATGATTTATTTAGCTCTTCTCATAGAAAGAGGATTTACCAGTATGGAAAAGAAGTTCATTCCAAAATTACAGAAATGTAACATAAAGCACTAAGACTGGCATCAGTCTCATTACTGTATGCTCAGTCACACCTTACATGAATAAATGTGTGTGTCTGTGTATCCGTGTGTTGTGTATAGATGTGTTTGTGTCTATACTGTGTCACACACATCTGTGAGTATATCTGTGAGTTTGTGCGTCTGTGCGTATGGCATTCATGGGTTGTGTGTGTTGACCATCTGTGCCAAGCAGAGTGCCAGGCACTGGAGACGTCCCATGTAGAGAATCTATCCTCACAGTGCTTCCATGGAAAACAGCCTAATTTGCCAGGGAATGAGGAGAGCTGTAAGAACCTCCAACTCTTAAATTCCTATTGCAGTCGACAGAGTAATGGCCTTCCAAGGATGGAATCTGTGAATATGTTCTGTTACATGGGAAGGGGGAATTAAGGTTGCATATGGAATTAAAGTTGCTAATCAGTTGACCTTAAAATAAGATTATTCTTATTATCCAGGTGGGCCCAATATAATTACGAAGGTCCTTAAAAGATGGAAGACACAGAAGAGTCAGTGTCAGAGTGATGTGATGTGACTCAGCCGGACATTGCTGGCTTTAAAGATGAAAGGGGCCACGAGCCAAGGAGTGTGGGCAGCTTCCACTAACCGGAAAGGGCCAGGAAGCAGATTGTCCCCCACACGAGCCTGCAAGTGGAACGTAGACCAGCTGACACCTTGATTTTAATCCATTGAGACCCATTTTGGACTTCTGATTTCTAGAATTTTAAGATACTAAAATTTGTGTGGCTTTAAACCAGAAAATCTGTGATGATTTGTTGGCACAAGAAGAAATAAATATACCTGTGAAAACTGCTCTCATGTCTTTAAAATGTCTCCCCTTTGCTTTGCTTCTAGCCTTAAAGGTGCAGTGGATTGCATTTTACAGAGGGATTGGGATGAAAAGTCAGCATTTAAGGAGAAAATGTATGCCTTCCCTTGCTCATTTTGCAGAGAGCAGGGACCAGGACCCACTGAAAGAAGCAGATCAACACTCCCCAAGGTGCCCTCTTCCCTGGACACCCTCACCCCAGGGCTTGGGCTTACCGACTACAAGGGCCAGGGAAACAATAATTACACCCTTGGAATTGTATCTCTCTCTCTCTCTTTCCCTCTAGACACTTAACGAAATTTGCATCATTTCAAGGAGCATATGCTGGAACTCCATTGTAACTTCAGATTTTGTTTTTATTTCCTGAGTTTGCTAAGGAAAGAATGGAAAAACAAAACCTATTTGTGCTGTGGCTTGTTCTCTTTTATTATGAAATATACCAAGCATACAGAAGAATGTGAAGAGTATCACTCACCTCTGACAAATTCTAACATTGTTCTACATTTGATTCAGATTCTTTAAAGTAAATGAAATATTACAGGTACAGTTGAAACCCAGTGTCCTTCTTGGTCTTGTAGATGCTGCCCGCCCCCCTCCCCAGGAGCATTCCCCATCACTGATTTTGATATTTGATTTTGATAGCAGTCCTGTGCATGCCTTTGCACCTCTACTATCCAGTTCTGTGTGTACCCGCAAACAGTAAAATATCAGTTTACATGTCCAGAAAGATTACATAAATGGTACACTGCAACTTGCTGTCCTCTCCTCCAGCTCAACACTGCATTCCTGAGATTTATTCACATCGATACCTGTAGCTCTGGTTCATTCTTTTTAACTGCTGCATAATATTTGATTTTATAAAAATACGGTTTATCTGCTCTTCTATTCATAGGTATTTAGGTTGTTTTCAGTTTCTCTTTATTACAAACAAAGCTTCAGTGGAAGTCTTGTCCATTTCCTTGGGCCCCTGTGCTGGAGTTCCTCCAGGGTATATACTTCAGAGGGAAATTGCTAGGTCAAAGGATGTGTTTAGCTTTAGCATCACTGGTTATTGCTAAATTGCTTTGCACAGGAGTCACACGGATTTCCCACTCCTGGCATATGTAAGTTCCCTTTAATTCGTATCCCAACCAACACATACTAGTTTGTGCCCATCTGATTGCTAATGGGTCTTGTCCTTCTTATAGGTTGCACAGTTGATTCTCAGAGCAACTCTGGGCACAGGCCTTACTTGTGACCACCTGACAGGAAATCCTAGGGAGGCCCGAGGAGGGGGATGGTGAGCCCAACACAGATGACTGTGGCCATGCAGGAGCCCAATGAACCCGGGAATCCTGGATCCCAGCATTTGTCACTATAGGAACTGGGTACGTGGCCAGGACACAAACTCTGCAGCCACCTTTAGAGAATAAAAGATATTAAATCATTTGCACTATGTAGTAAATATCAACAACTATCCACACTAGCAGAGAACAAGATAATTATCATTTTATGGTGACGACTCGGCCCCTTGTAGATTGCCTGGCACACACAGGGCAGGCACTCAGTACACTCGTGGAGTGAACAAAGGAAGTACCACAGATTTCTTTGACTTCTCTGAACCTCGACTTCCTCATCTGTAAAATGGGCATATAATCACTTACCTGGGAGGGCTGTTGTGAAAACCCAGGGCCTACAGCAGACGCTCCAAACATCCTCTGACACCGCAACCGGGAAGCCCACCGGGCGTGCCTTGCACCCCATTCCCTAGGCAGACACCACAAGAGGCAGCCGAGTAAGTAAGAGTAACGTTTACTGAGCGATACAGGACTGAGTACTAGGAAGGGTTTACCAGGATGGAAATGCACCCCATGCCCGCCCCGGCCACCCCCAACACCCAGAGACTACTACAGTACTTAGGAGTTACACACAATGGCCATAACTGCTGGATATCTGTTCGTAACAAACAAACCATAGCATATTTATACTATATCACATCGAGTGATTATAGAAATCCATATATATATTGCTTGTATAAAATCTTTTTTTTTTGTAAAAAATATTAAAAAAAAAAAAAAGAAAGTATAAAAAACATGTGCAGTTGAAAGCCCTGCCAGGACAGCCAGTCTGTAAACATTCGGTGAGTATGTGCTTTGGAAGGGCGCCCGCGCCTCGTGCCCACAGCAAACTCCAGCAGGGCGGGCGAGGGTGCGCCCCGGCTGCCGCTCCCGGGGGGGCCCCCCACGCTGGGCCCAGGGGGCGGGGACGGCAGGGCCCCGCATGGCACCCCGTCCAGCCGGGCTTCAGGGTCGGCAGGCAGGGCTGGGGGCCGGCAGGCTGCAGTTGGACTCGGAGTTCGTCCCCAGCCGCGTTTTGTTTGCAACTCATGGCTTTTCCTGGCTGCTCCCAGGTCCCTCAGTGGGCCCGGTGGGGGGGCCGGGAAGTGCCCGAGGCCATTGGGTTGGGGTGTCTCTCGCTGGCTGTCTCTGGTCTCTGTGCTGCCTCCTTCGAGCTGGGCCCCAGCAGGCCAGCCCCGCCCGAGGGTCTGCTTTGGTCTCAGCGCTTGGTCCTTCTAGTTCCCTCAGCCGTTCTGCCCCTCGTGTGGCTGATCTGAGTTTCACAAAAAAGGCCCGGCCCGCGCTGGCTGTGCTGAGCCTCCTTGTCAAGTTTGTCATGCAGCGAGGAAGGGCCCTCTGGGACCCCTCGTCCTCTACCCTCTTCCCAAATCCTCCTCCTCCTCCTCCTCTTCCTCCTCTTCCTTCGCCCAGCCCATGGTCACTTCTTCTCTAGCTGCTCCAACAGCGGGTTGCCTTCGGACTCGGGGGTCTTGACGCTGTCCGTCCGGACGATGCAGGTGGGGCGATGCCGGTTCAGCATCAGAATGAGCTGCTGCCGCTCCTGCTTCAGCTCCTCGATCTGGGTCTTCAGCTCCGCGTTCATGAGCTCCAGCCGCTCAGATTCCTGGTGCGTGGAAACAGAGACAGGGCTGTAAGCGCTCACTGGGGACCAGCTCTGCCTCTGGGGAGCTACAAGGCACTCCCATCGGGCGTCCGCCTGTTTTCTGCCTGCCAGCCTCCCACTGGAGAAAGCACAGAACCTGCTATTGAGTCCCTGGGGTAACTGACTTTCTGCAGCCGTGCCCGTCACTCCTGTGACACTGGCCTGTGTCAAAGCGGGATGAACCAGGTTATATTCTGGGGCCAGCCTGTGTCAGGTCCCCCTTCCCTCCCCTCGCTCAATCTACTCCAGCCACAGTGACTTCCTTGCAATTGCTCAAATATGCCAATACTCTCCTGCCTCCTGACCCTGGCCCAAAGAAACAAAGGGTGGGAGAAGAATAGTGGCCCAGTGGCACTAGAGCAGGTGCATGAAGGGTCCAGAGGGGGTCACACGTGACCCACAGCTGGCAGTGCAGTGGCAAAGTGCTTTGATGTGTGATGTGTCATTGTACATTGGGGATATTGGCCTGTGGGATCACATGCCCAGGGTAATCATGTCATTCTTCCTAAAACACGTGCTGCCTGGTTATTAGCCCCAAATTATTAAACACCCTCCTCTTTATCCCCTGTTATCTAGAAGCTTTGCCCATTGGGGGGCAATCAACTGTCATCCTTCTGGATCTAAAATAAAGTTTCAAATCTCAAGTGAGATTCCCAATGAACTTCCAGCTCAGTGGGAGAGACTCCAAGGGAAAGAAGCAATGCTGGCTATTTGATTTCAGGGGGAGTTCGCATGTCTAGAGTGTGGATAGGTGATGGGCATACCAGTTCAAGGCTTGGGGTCAAAACAGTAAGACAGGAAGGCTCCTGAATGATTTTTATTGGACTGTGTCTGAAAACTGGCAAGCAGCTCAAGGGTTGAAATTTACTCAAGAGCCAGCAAAGTTTTAGCCCAGTGGTGCTCAACTCGGAGCGATTTGGCCTACTAGAAGACATTTGACAATGTCTGGAGACATTTTTGGTTGTTGCAACTGGGGAGAAGGTTGCTACCCACATTTAGTGGGTAGAGGCTAGGGGTAGTGGGTAGAGGCTAGAGATGCTCATAAACATCCCGCACAGGATGGCCCCACAATAAGAACTATCTAGACAAAATGTCAACAGCTGAAGTTGAGCAACCTGTATCAGGCAAAGGACAAGCTGTGGTTATGATTACATGTTCCACAACTGAGCTGGGGAACCCTGGCTTGGGTCTAGAGGCTTGCCCTCCACCTGTCAGGGCCAGGCCGAGCAGCCTCCTTTGGTGGTCTTCAGGGCCCTCAGTGGGGCCCACACACATCCCAGGGCTGCTATTCTTTCTCCCACCCACTGGCCTGCCTTGTGCTCATCTCTGAGGACGCAGCATGAGTGGCCCAGGGAACTGGACTGCTGACACGTGCAAACCTCGTGACCAAACACTGCAGGAGAACAGCCTTGAAAAAAGGAAAAAAATGCTCAAGGGAAAAATATTAAAAACCAGCTATGGTTGTTTCTGGTTCAACAGGATGAAGCCAAAGGGGGAGGCTGGCCCTGTCCCCTGCTCTCAGAATTCCGGGTGAAGTCATCTCTGAAGGCCAGGAGAGAGACCCACGTGAAACCATGGGTCCATGACCGATCAGTCTGAGCCAGTTGGGTGCTAATCTTAGCTGCCTGCTCACCGGGTCTGATGAACTCATGACTTTGGGGACTCTTCACAAACCCTCTGACCATCTGGTTCCCCTGAGCCAACATTTTAACTCCAAGTTCAAATCCTCTGACCCTCTGTCTCTAGGAGTTTCTGTTCAATCCACCCATTTGCATTTGCTTGAGGACATTCGTGTACAACGAATGTCTGGGGGAATCAGGATCCATACAGCGGGAAAGAGCTTACTATGTGCCCATCAGCACTGCAGGGACTGGAAGACCTTCCAAGAGGCCTAAATGGCTAGGTCTGGCCTCAAGTTTAAAAAATGGTTGGGTTGAGAAGGCCAGTTGGCCCCTCCAGTGGAGGGGGTGGGACATGAGGAAGGCGGCCCTGAGTGGACAAAGACACAGACATGGGAAATAAGCTACAGATGTGTTTAGGAGAAGAAATCCTCCATTGTGACCATAGGTCACTTTAGGACAGAAGGTAGAGAGCCAGGAAGGTGGAGTTAGAGCCACGTTAGGCAAAACTTTAGGGTTTGGAACCAGAGTCAGGAGTAAGTTCCTTAGCTACACGGAGTCTCAGCTATCTAAAATATAAAATGATGATGCTCGCGGGGATTAAGTGAACTCACATGGGAAAGGCACCTTATAAACTGAAGGCTTAGGGAGGCTTAAGGAATGGATACTTTAAGCTTTGAGCAAGGGCCCATGGAGAAAGAGAAGGAGAAGCAGCAGAGGAGGATGGTTCAAAGACGCCTGGCAGATCCTGGTGACTGGCTCCATCTGGAGAATGAAAGAGGCTGCCTGTGGGCCCGAGGGGAAGGGCCCAAGGGGGCTGCTGTTTGGGGGATGGCAAGGAAGCAGTTGAGTGGCACATGAGTGGGCGTTAAAGGTGCCAATGCAAGGGCCAGCGTCCAGGCACACGGCATTCAGTACTACACACCAATCTAATGCCTCGAAATGACTGTGTGTCCAACCAACTTCACGTACGAACGTCCGTATCACACAGAGACCCAAGTAGGCATGTGGCTTCACACATACAGTCACCATTCAGCAGAATGGCACTGCATTCTGTTGGTTTTAAAAGGTTAGAGCATATCATGGAATACCCTAAATTCTGCCCAGCTGGCTGTCAGAATGTGACTGCTTTTTACTTTTATTTCCTTCTGTTTTCTTGGGTGGTGCTACATCTTTATTAATTGCATAAGTAGAAGTTGAGTTCCGAAGAATCTTTTTCTTTTTTTTTAACCATGATCGTAGAAGTTGTCTGTGGTTTTGTAGCAGCAATTACCTGATCTGTTTCCCTAATCAAGATACATGTTAATCACAGAAGTCAATAACTCTGCTTGCATTTTTGCTTATTATTTTGTCTTCTGGTAGATATTTATTGCCCTGGAGAAAATGAAACCATTTGTTGTTGTTATTGTTTCGTTCTAAAAATTTTATTTATTTGAGGGAGAGAGAGAGAATAAGAGAGCACAAGCGGGGAGGAGCAGCAGAGGGAGAGGGAGGAGCAGACTTCCTGCCCAGCAGGGAGCCCCATGTGGGACTCGATCCCAGGCCCCTGAGATCATGACATGAGCCGAAGGCAGATGCTTACCCAGCTGAGCCACCCAGCTGCCTCCATTTGTCGTTCTAGAGTAGAATTAGTGGAAGTGAATGAACATTCTGTCTCTTTCACTGTGTTCAGCAAAGGCAGGAGAAAAAATACAAAGGGGCTGCGTGTTCTGGCTTTTCATACTGGCTGTGTGACCTTGGCCAAGTCAATTCTCTTCTCGGGGCTTCAGTCCCCTCCCAGAAAATATAATGATTGGCCCAGGGGACTTTAAGCATTAAGATTCTCTGATTTTATCTTTTTTTTTTTTAAAGGTTTTTCAAATTTATTTATTCATGAAAGACACACAGAGAGAGGCAGAGACACAGGCAGAGGGAGAAGCAGGCTCCATGCAGGGAGCCAGATGTGGGACTCGATCCCAGGACTCCAGGATCATGCCCTGGGTCAAAGGCAGACGCTCAACCACTGAGCCACCCAGGCATCCCTGATTTTATCTTTTAAAAACAAGTAACCTTAATGCACTTAAAATAGAGTTCTATTTCACAACTCTTTTGGTAAGTATTGGGTAGAAGGCTGGTGTGGCCTCTTCTGAGTCCAAAAGACCTGTCTGAATTAAAATCCTGACTCTGCCACTTTAGCTATGTCACTGTGAACCATATCCCCAATTTCCCTGAGCCGGGGCAACCTGAACAGCATGCTGGGCAACAAAGGAAGCCCTGGGTTCGAGTCCCACCTCAGCTGCTGTGGGGCCTTGAGCAAACTTTCATTCCTCTGAGTCTCAGAATCCTCATTAGTGGAGTGGGCACTGCCTCATCTCCTCCCAGAGCCACCTTCTTCTTGTGGCCATCAAGGAGAGAATGGCCATGAACAGTGCAGTGCACCATGGGAGTATGAGATGGGGTTACTGCTACCAAAGCCCAGGGAATGAACCTGCGTTAAGCGCAGCAGTTACAGAGGCCAGGGTTACAGAAGGGAGAAGTGCAGGGGCTGCTACATGTAATTGTGGACACAGGAGGTACTGAGGTCACCCTGGTTGCCTCAGGAACTCGGCTGGTCCAGGCAGGCGAACTCTGAGAGGCTCTAAGAATCTCCCAGAGTGGATCTAGGCATCCAGGGGTCAAGGATGGGTGGGTGACTTTCTACATTATACATACGTGTGTGGGTGTGTGTACACACATATCCTTTTGTACCTCTGAGCCTTATAAATATTTTATCTGGTAAAAAATAGAGTACAAGAGTCACCTGGGTGGCTCAGTCAGTAAAGCGTCTGACTTGATTTCAGCTCAGGTCATGATCTTAGGGTTATGAGATCAAGCCCCATGGCAGGCTCCATGCTCAGTGGGGAGTCTGCTTGGGATTCTCTTCCTCTGCCCCTTCTCTCTCTCTCTCTCTCTCTCTCTATCTCCAGTAATACATAAATCTTTAAAAAATAATAAACGACTGAATTATAAGAGAATTCTTCAGGTCTGTGGGCACTGGCCATCAACACAGCCATCTGCATCTGTGTCCTAAACCTCACGCCCAACTGTGTTTCTAAGGCCAGAGGGGAAGAGAGGAGCATGGGAGAAGAGGAGGACTGGGATGGAACTACCCAAACCCCCCTCCTAGACCCCGAGCGTCCAAGGACACCACCCCAGTCATATAACTGGTCTTCCCACTGCCCCAATCCTTGCCACACACTGCAGCCAGGAGGATCTTTCCAAGGTGTGTCTCCCTCCAACTGAAACGTTCCATCGCTCTCCATGACTACATAATCATGGAGATGGAGACATTTGTGAGAGTAAAACAAGTGATATTAGTAAGTAGGCCAGGACCAGAGGCATAAAGGAGGATTGCCCCAGACATCGCAGCACAGACCTAGCAAGGACCAGGGGGGCTGCCTGCCCCTCCACTCTCTCCATGGTACTCTAAACTCCAGCCACACTGACATTCTTCTCAATTTCTTAATCACATCCTTAAACACTTCTTGCCTCTGGCCTTTGCTTGCACTGTTCCTGCTAACCCCCCACATCCCTGTCCTTCATCTCGTTAGCTCCTACTCCTCTTCTGTGGCTCAGTAAGCAGTCTCTCCTCAGCCTAGACTAAGATAGGGCCTCATGGTGTGTTCTCACAGCCCGCCAAGCTGGCCCAACACAACTCGCAGCACACATTACCACTCCCCACTTCTCTCTGCCAATCCGATGCAGACATCACTTGCTTGTCTGCTGTGCAATAGCAGGTACTCACAACACACTGATTGGTTGGATGGATGGATGGATGGATGGATGGATGGATGGATGGATAAGCAAAGGAATAAATGAATCCCAGCTCACACTTGCTAGCAGTGTGACTTTGGGCAAATAACTTGACCTCTTCTGAGCTAGAGGTCAATTCCCACAATGGGGATAACTAATGTTTATCTCACTCGAATGCCTTACTTGGCTCTGCAGGTGCTCAGGGCTGGAAATGAGGTGCGGGACACTCCAACCACCTTAAAGGCCCGTGTCAGACCTGTATCTTAGAAACTTTTTGAAAACTTCCAGCCCAGTGTTGATCCCCCAACTCTTCCAAGGAAGCTCCCAGCTCTTGGGAGTCTAACTCTCACCTGTAATGGCCATTCACCTACCCCAGATGCTCAGAGCTTGCTGGTGTACACACGGCCCCACACTGTCTACACCTGTGACCTCGGGTTTTCTCTCTGCTTGTTGAGAGTGTGAGAAGAGACCCATATATTCCCCAGCATTAGAGAAACCAGAGGCCACATCAGCCTTGTCTCTCCAGCTCCCGTGGGACGGTCTATGTCTGCTCCTTCCTGTGTGTCCCTCAGTACACCTGGCACAGTGCTGGGCATTTAGCACGTGTATAAAAATGCTTGCCAATGAATCAACAAATGAGTGAAAGAATGAACAAATGAACAAATGAATTAGAGCTAGCATAGCAGAGTATTAAGAACAAATGCTTTCAAGTTAGCCTCAGGCTTGAATCCCAGTTCTACCACTTAGTTGCTGAGGGACCTGGGCAAGTAACTTAACCTCACCATGCCTTAGTTTCCCCATCTGTAGGAAGACAATAACCTCATACAGTTGTTATGCCTATAAAGAGATAATATATTTACAGTATTTTGCACACCTCCCAACCTTACAAATGTTAGCAACCACAGTTACTTGTTGCATGCTATAGAACAGAGCCAGACCCATGGATTGTTATTGTTACTATTATTCTTTAGTAATGAACAAGTGATCCAGAGTGGAGAGGCCAGAGACTACCAAGCTGGACTGATTAGCTTTCCTGGTCATGTCCCTTCACTGCTGTCTATCATTGTTGAGAAGCAGCGAAGGCCTAAGAGATGGGACTCTAGGGGGGTTGGGGGGACTGCTTGGCACAGTCCACATGAAAGGGCAGAGACCCGCTCTGAGGGCCAGGTGGGGGAGGGAGGGGAAGGCGACCCCTTCTGCTGGCCTTCACAGGCAGAGCTGACCTCTGCTCCCTGGGGGCAGAGGCTTGGGGGCCCCCTCCAGCAGGGCTGAGGCCAGCCAGAGGGGATGCAGGGTTGGAAGAGCCCCCTGCAGCGAAGGGAGGAGCTTCTCTCTTGCCAGGTGCTGCATCCACCGCGCACACTTGGCGGTTGTCACCTAGGTCATTAGCATCCACCCTAGACAACTCTTGCAGCCACCAGGGTTTTGAAATGAGTAGTAGCAGTCCGCGGCCACAAGGGTCAATCAGCAGCACCAGGTGTGACCTGGTAGAGGGGACTTGGCTCCTCCCACCTCCTCTGGCCTTGGGGGCCCTGGGTGGGTGGGACCTGAGGCCGGCTGCCCTTGGGTGGGGGAAAGGGCAGTGGGTGGGAGGCAGGGAGGAACCGAGGGCTGGCTGCGGCTTGGCCAGATGCCAGCAGGTGCCCGTGCATTCCATCCGCAGGCTTGGGTGCCGTCTGCGGGCCCGCAGGTGCCCCGGCCGCTCGGAAGAACGAGATGGGCGCCCGCCCGCCCGCCCGGCCCGCTCACCCGCTGCAGAAACTCCGTCCGCTCCTTCTTCTTGTTCCGGCATCGGGCCGCCGCCACTTTGTTCTTCTCCCGGCGCCTTTTCCTCCGCTCCTCTTCCTCATCTAGCTGTGAGGGCAGAGAGCCACCGGTCAGACGTGGAGGCGGGCCTGGGGGACGGCTCCCCGCCCCACGCGGACAGATGGACGAGCCCGGCCGCACCCACGCGGCGCCCCGGTCCTCCCGGAGCAGGTGGGCAAGGCCGGGCGGGCCAGTGGCCCGGAGGGCAGGCCTCTGGAGGGTTCTGCCAGAGTTCAGGAGGCTCGGAGCCTGGCAAGGCCACTCACTCGGAGGTGACACCCAGTGGGCGGTGACGGTCTGTCCTCTTGCCCAGCCCAAGCCTTCTGGGCACTATTTTCCAGGCCAGCGGTTCCCAGGCACTTCCTTTAAAAATGCCTTGGGCATGGACACAGGTTTCACATGCTACCCCCACGCACTTCCACCTCCCCGGGGGGAGCCTCCCTCTTGGTCCTCCCAGAGGCTCCGATCTACCTCCTGGTGCTCCTAAACCACCTTCCCCGGCCTCCTCAGCTGGCTTTGATTGTTTTCCCTGCTTCTGCACTTGAGGCTCTGTCCCCATGACACCCCCCTGTATCCAAAGATCCCGGGAGTGCCCTGTGCGGGACACAGGCAGAGGGGCTCCCTGAGTCTCCAGGTTTGCTTGCTTCTCCCCCAGGACACGTTAGAAAATTCACCATGCAAAAGACAGGGACCATTAAACAGGAAGGAGGAAACTCACTGCCCACCAACCCTGACTTTCTGTGATTTTTTTTTTAAGATTTTATTTATGTATTCATGACAGACACACTGAGAGAGAGGCAGAGACACAGGCAGAGGGAGAAGCAGGCTCCATGCGGGGTGCCTGATGCAGGACACGATCCCAGGAGCCCAGGATCATGCCCTGAGCCAAACGCAGATGCTCAACCGCTAAGCCACCCCAGGTGTCCCTCGGTGATTTATTTTTAAATCACATTTTATTATTTATTTTATTTATCACATCTGTTAAATGCTTTCCACATCTTATTGTTTCATGCCTATTTGTTAAATGCTTTCCACACAGGTCACATTACCCTCACAATCAATGAGAAAGGTACTATTATTGTCCCATTCGACAGTTGGTGGGACTGAGCTGCAGGATTCCATCTGCCCAAGGCCACCCAAACTAAGAAATGACACAGCTGGGATTCCAACACGGATTTCTCAGACTTCAATCTTCCTGCTCTTGACTGACCACCAGCCCTCACAGCCCTGACCCATCAGGATCACTTCGATGTGGTGCCTCTGGCTGTCTGTGAGCTACCAGGAGGATCTAGAGGACACACAGGGCCAGCTGGGCTGGGGACAGCCCAGAGTCAGAGGCCACTAGTGAAGTCGTTGGATTGCTCTGGGCTTGCCAACTCTCTCACTTCTTGAGCCAGTGGGGGTGAATCTGGCAGCCTGAGGCCTGGAACAAGGTCTCAGCCGAAAGGGCTCTAGGCCAGGAAAATAAACAGCCTCTCTCCGTGCACTCCCAGCATGCTCTAGGAGCTTAGGACCCAGAGCCTGGCCAGAGACCAAGCACCCATGGCCATGAGCACAGGCCTATTGGTAAGGCAGCCCTGTCTCCTCCACCACCTCTGAGCTTCTCCCTGCCCCGCTCCCACCCCTCCTGGGAGGCTGGCTGGAGAGGCACCTTGTCAACACCGCCACACCCAAGCACCTCCCAGCCCCTTGGCCTCCCTTGAAACAGAACCAGAAGTGACAGCTCCTCTGGCTGACCTGCATCTGGGAAAATAGAAACCTGGACAAAATTGATTCCACCCAACCTCAACCTCACCCCCAACAAGGCCAAGGTAACCGTGACGACAGGCAGAGGGAAGGAACTAGAGGAAGTGGCTGGCAGTGCAATCTCCCCTCGGCCCAGAGGGTTTGCCCACAAACTGCCAAGGTGATGTGTGCAACCCGGGCACTTCAGGGCTCACAGGGCCTGGAGCAAGCCCGGGTTCTGGCAGAGTGGCTGCTTCCTGGGAGATACAACCTCTGTCTTCCAACACCCCGCACTCCACCCCAGCCCTGTACAGAGCCAGGGGCGAAGGGAAGCTGCTCCAGCAGCAGATACAAAGAGGCTCAATGCTGGGAGTTTAAGAGCTCAAGAGGGCCAGGCCGATGCCCGTGTCAGGGGGCTGCTCCAGCCTCCCTGTCCAGCCCCGTAAATCCCTCCAGCCATCACCCTCTGTCTCCAAATGTCTCCTCTTCTCCAAGCCAGCTGGGCCCTCCTGAGATGACCTTCCTTTCCCCCTTGGTAAACTCTTACTCAACCTTCAAGAGCAAATGTCACCTCTCTCAGGAAGGCTATTTGGACTCCCCAGATAGAATTAACTGCTTTGACTGTGCTGCCACAGCTCTTTGAGGACTGCACTGTGAGAGTCTCTATCACATCCCATCATAGTTCTCTGTTTGTGTAGGCTTCTGTCTTCCCTGCTAGGCTGAAGGATGGGGGACCTGAGCATCCCCAACACCTGGACAGAACATGGCACTTCACAGGGGCTCAGCAAATGTGCGTCGAAGGAGTGAAATAAAAGATTCCAGGGAGGGGCACCTGGGTGGCTCAGTCAGTTAAGCGTCTGCTTTCAGCTCAGGTCATGATCCCAAGGTCCTAGGATCGAGTCCCACTCGGGGGGAGCCTGTTATGCCTCTGCCCCTTCCTCTACTCATGCTCTCTCTCACTCTCTGTCAAATAAATAAATAAAATCTTAATAAAAAAAAAAAGATTCCAGGGAAAGATGGCACAGGCTTGGATTCTATAATTATAAAAACGATGTGTTGCCTATGTTTGCTCCTGCATAAGCTTTTCCCTGGTGCTAATAAGGAGCCTTTTGCACCAGGCCTGGCCTCTTCTGTCTGCAGGAGGCCAGCAAAGCTTGGGGGCGGGGTCCTGTCCTCCCCAGAAGCACACTGACCAGGCAGAGCCTCGATCAAGGGCAAACTCCTGATGGCTATGGCAGGTCTGCACAAATCCTGACACAGTCTAGGCTGTGCACTTCAGCCTAACCCCCTGCTAAAGCTCCACACCCCACCTCCACCCCGTAGCCTCCCCGCCCATCCCCAGGCTTCTGCAGCCATGCTCCACCTCAGCTGACATCTCTCAGTAAGGCAAGAAATGGCCCCAAAGCCCCATTACGACATCTTCCCCATTGACACTGTGCTGCATCTTCCCCAACTTCTCCTGCTGCTATGTAAAAGCCACCCCAGGAAATTTGGAAAACAGCTGCTGAGGTCCTGCCGGAAATAAGAGGGGTGCTGGGCAGTGCCCTTCAGCTTTCTCATCCCTGCGGGCTGCCTGTGGCTCCTGCCTGAGCCCCACTGGAGACCCCCCGCGCCGCCGCCACCACCGCCACCAGCCTCCTCCCGGCCTTCCCTCACCACAGCATCAAGGCTGCTGCCCCAGCTCCTTGATGTTTGCCAGAGTCTCTAAAGCACTCGACTGGGAGGGGGTGAGCCAGCAGTGTTTTCACCACACACAGTTCAGACATCTAAAACTGGAACCCCAAAATGGGGCATGATGATTTTTTTTCTGCAGATACAGCTGGAAGAACAGGAATATTAAAGAAGGAGGCAGCTTGACACTAGATACATTTAAAGACCCACGAGATGTAGGCTCTGTTTCCCCCGGATTCCCAGGAAGGCCCAGGGTAAAGCTGTCTGTGTTCTGGGGTGAGAAGTGAGGGGTACCTCTGTGCCACATGTCACACATGCCCCTAGAAGTGAGGGACAGACTAGGGGACCCAGGGCCAAGAGGGTCCTCATGTTAAGCAGTCCCTCCTCAGAGAGACTGTTCTCAGGGCTCTGCTTGTGGGCAGGGGGACTCGAGCCCCTGACCACAGCTGACTGGACGAGGTGTGAACGGCAGACCAAGCTGGGCTGTAGTCGCCTCCTGAAAATCTGAAATCAGATCTGCTGGACCAGGGGGCAGCCAGCTTCAGTCCTGTGGCCCAGAGAAGCGGCAAGATCAGGCTGCTGCTGTGTAGAGATGAGCAGAAACCAAAGACCACGTGGCAGGAGAGAAACAAACACTTCACCAAAGAGGGGCGTCGGAAAGACAAAAAGAGGAATGGGTGACAGAGAGAAAAGCAGAGCCTGGGCCAGGGTGGGGCCAGTGCCGTGCCCAGGATGGACACACTCACTCTAGAGCTCATGCCAGGGCAGGATCAGCACCCAAGCTGGATTGCCTCCTTAAATGCTGTGTTGCAGGGGATCCTGTTGCCTCACCCTGGTCCAGGTGCTGAGAGAGGGAGGGAACGCCAGACAGAGAAGGTAGAGACAGAGATGGAGAGGGAAAAGAGACACAGAGAGACAAAGAGGCAGAGCCATTAGAAGGAGAAGCACAGAGGCATGAGCAGAGGGCCGCAGTTCAGTCGGGCCCAGGGGACAGATAGGAAGCACACGGAGAATCCTCTGGGTTCCACCCCTGGGGTGACCTACATGTCCTACCCAAGGATCCATGATCCATACCCCTGAATCTGTCCTGAAAACTTCCTCCTCCTGCCTGGGAGGGAATTTGAGGAGGTTTCTGCCTGTGGGACACCAGGGGCCCATCCTTGTGAAGTCAGGTGATGCCACGTGATAAGGGAGGAGCAGAAGGTGGTCCCCAGGGATTAAGAGTAGGGGGTGGAGAATCACTGCTACCCAGGAGCCATGCCTCTAGAACAGCTGGGAAAATAGCAGAGCCTGGATACAGAAGGGCTTGGGCAAACAGAGGTACCCACCTCAGCAAGCATCAAATCCTCTGGCCTAGGAGTCTCAGCAGGCCAAATGGTCTTGGTAAACCATCCAGGACAGCCCTACTACCCCACGGCCCCACACTTTTACAAATGAGCAAACTAAAGAGATCAAGGCTGCCGGGAAGGTCAGTGACAGTTTCCAATCCAGGCCTTTTGGCCCTAGGGCCCAACCGCCTCCTGCTCTTTGAAGGGCTGGTGCTCTATGTGTGCCCCCCTCCCCCCTCCACACACATAGGGTAACAGGCCCCCTGTCCTTTCAGCTCCATCCTGGTGATGGGACTGTAGAGCAGCCACAGAAGCTTCTGACTCTGAGGGCAATGACTATGTTGTTTTTTTCCTATTTGGGCTTTTAAAATAAAAACAGTGTATTGCACAAGTAACACTGAATGTGTAACAATAAAACTGACTGGTTTACAGGAGGGCCCCCCCTCCCCACTCCTCTCTTGCAGGCCATGTGGCTTTCACATGCTGGCAACCTTCGCCCAGACTTGATTTTGAATTCTGATATTTCATAAGCATTTCCAAAAATATATCTTGCAGGGCCCACAAAGGGATAGGATGAAAAAGAGCAATGACCCTTTTTAACCTGAGGCATTGAAAATATGGACAGACTCACAAGGATGAAGCAACCAAGACAAGAGCAACGAAGCTGGAGACGAGCAGAAACCGGGGCGGGGGGAAGCCCCAAAACAAGCCCTTAGCATCGTCAGAGTGGCAAAGGTCTAGAAGGCCTTATCTTACAGTAAGAACTGTAGCATGGGGACACCGAGGTGGCTCTGTGATTGAGCGTCTGCCTTCGGCTCAGGTCATGATCCCGGGGTCCTGGAATCGAGTTCCGCATCAGGCTCCCCACAGGGAGCCTGCTTCTCCTCTGCCTATGTCTCTGTCTCTCTCTGTGTGTGTCTTTAATGAATAAATAAATAAAATCTTTTTAAAAAAGAAGAAGAACTGTAGCATGGATGGAGAGAACCAGGCTTAGCTGAGACTCAGGGCATCAGGATTGTCGGCATAGGCTTTAGGGTCTGAGTGGCCTGTGTGCCCCCAGGCAAGTCACTTGCCCTCCCTGAGCCTCTGCACCTCACCTGTACAAGGCAAGCAGTGAGCACAGCAGCACAAGGTTGTAACAAGGACTCAGTTCCAATCCAGAGCCTGGGACACAGGGAGCCTTCTCTAAGGTCCAGATTGCGGGCCTGCCTTCCCAGGTGAGGCAGGAAGGCAGTGTTAGTACAGCCTGGGGCACACACCACCTCCCATAGGGCAGAATCTGGCAGAGGAGACCTGGGAAGGGGGGGCGGGGGCATAGGGAATGCTTCAAGGCACACAAGCTGTCAATGAGCAGGCCTGAGTAACAGGGCTCCAAAGCTAGCCCTGGCCAGACCCACTAGAGTCCCCCCGCCAGGAGCCACACTGCACGGAGGAGCCACATTTCAACACCAGGGACCCATGAGCACCCTGGGAAGTAAACACCCAAATACCAAACATACCAGACATTCCCCCACATAAACAGGGCTGCACTGAGCCAGGGGCTGCGGTTCCTCGCCACTCCCCTGTCCGGCCACGCATCCACAAAGTAGGGCATTTCGGGGGCAAGACCTCTGCAAGCCAGCAGGGCGAGGCCCACAGTTCCCCCCTTCTCCCGGGGAGGAATGAGGAAAGCCCAGGGGCCTCCTTCCAACACCCTCGCTGACCCCACCCCCACCCCCCTGGGGACCCCACAGGGGCCAGGCCCTTCCCCATCAGCATCTCCCCAGGGGGCTGAGCCCTTGGAACCCTTCTGCCTGCCTCTCCTGCCTTCTCCAGCAAGCCTCCCCCTCTCTAAATAGCCACGGTCTGGACCTCAGCTGTGAAATACGGAGCAGTTTCAGCAAACAGTGGGCAGGGCTGGAAGTGAAAATTCAAGCCAAATGGTCAGGCTAAGTAAGGCTCGAGCTGCAAACTCAAGTCCTCTCCAGGGATCAAGCAAGTAACCCTTAGTGAGGAGGAGGGCTGCATGGGCCTGGGGCCTGCAGAAAGGGCACCCCAACCGGCCCCACTGCGGCAGCGTGGGCTCAGCCTTGACAAATCTTCCAAGTTTTCAAGCCTGGCCGAAAATATGAGTTTTTAAGTAAAATCTTCCAGTTTTCAGCATTGACAACGAATTCCATCTTGAAAAGAACACTTCGTGGGCCAAACATCTGTGGGCTGCACCAGCCCCCAGGCTGCTGACTGACCACCCGCAGTAGGAGACAGACCCCAACGGGCTTGGTCATCAGACACCTGGTTCTAGTCACTGAGATGTCCCACGCCGTGACCACGGGCCCATCAGTTCATGTCTCCCGTCCTGGGGCCCATCTCAAACAGACACAAGAGCTCCTCGTTCTCACTAACCTTCAAACGCCTCTGCAAGGTCGGTTTTAGGGGCCTCATCTCACGGGTAAGGAAACAAGGTGAAATGTCTGCCCAAGGTCACCAAGCCGGGAACAGACAGGGGCCCAACTCCGCTCCGTCATGTTGCCTTCCAACAGTGAGTGCCACTGAAAGCCCCCCCAAGTCCTGGCTAGCTCTGAGGTCCCTGGGTTTTCATTCACCCACCTTCAAGGGCAGTGTTGGCTTGGCTGGGTGAGAGGAGAAGGACACCTTTTCCCTTTTAACAAGTTTCAGAAATAGTCACTTCACAGACTCTTAGAGCCAGAAAGGGGAAGCCCCTAGGCCAAAATCCCACATTTGACAGATGAGGAAACTGAGTCCCGGGGAAGGAAGTAGATTGCTCCAAGGCTCGCACTTGAGGGTAGGGCCTGGGTCCTCATGAACAAGTCCAAAGGACAGTGCCTGGTCAGCCTTCCGGGGCCTCCTGGTTCTGCCTGACTCCCTCTTTCTAGAATTCTCTATGCTCTTGGATGCATAACACTGACCTTGTCTGTCCCCCTCCTATTTCTCTGGCCTCTCCTTTTCTATCCCTTGCCTTCCTTTTCCATCTCTTCCCATCTCTTTCAGGCTGATGTCTCCCAGGGTCCTATCCTTCGCCTGCTGCTTTTCTCATTCCACGTGTACCACCTATGGATCATCGTTTTTATCTACTTGTGTGGTTTCAACGACCACCTATATATGAATGCCAACCACATCTTCATGCTCCAGCCAAAATATCCAACTGCCAGCCGGACATTCAATCTGGATGTCCCTTAGCCTCTCAATGTCTCTATCCCCGATTGGCTACTTCGTGTCTACTCTCTACCCCAGGCTGGCACCACTGCCTACCCGTTCACTGGACTTAGACATTCAGCTCTCCCTGCTTGCTCACTTGTCCTCTTTATGTCCAATTTTGGCTATCCAAGCCATCCCATTCTACATTCTGAATCCTCCTCATATTTGCTCCCCATTCCTCTTCCCTAGCGCCACTTCCCAGGCCTTCTTTCTCTGTCTCCCGGACCACCTCCTAGGAGGCCTCCTAACCCCACATGGCCATGCTCCATCCCAGCCATTGGAGGGGATCCTTCTAAAATGCAAATCTGATCCAGTTACTGGTCTTTGGTTCTCATCACCCTCAGGATAGAGCTTAAGCTCTTAAATGTGTCAAGTAAGGGTACCTGTGACTTGGCCCCACAAGATGTGGTCTTAGTTCTCATCTATCCTACCCCACACTCCATGTTCCTGCAACCCTGAGCCTCTCTATACCTCACACTCCCCTGGCCACATGTCTTTGCCCTTGCTGTCTCCTTGGCTTCCTTTCACCCTGTATATTCAGCTCAAGCATCACCACCTACAGGAAGCCCTCTTGGTTCTCATTTCTTCTGAGCAGGGGCTCTGGGCTCCCATAGAACTCTGAGCTTACGCTGCCCTCCCCCCACCCCGTGCTCTCTTCTGACTTTAGTTTCTGCCCCCTCCACTAAACTGGGAATCCTATGAGAGCACAATCTGTCTCTTACTGCCTTTGTGTGTGCTCTGCACCTTGCTGAGTTTGTGAGCACTGGGAGTGTTCAATAAATGTTTGCTAAAGGGAGATCTGATCCACAGAGCTGGTGATCTGGGCAAGACTCCTGACTCCCAGTCTGGTGCCCTTTCCACTTCGCTCCAGATGCCCCCAAGCCAGGCTATAATCAAACACATTCACCTAGGAACAAACCCACATGGTGGATGCCATGCTCACTCAAAGCATCAAACCAGCCCAGCCAACCACCAGGTGAAGGCTTTGAACAAGAGCCGCCAGAGGCAATGGCTCCACCTGCCAAGATGATTCACTCGGCTCTGCTGGCTGGGGGCGCAGGTGGGTAGATAATTGCTCAGCGCACTGGGCATCTACAGGAAATGGTTGGGGGGGGCTATAAACCAAGCCCCATCCTGAGGTTCTGGAACTGAGAAGACCTAGAGATCTTAGCACTCTGCAGCACCCACAGAGCAGGAAGCTCAAGTTCAAAGCAGGGGCATAAGTCTGCCTCCGTCCCCGCATGGATGGTGGCAGAACCAACCCGAACACCACCGCTTCCTGGAATACCTTCTAGAGGCAGGGAACACTTTTGTTCTGAACTGAAAGCCTGACGCTCTGCCATCAGTACTCACAGGGGGAATCTATCCAAACAGAACCAACTTCTCACATCTCAGCAAGACAAGGCATTCCCCTGACCTTGGCCCTCCCAGCCCCCTGTCCTCAGTAAGAACCTTCTGGGTTAAGAGAACCCATAAAACAATAGGCTGCTGACACTTGGGGCTGGTTTATATGAGCAGAATAGGGAAGGACCATTCTCTCAGAGAGCAGTGGAGAACAGCCCATTTCCACTGCTAAGAAAAGACAGCATTGTGTTTGGAACAAAGCCTGAAACAGCCAGCTGGGCAAGGTGACACCCATTTGTGGATGGTCCTGCTGTGGAAAGAGCCAACACTGTTCCTGCAAAAGGGAGCTAGAGAGGCCAGGAGACATAGGAAAAATCACCTTGGCTGGGACCGAAAGCCTAGCATTAAAGAGAAAGGAGCTGATGATTGCTGGGAAATCCTTTTTGCTGGAGAAGAGCTATTTGAAGAATGATGGCTTTTGTTGAAATATGTCTATCTATTTCAGGCCTGTTTCATATTTATGGTTTGGTGAGGTTTGGTTTCCCACTAAGCCATCAATCAATTTTCTTGCCCAATTGACATTCGATTCAAAAGATGAGAAAGGGAGAAAATAGTGGTCCCCACAAGACTCTCCCTCCCCCACCCTCAAAAGACTGGCAGGGAAAATCAATTTTCTCAAAAAGAGTTAATAATACAGTTGAAACTGATTCTTTAACAACAGCAGTGTAATATGCCTTGATTATATTGGGGCAAAAAAAAAAAAAAAAGAGACAAGAGCTCCTGCAAAATGACTGCCTACAATTAAATGAAAATGCAGTTGTTGCAAAGAATATTCATGAACAGGGCTGTTCTGAAAGTCCCGAGTTGGCCAAAGTAGAAGAACATTTCAAGTGCCATCATCCTATTAAAGCCTTGGAAGTCATTTGTCTTTCATCATGAAGGTGAAAAACAAGGTCCTTGGCTTAATTATTCTCCACCAATGCAGTTCGGTTTAATCTGTATGCAGAGTGTGCAGCTAAAACACGGATTTCAGCCAATTTCTTTCAGGCATAAGGCACAGATAACAGACAAATCACTGAGCAGAACAGGCGACCTCTATTTCGTGGGTATTGAACTCTGGCTAATAAAAATCCCACCCAAGTGACATGGCCAGATGAATTCACAACCAAGGATACCTGGCCTGGAGGATGGAAGGGTTTTATCATGAGTAATATATGTAATGAAATGGATGCAATAAAAGTTGAGAGATGGGAAAGGAAAGGCTTTGCAGGACCCAGGCAGGTGGAGGTGGGGGTGGGGTGGAGGCAGACAGCTCTCCCAGCCCCAAGTTCTCAGACCAGAGCAGCCGTGGAGAACTCCAGCCAGCTACAGCAATGAACAGCTTATCTGATCCTCCCTTCCAAAACTATAAAGGAGCCGGCCTATTGACAAGCTCGGCAGCTTCAGTAATTGGGAAGTCCCTTAGGGTGTGAAGGTTGGCAGCTGGGAGGATCTCAATACCTGGAAATAACTAGTTTGGAAATGTCTGCTGACTCAGATTGCAGCCTTGCCTTACACAAATTCAGGTAGCACACACATTAATGGACAGCTGATGGTGTGCCGGTCCCTCCAGAAAGTTTGAGATCGCTTTGGAGAAAAATGTGGCCTTAGACCCTGGTAAGCATTCTCAGAGACTCATTGCCTGTCGGAGCTGGAGAGGACATTACGGGTCATCTAAACCTTCAGTGAGCATCAGAATGCCCCTGAGGGTTTGTTTCATCACAGATTTCTGGACTCCACCCTCTAGAGCGTCTGCTTTAGTAGTCTTGGGGTGAGATCCAAGAATTTTTTTAAAAGATTTATTTACTCATGAGAGACACAGAAAGAGAGCCAGGGACATAGATAGAGGGAGAAGCAGGCTCCCTGTGGGGAGCCTGATGCGGGACTCGATCCCAGGACCCCGGGATCACGACCTGAGCCAAAGGCAGATGCTCAACCCCTGAGCCACCCAAGTGCCCTGAGACCCAAGAACTTTTAATGCTCTCCCAGATGCTGGTGCCACTGCTCTGCGGCCTCCACTTTGAGTAGCACCAATGTAAGCCAGTGGATTTCAGATTGGTTTCAGCAGAAGTCTCTTGCTCAAATGATACCACAATATACTAAGTAGATAGATGGTATTTTATTAAGGGGCTCACATTGTATCATAGACTTATTATAGTCATTCAATGAGAACAATAAGATGTGATTGATAAAAACCTTTCACTCAGAGATTATGAGGAGCAGCTACAGGTTTCTGACAGCCCCAGGATCGAAATTATTTCCATCTCATGGTTCCCTTGCACACACGGATCAGTAATTACAAGTGGCGTGTGTGTGACTATGGACATACGTAAATAACATATCAGCTTGCCCTGTATTCTCAAGATGCTCATCAGTTAAAGAGGAGTAGCAGAAAAAGCTCTGAAGTCTACACAAAATAGATTAACCTGGCACCAGGCATTAACTTGGAGGTGCTCCCCCAAGGTGTTGGATTTGATAGCCAATAGGTATGAGCATGTGTGTGGATCTTGCCTTAAACAACAACAAAATTATGCTTTAAAAATGACTTAACCTCTCCAAATCTCAGTTCTCTCCCAACGAATGGCCCTAATGACACCTACCTCTGTACTGTTGTTAAACAGATCAAAAGAGATAAGGTCTACAAAAGCAGTTTGCCAACTATAAAGTGCATTGCTTACACGAGCCTTCTATCCTGGACCCAGATGTCCTCACTCCTTCAAAGACCTGCACCGGTTTATATTGTACCAGAGGTTTCAACCAAGGGCCATAGGCTAGAACCACCTGCCGGCCCCACCCAGACCAATTGAATCAGAATCTCTAGGCTCCATGTCAATATTTTTTTTAAAACACTCTCCAGGGGACTCTAATGAGTAGCCAGGATTACTCCATATTTCCTCCCAAGTTCCATACAAAATCCTGCCAGATTGCTCTCATTGCTTCTGGATGGCCGCTAGCAATAAAGAGGAAAGAGGAGAAAATGCCCCCAACCAGATCCTGGCTTTTTCACTTCTGTTGGCTTAAGAGGGCATTTTAATCATTCTGGCTACTAATTCTGGAGCCCTGCTACATGCCAGATGATTTACATGGTTATGTCCTTGAACCCTCCTCACACCTATGTGACACGGATATTATTCTTCCTCATTTAAAAAGTAGCTTTATTGAGATAAAATTCACATACCAATTTGCCCTCTTTAAGTACACTACTCAATAGCTATTGTGAATTCACAAAGTTGTGTGAATATCACTACAATAAATTTTAGAGCATTTTCATTAACTCCAAAAGAAACTCCATGCCCCTTAGCTGTTACCCCCGCCCCATCTCTCCCATCTCCCCCAGCCCCAGGCACCAGGGAAGTGGTTCTCCTTCCGGTCTCTATGGATTTGCCTATTCTGGACATTTCCTATCAATGGAATCTTGCAGTATGTGGTTCTTTGTGACTGGCTTCTTTCGCTAAACATAATTGTTTTCAAGGTTCATCCATGTATAGCAAGTATCAGTACTTTATTCCTTTCTATGAGCAAGTAATATTCCACTGCATGGATATATCATATTTTATTTATCCACTCATCAATTTATGGACATTTGGGTTGTTTCCACTTTTGAGATATTATAAATAATACTGCTATGAACACTCATGCACAAGTTTTTGTGTGGACATGTGCTTCTTTCTATTGGCTATGTATCTAGGAGTGGAATTAATCTTTTGAGGATTGTTTTCTGAAGTGGTTGTACCATTTTACATCCCCACCAGCATTGCATGAGGATTACGACTTCTCCACATCATCACTAACATTTGTTACAATTTTTCTTTTGTATTAGAGTCATCCAATTAAGTGTGCCATGGTATCTCAGTGGTTTTGATTTGTATGTCTTTGATGGCTAATGATGCTGAGCATCTTTCCACGTGCTTATTAGACATTCATATATCTTGTCTGGAGAAATGTGCATTGCTCATTTTTATTATTAAGTTGCAATAGGGAATCCCTGGGTGGCTCAGCGGTTTAGCGCCTGCCTTCAGCCTAGGGCATGATCCTGGAGTCCTGGGATTGAGTCCCATGTCAGGCTCCCTGCATGGAGCCTGCTTCTCCCTCTGCCTGTGTCTCCGCCTCTCTCTCTCTGTGTGTGTCTTTCATGAATAAATAAATAAAATCTTAAAAAAAAATTTGCAATAGTTCTTTACATATTCTATATGTGAGTCCTTTATTGGATCTATAATGTGCAAAAATTTGCTCTTGTTCTGTGGACTTTTTCCTCTGTGTCCCTTGAAGCACAAAAGTTTTTAATTTTGATGATGTCAAATTTATCTATTTTTTATTTTGTTCCTTGTGGCTTGGTGTACTATCGAAGAAATCATTGCCTAATCTAAGTTCACAGAGCTTAACAGCTATTTCCTTCTAAGAGTTTTATAGTTTTAGCTCTTATACTAAGCCTTTGAGTTAGTTTTTGTATATGGTGTGAGATAGGGATCTGCCTCCCCCATTTTTAGAAGGGCACAAACTGAAGCTCAAATGTCTAGTAACCTCTCCAGAGCCACACTGTTCTAATGCAGCCAATCCTGCTTTGATACAATGCTTCCAAAGAGCCAAGGTTTCTGTTTTGTTTTGTTTTGTTTTGTTTTGTTTTGTTTTTAATTGGTGGTGGCTGGGCGAAGGGACAGGAAGAAGGGCTATGGAGGCAAACCGTGCAGGGGCTCTCCATCCAGAACATGCACAGACACTGTGCTTAGTAAAGAAACTCCATGCCCCTTAGCTGTAGCTTAGTAAAAGCCACAGCCACGGAGCAGAGCACACTGAGCCCCAGCATGGGGCAAGGATGTGCGCAGGCTCAAGGGGACACTAAACCCAGAGGAAGCCTACGACCTGACTCCCAGCACCTCTGCAGCCGGCCTGAATCTGCCAGTAAGTCCCAGGTCTCAGAGCTCCAACCTCAGGCCAGGTGGTCTTGTGCCTTGGGGCACAGTAGAATTGAGAGAGACTTGGCTGGCCTCAGAGTTGTTCAGCCAGAGCTCACCAGTGAGATGACCCAGTTTCCCAAGTCTGAGTCCATGCTGCCAGTGGACCATGGGACACCAAAGAGAGATGGCCAGCATTGATGCAAGAGGCCACTTTGTATGGCTGCTAAAAAATGGTTCACGGGAATCCAGCAGTGATCTTAACACCACAGGAAACAAGATAGGGGTCACACAAAGCAGCTTAGGGGAAAACAGAGGGTTGAAGGGCCTTCTCGTTTACAGTTTGCAATGGTAACTAAAATTGGCTGCATTAAACCCGAATGAACAACCAGAAATAGGAAGGTCGGCTTGCTATCCTGAAATCCAGGTCAAAGGTATAACACATTGGAAAGGCCAGTGCTGTCAGAATTTGTGGTGTGATTCACTGCACATGGGCTGCAGCCCCTAGAAGAGGCAGTTTACAGCTATATTGTGCTGGAGTCAAGGTCATCTCTTCACACAGTGCCTCCATTAATCTTCATGATGCAACTCAGTTGAGTATGAGTTTCCTCCTTTTATAGCTGAGGAAACCAGTGCTCAACAAGACAGCTGACTTATCCAAGGTCGAACAGGGAATGAGTGAAGGAGTCAGACTTTGAACCCAGAAGCTTGAGCCTGAGTCCAGAGTTCTTCCCCGGACCCAGAAGCAGCCCCTCTGGTTAGGAAACTAGGATGGTGCCCTGAACCCATGACACTTGGGACCTCACTCATCATGTCCAAAGGCAAAATACCCTAGAGGAGATGAAAGCTCAAGGAACAGCGTTTGAATCAATTACAAAAACTAACTTGCATAATTGACATATTGCAAAAGTGGATCCCATTCATACCTTGCATTTATTGTGTATCTTACTGAGGGCCAGGCATTACGTGAGACCTTTGACCTGCGTTAGTTCACTTGATCATCAGAGCAGCACTAAGAAGTAGGTACTAGTATCATCTTCAATTTAAGATAGAGAATCTAAGAAGGGAGCACCAGACTCCTTGAACTTTGCAGAGGTGTCTGATTTCTAAGGACACACAGATCCAGCCATGTCCCCACCACCATCTCTCCAAGGGACCCTGTCCAAGAACGACAGCAGGTGTGACCAACCTATGATATAAAACAGGAGTGTCAGAACCCTTGTGAAAGCTTAGGGTACTGCGTCGACGAGGACTCAGTAGCAGAGGGGCCAATGGTAAATACAACCAGAGCGGCCCTTAGCTCTTGCTTGCTCTCCCTCCAATTAAGCTATTAAAGGAAATTTAAAAAGCTAACGGCTTTTGACAATGTGCTAACAAAGTGACAGCACTAAAGTGGAAACTCAGGATTTCAAAGATGAGCTGGGAGATTCCTGTTCCAAGAAGGGACAGATTGGATCTCTCTGCCAAACAAGTATGAGACAGAAAAAGTGTCTGAGTCAGGGGGAAGAAGGCCAATGCTATTTCAAAGAGCCACAAATTAAAAACCAATTATGCAAAGCTTGCTAAAAAAAATGTCAGTGGGCTGCCTTTATGTTTTAAATCACTAAAAACACAAGCGTGCTTACGCCAACATTTACCCAGCACATCAGATGATTTGGGGCAACTCTGTATGCTCAGGCTAAACATAGGCGAACATTTTGGTGAACAAACTCTGGGACGACCACCTGTGGCTGAGAATGAGCACACCTTCCAAGAGCCCCCTATAGTCCATGGACTCAAATTCACACCCTGTCAAAGGTGAACCCCCCATAGCTGTTCTGTAGGGCCCCTACAGAAGTCGGGAAGTGACCAGTGTGAAATTGCAAACAGCGAAGTCTCCCCTGCCCTGAAGATGACAAGGACATGGATCCAGTCGACATGTGGAATACAGGCTGGAAAGGCTGTCCATGATGGAATGTGCACACCTGAGTCCTCAAGGTGAAGCCCTTGGAATGCTCCCTGACAAGGATCAGAAGAGCCGGAGGAGAGGTATGAACGGTGAAAGTCAGGTTCCCAAATGTAGCTGAGGAATCTCTGAGCCTACTAAATATACACCCTCCCTGGACTCTGCCCTCATAGTTTCTGAGCCCATGCACCCAGGGTGTGGACCTGGAAATCTGTATTTATTAAAAGTTTTCCAAGCAGTTTTGATGATTAGCCAAGTTTTAGAACTAATTGGTTTTTCATTGTGTTCCTTTTTTTTTTTTCCTGCCTAAAGTCACTTAAGTGCAGTAGTAGAAAAACAAATGGACAGTGCTTGGAGATAAGAATGAAAGATATAGAAATCAAGGAATAGAAAGTTTAAGTGACTTGTTAAATCAACATAGCTAATTAATGTTTAAGCCAACAAGCACGTATCCAACATGCAGTCTATACAAGGCACTGCACACAGTCTAGTAGAAATAAAAGGAAATGTAAGATGTCCTCCCTGTCTTGGGGGCCTAAACACATGACTCAGGCTCAAAAGCAGGCTGTGTGGAAGGCAACAGGGAGTAGTGGAGACTGTGGCAAATTGAAGGTGCTAATATGGTGAGCACTTGCTACTCAGCTCCAGCTTCTTGGTGCTTATAAGGGTGTGGGCCTAGAGAGGCCAGATCTTCTGGATTTTTTTTTTTTTTTAAGGAGCCATAAAGTCCACATTTCCTGGCTTTTAAATATAACAACTCATTCAATTAAAAAAAAAAAAAAAAAAAGCAAAAGAGCAAGAAAGAAAACCACATCATCAGGGCCAAATGAGATTCATCCGTAGGCTGACTCCTGCCCATGGAATGACAGTTTGCAGCCTCTTTCCTAAAAGGTCACCCAGTCCAAACTCCCTTGAACTCAAATGTCCTCTAGAGCCTGGCAGAGTGGCACAGAGGGTGAGGGTGAGGGGTCGGTCCCATCCAGCAAGTTAAGAGCTTGGGGTATGTGCGTGTGCGTATGTGTGTGTGTGTGCCCATATGTGTGTAAGGGTGGGGCTTCTGGCCTCCCTGCCTTCCCTACTGGAAAGGGATTCCAGGCACAGGGTGTGGCTGCAGCAGCACACTCGGAGATGCCCTGGGGAGGACCACGATCTTCAGGCCAGTAGGGGCTGGCTGGTTGAGGAGTCCCGGCTAGAAGGGGCTATATAATTAAAAAGGAAAGGAAAGAAAACTCTAGAGAAAGCTCAAGAGCACCCTGTCTTGAAAAGGAATATTGGAAAGGCAAGAAGAACAAAGAGGCCAGGAAGAAGAATCAGCTCTAAAAATCCCATCCTCCAGAATATGACATCCCCAGATTCCCCAGCCAGCCAGCCAGCCAAATGAGCCCTCTGGCCACTCTCCATCTGCTTGCTTGCCTGAATCTGTCTTCACAATACTGACCACTACCTGACCTTTTACATTATATATTACTTTGTGTATTTGTATTTCTGGATGCCCCCAACTCTGATGTGCAGCTCCAAGAGAAGGGGGCTTCATTTACCTTGTTTGTGGTTCAGTTCGCAGGGCTTGGCACAGTACTGAGCACATAGTAGTTGCTTAGCAATATCTGCTGGACAAATGGACTGCAGCCAGCCTCTTGGCACCAAAATAGTTTAAGTGTCAGCCACATAATAATAACAACATCAGCACAAAGCACTTTATCATTTACAAAACCTGTCGTTTAACTTAATTCCCCCAATTTTCTTTTACCAAACTGCTTCGTGTGTTTGGCCACGGCCCAGGAGACCGCTGGCCTCTGCAAGGTGGACCACCTGCGAGCCAGCTCGGACAGAGCTGCCTGCACAGCAGCCGGGCTGGCTCTCTCTCCTGGGCCTGGGAGACGACGACGACGACAAGGCTGCAGGAGTTGCAGGGCTCAGCACTAATGGGGCCATGTCATCAAAATGATCGAGTGTTGTGGAGCCAGGTTCGTCCGGCCTCCCCAGCACAACAGCAGGCTGATTAGAAGCATGCAAGGCTATAGAGAGCCTGGAGTGGGTGGGCGACACAGCATAAAGTGAATGCTCTGGCTCTCTAAAGTCAGACTGCTGGGCTGATTTCCCAGCTACATGACCTTGACCTCGCTAAGTCTTGTTGACCTCATCTGTAATGTGGGCATAAACCATGACAATAACAATCCAAAGTGTTCAATGAGACACTTCACAAAGAGCACCCAGCACCATGCCCAGTGCGTGTCTCCCAGCAACAGAGACAGCACCACTCTAGCAGCAGCAGCAGCAGCAGCACCCCCAGACAGCCCCGCTCTGCCTCGTTCCAGCGGAGTGATCCTGAGTGGCTTGACCTCTTCCTCCCTGGACCTCAAATCCCTCTTCTTTCAAACAGGGAGAACATAATCGCCAGGATGGAGTAAAGAGGAATAAACAAGATCATAAGTTCAGGGACACCTGGGTGGCTCAGTGGTTGAGCATCTGCCTTTGGCTCAGGTCGTGATCCCCAGGATCGAGTCCCACATCAGGTTCCTGGTAGGGATCCTGCTTCTCCCTCTGCCTGTGTCCCTGTGTCTCTCATGAATAAATAAATGAAATCTTAAAAAAAAAAAAGTATATATATTTTTAAAAATCATAACTTCAGCACTTAGCACCGGGCCTGGTGCATCTTAAATGCTTAATAATTGGGTACTAGTATCTTATTATTCTTCAAGAAACTTCTACTAGTCTAAAACGCCAATGTGAAAATCTTCCAAAGGCAGTTCGCCATATGCAAATAAATCTTGGGGACAGAAGGTTCTCCAGCTGCAAGTTTCTCTCCCCGTCTCCTTTATTTTTTAGTTGCTCTAAGAAGGACCCTCCCCCAATCTTCGGTCTGACCTAGGAAGCATTTGGAGGTCAGTGCCCAGTGCGGGCTGACCTCGCTCCACGCCAGCACAATCTGCGCTGCTCCATCTGCCTCTTCGCCCCCACGGTGCCGCAGTCTGACAGCGAGGGAGGGGACATGCAAATACGCCCTAAAAACGGCTTGTTATTTTCACGGCCTGGATGGTGCGGCGTTTGTGGGTGCCTGTGAAGACAGCACGTCACTGTCAGGTACAGGGCATATGCCACCAATCTGGGGGAGGCTGTGAAATGTAAAAATACCCAACCCAAATAAAGCCCTTTTCCAAAGAAAAAGAAAGCTCCTCCGGCGCCCTTTGCAGAAAGGGAAGAGGTGGTAACTCAGCCCCCAGGCAAATCCCTGCTGGGCCAGCCCCTGACCAAGGCACCTGGCTCTTCTATTGGTCCCACAGCCTCAGCACCCCAGTGAAACTGCTCAGCTGCTGGTTTTAAACAGCAATTATACTGTAACGACCCAGAAACGGATGCTTTCAAGTTATGAGCCTGGGAAGGGGAATAGCAAAAGACCAAAGACAGGGGCCCTCCATAAAGAAAACAGAGCACTAAAAAAGCCAGGAAGTGCTATTAACAGCACATTGATTTACAAAATCAACTCAGAAGAATAATATAATCACTATCAACTTTCATCTTGTACTTAACAGTCTTTAATGGGCACCTACAATGCACCTCATCCAGGTGTCTTCAGCGCAAATGTCTCCAGCGGGAGCCAAGCCCAGTAAGGTAAAGGAAGGCAGCTTGTGGTAACAAAAGCAAAACCAGCATTGTAAACAAAATCAAGAACAATAAGGAGGCGCAGGACCTGTGGCAAACTGGAGGGAGGAAAGAGGTGAGGTGGGACTCTGCCTTCCATGTAGCTATTGCCAGGCCCGCACGGGGTACAATGTGACCAGATCTCCCAATTTCTTAATCAAAGATTAAAATCCAAATTTGGAGGTGAAATGTTGGTTCAGGTTTCTTTTAAAACACTGTGCGGGCCAAACAAAACACATCTGAGAGCCAGATCCAGCTCGCAAAGGGCCAGTCTGCCACCCTCTGACCAAGCCCCCAGTGGCCCCTCTTTGCAGTTTTGATGGTACTCCTGGGGTTTGGGGCAGGGTGAGCAGAGCAGTAGCTGCATAATAAACCCTATGCAGTACCCAGACACCATTACCCACTCAAGAGTCCCTCTCTCCTGAATGTCCAGCCCTCTGTGCTCCATGCCATGGGATGGACCCACATCCAGCTGCACCTTCGCCTATGAATGAGCACCTATGCTTAGCGGCTTCCCACATCCTCCTCCCCTCCTCCCTCTCCCACCATTGGCCCCTTCTCCCTTCCAAGTCGGCAGCTATTCTGCAGGCTCTAAAGAAATGGCCTTGCTGGGGACTTCAGTGGGGCAGGTCTCCGGACAAACTGCCACCCCTGGGGAAGTGGCTGGGGGCGTGTACAGCACTGAAGCTCACCCACGCTGAGGACTTCTGCTTCTCACCAGTCCCCAGAGAAACGCTGCTCTTCTGCAAGGAAGGCTTGTGGGAGCTGCAGCCTCAAGGGACCCGAGGAGGGAGTGCTTCACCTGTGGGTCCTCTACAAACATCATCTAAAGCAGATGGTGCTGAGTGACCGCCACCATGCCCATCCCTGGCAGCTGCTGGGGGAAGAGATGCCACACCACCCCTTCCCCAAGTGCCTACCTTCAACTCCAGCCTGTGGCCAAGAGGGGTAGAGGCAATGATGTGACTAAAAATAATAATCTTTAAAGATAATCCACGATTGGCATTCTCTTGTATAGTTTCCAAAGCATGTGCATGTTTCCACGATCTCCCCTGATCCTCCCAACATCGCAGAGAGACTGCCAATATATCATTACTCATTACTGTTATTAATCACTCTTTGCCCCTGGAAGAACCAGACACAGGTTCAGCATCCTGTCCTAGCCCAGAGCTTCTGAAACGGTAACACGTCCATGAATTCCCCCGGGGGGAGATTGCTAAAATGCAGATTCTGATGCAGAGGTTCTGGAGCGGGGCCGAGATGCTGCATCTCTAACGAGCTGCAGGGTGACATCGATTCTACTGGTCCTCAGACCCCACGCTGAGCAGCAATGCTTAGGTCACTCGGTGAACGTGGGCTAGACACTGGGGCTGTAACCCGGGCGTCCTATGCTTGGATTCTGCCGGGAGGAACAAGGCTTGCTCACCTCACTTTTCACGGGTTGGGGCCTCTTGCCCAGTTTCACCTCCAGGAAGTGCAAGGGAGCGATCATGGCCCCAATGTTACGGATGTCGGCGTATTTCAGCTCCTCTGCAGTCAAAGCCGAGCCAGGGAGTCCGGTCAAGGGGCCGAGCCCTGGCAGAGAGCCCGCAGTCACGGAAGGGTCTGGAATCTGCCCAGGCATCATAGCAGGAGGAGCGGCAGCCCAGCCTGGAGTGGGTGGGAGAAGACAGGACATACATCGTCAGCCAGGTCTGGGGATCCATGAGGGGCTTCAGCCCCCACGCCTGGCTGGGGTCTCTTCTTTCCTTTTACTAACGTTGCCCTGAACCCCTTCCCCACCCAGTTGCTCCTCCTGCCCTTAAGTCCATTCTGTTATAGAGGGGAGCTCTGATCAATTAATTCCCATCAAAGTTCTTCATGGCACGGAAGGCAACGCTTAACCCAAGCACAGGCCACATCGATTCAGTATTTGCTATGTGCTTGGCACTGCGGTAACCCTTCCAATAGCCCCACGAGACGGAATCAGACCCATCACACAGAGGAAGAAGCCAAGGCTTAGATAACTCGCTCAAGACTGTACACAGTTGAAAGTGGAGTGGCCAGGATTTAAACTGCAACATACTGCCGCCGAAGAAAACGGGTTACAATGGTGGGATCTCAAGCACCTTCGCACCTGTTTGAGAGGGAGCTATTTTTTGCTCTGGCACGGTGCCTCCCCTCAAATCACACATCCCTTTCTGCATACTTGTTAAGACACCCTGAATACGAAATGAAGCAAATCGAAGTTCAAGGTAAGTGTGTGTGTGAGTGTGTGCATCTGGTGTCTATGGGGAAGATACTGAGGCAAAGATGAAGTACATGAGCATGTGCTTTCCCAGTGGAGCCCGGGGATCAGAAAAGTCCTCCCAGTCCCTTCTTTCTCAAAGCAAATACATATTCTTGCTCTGCCAGACCCAGGAGGTGTGCAAAGGAAGACAGATTCAGGCATGAAAGAAAGGACTAAGTTAAACACGGCAATACCAGAGAATTCTTATTCCGTCTTTCTGCTGGGAGAAGCTCGCGGATAAGAAATGGTCACTTCAGGACACGGCAGTAAAGAGAGCATGTCTGCCCAGAAATCCAGGCTTCTCTGGTCCTTTACAGGGCTCATATCTATCCATCCATCCAACCATCCATCCATCTATCCACCCACCCTTCCCATTGTTGACCACCAAGAGCCAGGAGGCACTGAGAATATGGAGATCAGATGTGTACAGCCTGGTAAGGCACATTTTAGTACAAAGCTGCTCCTGGATTCCAGTCCTGCAAAGGGAATGTCTCTCCCTTCCCACCTCTCTGCACAGGGCCAGAAAATCAAAACCTCAACTGGCCTGGAAATCCTGGGGGAGCTTTGTCCTACCCTTCCATCTCCATCAGTCTCTTCCCATGGAGAGGGATGTATCTGGTGGGACAGGGGAGATGTGATATCCATTGGACCACACTTCCCTCCTGGGCGGCATTAATGTTCTCATATGGCCACTGTCTTGGGCTTACTGCCTCCCATAAGAGTGGCCTTGGGGGGATAACCCACAACTCTCTTTCCCCATGAAGGCTTCCAGATCTAGATTGCAGGAGAGGGGTCCACTAGGGAGCCCCTTTTGGCCACAAGTGCATACCATGTTCTCCATCTCTGTTTCTCTTTTAAAGGTGAAACGGGAGCACCTGGGTGGCTCAGTCCATTCAGTGTTTGCCTTTGGGTCAGGTCAGGACCTCAGGGTCCTGGGATGGAGCCCCATGGTGGGCTCCCTGCCCAGGGGGGAGTCTCCTTCTCCCTCTCCCTCTGCCCCCCACCCCCACTCCACTTGTGCTCTTTTGCTCTCTAAATAAATGAAATCTTTAAATAATAATAATAAACAAAGGTGAAATTTGGTTCCCTGTACAACCCTGTGTCCCTTTCTCAATAGGTCCTGCACTCTGATGGGAAAAGCATGAGAGGGGTTTGTACCCTCAAAACACAAAGACTTCTGCTGGACATCACTTTCCTTAAAGACACATGCATGTGAGTGAACAGCGGACCTGCCATTTCACCAACAGTACCCCAGGGCACCTGCCTATGAAGCTGTTTACAGAAGCTGCTGCATACCTGAGTTCACGAGGTACCCCAAGCCCTTTGTCTGTTCTCCACCTGCTCTGCCTCCCACACCCAGGTCCTCTCCCCTCCTTAGCACCTAGTGTCCCTCGGGCCATCTCAGAAAAGGATCTGAGACTCATTCACATCAAGTTATAGTCTTAGAGCTGGAGGAGACCCTGTACTTATCTAAACCACATCCTCATTTTGCACATGAGGAAATTAAAGCTCAGAGAGGTGAAATGACTTGCCCAAGGTAACACAGGGGGGAAAAGCCAGGGCTGGACTCCTGGTCCCTGGGTTTTAGAACCAAAGCTTTCTCACCCTGTCCTTTCTGTCTCCCCTCCTAGGGTTCAAGAGATATATATGCAGATATTAATGACCTTTTAATGATGGACTTTGAGACACTAGCCCCTAATAGAAGATCACTCTCTTGTACAGAGGACCCTCTACTCTGCCTTCCATGCAGATCTAAGTTTAGGAAATTCCCTGAATAACCCCATGGTACAACCAACTCAGCTTCTGTTTATTTTCATACAGATGGTGTAAATGAGATACTAACAAATGATCCCAAAATATAATGGATTCTTTGCTACTGTGGAACCCCTTCAAAGGGGTAAGCACCCCCTGGGAGCAGCAGCCCCATAAATTCTTGCCATTCCTGCTCCCCTGTGAACCCATCCCAGTGGCAAGCCTCACTCAGAGGTAGCCTGGGTGGGAGCCTAGACATGGCCCCTGAGACATCTCATATGTGCTGGGTCAAGGTGTTATGACCCTCCCTAAACCTGAACTGGACTGAAGTCACCCCGCCACACTCCAGAGCCAGGCCTGCAATGCAGAGAGGGCTGCAGGTTTCCACACCAGAAAGTGGCTCTGGAGCAGAGTGGATGAGCTACATGTTTCCCAAGGCCTCCTCCAGGGAGAATGAGAAAGGGGCCAATGGAAGGATTCATTCCTAGGTGGCAAAGTGATGCCTGGGCCCAGCCATGTGAACACTTCGCAAGCAGAGGGGAGTGATTTCAGGCTATCTGATCTAAACTGACAAAGGTCATTCATATCGCGTTTCCAGAAGAGGAGAGAACCTTCCAAAATCTGCTCTGCCAGACCTGAACTGATGCCACAAGGAGTCAGTGATCCCACCACCACCCCCAAAAGGATGCTTGAGTTAGTCAAAACAGACAGGCAATGAAAGGCTGGGAAATGCTCTGTGCCTGGTACTTCAGATAGACACAAACACTTAATGGGATGGGGACACCACACCTCCGGTGTGCAGCCAAGCAAAAATACAGAGCAAAATCTCCTGCTTGGCCAGAAGCCCCAGAACCTTCTCATACTATAAGAGCCAATTCCTGTGGGGGCAAAAGATGCCATGTGGTCACTCAGCAAGCATAGGGGTGATTTCAAGGCAGAAGCCCCAGTCATGGCTGGTTGCTGTCCCATGGCACCCCAGTGCCTAGCATCATTGCTGGCACAGAAAGGGTAATTAACAAATACTTGCTGAGCTAATGCATAAATTAAAATGAATGAATGAATGAGTGAATGAATGAATGAACAAACAATAAAGAAGTCATGGTGGGGCAAAATTCAGTAAGTGGGGTAAGGATCTATCTCTGGGAGTTTAGATGCTCATTATCCACCTCCAGATTATTTGTTCCCACAGTAGACCCCAAGAAAAATACTCCAGAGGCTTCTGTATGTTTCCCCTGCCTAAGCCATCTCAGGAAGATGGAAGCCAGACCCCACTCTATTCCGGGAATGATAGGCTCTGCTTGCAGCTTCTGTTTATTTTCATACAGATGGTATAAATGAGACACTAACAAATGATCCCAAAATATAATGGATTCTTTGCTACTGTGGAACCCCCTCAGAGGGGTTAGTACCCCCTGGGAGCAGCAGCCCCATAAATTCTTGCCATTCTTGCTCCCCCATGAACCCATCCCAGTGGCAAGCCTCAGAGGATCAGACGCCACGCTTTCCTCTGCAGAAGCAAAAAATCCCGCTCCTTTTCCTCCCCCCAACAAGGGCGCCCCTAACTGCTCAGATACAAACCACAAAGTCCTTAACACATGCCATTCCTAGCAGACAATCACAACAGCTGACATTCACCAGCGCGAAGTCATCCTAAACGGCTCTGGGGTGGGGGTGGGGGGGTGTTGGGGCAGAAGATGGAGGAGCTGGAGCGGCTGCCTTTCATAACCGGGTCCTCATTAACTGGAAAAGCTGGCTGACGATCCAAGGTTGAAAGGCAACTTTGGTGATTTGAAAAATAAAACAATTTGATGTGATTTAGGGATCTATAAAAATGGGGGCGGGGGGCAGTGGCAGAGACCCAACAGCAGCCAGGAGGAATTTACCCACTTCAAGGAAGACATAGGAAAGATGACAAGAGGTGAAATCATCTCCCCCACTGCTTGTTCCATACGGAAACAATTTAGGAGGAAAAGGAGAGCTACGCACTAAAAGCTTTAGGGGAAGAACCCGGAGATTTTTCCCTTCAGGGCCCAGAAGGTCGGAATGGAAGATAAATATGCTCCATGTCTCCATTAGTAACTGTGATGCATAAATAAAGAGCAAGCTCTATATGTTGCCAGAAGACCAAAATTGGCAGATGGGGGTTGACCTCAAAAGACAGGCCCAGAATCCAAAAAGATCTGGGCGACTGGGGACATTGACCAGGAACAACTTGGAAACTAGCCAGCGAAGAAAAACTGGGTAATGCAAGGATCTGAATGAGACTGACAAGTAAGGCATGGATGAGATAGAAAATGCTCAGGAGGTCATAGTGGACCCTGAGCTGTTCTTGAGCCTAAGATTCGGAGAAATGTGACGTAGCTCCCTAAAAGTGGGCCTGGAAAAGACAGGGACCAGACGGGTCTAAGAGGTAAGAACCTAAAACAAAGATGTGACAGATGTGACATCTGTCTTTCCCTGTTCTGACGTCCTTGGGGGCTCACAGGCACGCTGTCAGGGTGCTGCCTTATACAAGCAGAAGAAAAGCCATAATACACTTCAGTTCCAGATATTGGGTCGCCTTGAAAGATCCTAATATGAACAGTCAATTTGGCTGAAAGGAGAGGTAGAGGTAACCTAAGTTTTCTCCTCTGATTTTCCTCTCTTGGTTACTGTATATAACCCTGTAAGACATCAAATTTTTTTCAATGCAAATATCTACAAATAAGTAACAATCTTGCAGTGGTGGGTCAAGTGGTGGCTATTCTTGTTAGAAAGTGCCCAGTAATCGTCATCATCAAATAGAACGGCAAAGACGGACGAAAAGGGGACGAGGGCAGATTAAGAGAAAGTTAGAATCCACATCCTGAACTCTCTGTCCATAGAAGTAAAAGTTTAAGGGAAGCTTGAAGGTCCCTGGGCCTCTTTTGAGAAGGCCGGCCCCGCACCCCCTCACCCAGGCAAATCACTGGCCTGGCCTGGCGTCAGGAGCCAGGAATTGGGTGTGTGATGAGCGCAAAAGGCCCAAAGCCACAAAGCTCAGCATTAAGAGAAAGTGGAAGTGAGTGGGGGGGCAAGTTAAGGAGTAAGGCTGCTCCAGGTCAGGCCCCAGGGACTCTAGGGCAGTTAGAAGTCAAGGGCAGGTAACCAGCAACTGAGAATCAGCGAGGGGGGGGGGGGAGCTCTTGGGAGCCAGAGCCTGGGAAGATAGATTCCCAGGAGGAAAATGGGAAGGGAGGGGACAGAAGTCCCTGGGCAGGAAGGGGTGTGAGCAGCAGGCCAGTGATCACAAAACATAGTACTAACTATCGTGAATCTCAGAGAGTTAAATAGCAAACCTGTTCTTGGAGCTACGGAATCATCCAGAATGATCTCTCTCCTGGAATCTGAAATGATGTGGGTAAATCAGTTTCCAAAAGATAAGATGATCCAGAAGGCAAGGAGGAAAAGAATGGAGAAATCTGTGAGACTGAGAACAGGGGCGGCGGCACAAGGGTCTCCGATGGTTGCCTCAACTCTGCGGGGGGGGGGGGGGGGGGGGGGGCGGAGGTTGCCGGTTAAGAGTAAGAACTTTGAAGCCCGATCAGCTGAGGGTGACTGCAATCTCTGCCCTGTGCTAGCTGTGTGACCTTGGGCGAGTTCCCTAATGTCCCCGCATCTCACTTTCCTCAGCTGTAAAGTGGGAGTCATAAATAATGTTATTTGCCCTGTAAGGCTGAGAAGTGGATTAAATTAGCTAATACTTGGAAAGTACCTGGAACCGCGCCTGCACCTAGTGAGCGTGAAGTCAGTGTAGTCATGAAGGCCTTCCTTCCTGGAGGGATATCAGTGCTGGATGACCCCTCGACATCCCTTCCTCACACTTCCCACCTAGCATAGATCTCCCTCTCCTATGGCTGTGAAGAGGATTCTTCCCCAGAGGGCTCTCTGCCATCCCACTTTGCAGCTGTAAACCCCAACCTGCAAGACCATCCTGCATCCAGGCCAGTACTGCAGAAGAGAAACAAAGGATGCCAGATCGGGGCGCCTGGGTGGCTCCATCGAGAGAGCGTCTGCCTTTGGCTCAGGTCATGATCCCAGGATCTTGGGATGGAGCCCTTCGTCAGGCTCCCTGTTCAGCAGGGGGTCTGCTTCTCTCTCTCTCTCTCTCTCTCTCTCTCTTGCTGTCCCCTTGCTTGCGCTCTCTCTCACTTAAATAAATAAATAAAATCTTAAAAAAAGGAAAAAGGATGCCAGATCAGCACTGGGTACAAAATTGCAGGAAGGAGGCCCAGCATCTGTCCTTTGCCTTGGTTTCTCCTAAGGTTTCCTCCAGGGGCAGAGATCACTGGCAATAAGACACGACCAGTGTCTTCCACCTTTGCCTCTAGAGGCAGAGGGCCAGCATCTTCTGTGTCCTTGGACCTACTGTATTCCTGCACTGCTTAGGAGGGGTCAGTCCTTATATCCTCACCAAGGAGAGGGGTGATAGGGATGGCAGGGATTGGGAGAAGCCACCCGAGTGACACACTGGCATGCATGACCCTGGCAGAACCATCTAGCCATGGAAGAAACTGGAACATCTCCCCCCAGGAAAGATTCTTCCCTGGAGACCAGAGACATGCTTTTGATCAGGCCCTGCCTGTAAACACAGCTTTCTCCCCTGCCTATCGTAGATGCTCAATAAATACACATTAAGGCATTTCTGCCAAGATCCTTGTCCTAAATAGCGAAGAGTGAGAAGATTACCATTGGGTAAGCTTTCCATCCTCTCTTCCCAACTCACCCCATCTCTGCTCATCGGTGTGAATAGTTCATAGTATGATACATAACACAGACAGGCACATAGTGTGTGACAAATTCTTGGCCCTTTTTAAAAAATACCATTGGCTAGCTAAAGCTTTGGAAATGCAACTCCACAAATGGAATCCCATAGGCTGCAGCAAGAAAACAGACTAAAAATAAATAAATAAAATACAAAAAAAAAAAAAAAAAAAAAGCCAGAACGGTGAGCTCTGGCCGGGCCTCCCACAGCTAGCAATGAGTGTAAAGAAACACAGACTGAAAAATCCAACCCTGGGTCGCTAAGGCATTTGTCTCTGCTGAGCTTGGAGAGGCCAAACCACACACACGCACAAGAGTGCACACGCGCGCACACGCACACGCACACACACACACACACAGGCACACAGAGCTTGGCAGCCCGTAAGTTCCAGAGCTGGTAACACAAGCCACGGAACCGACTGCCAAGACAAGCAACAGAACGAGCCAGGCCCAGTTTCATTGGCCACCATATGCTGCATATGGCCCGGGACGCAGCCAAAACAGTGTTCTCACCCTCCTCAAAGGCATAGGAGACCCTCTGTTTTCAAACACACCTCCACAGAGCCTTAATTAAAGGAAAATGGAAAAATAATGTGTCTGCTAACCACCCCACCCCCCCAGCCTATATAGGTATGCACACACACATACCCATACACATTCACTGTATTTTTCTCTTCCTCCCATTTCGGTTTCAAACATAATTCATTCGCATGGAAAAAAGCAAACTGCATCCTGCAGCAGAAAAGCAGAAAAGAATGTAGCTTGCCCTCAGCCCTGGCTCTAGTTGCTCAAGTTGAGCTGGGCAGAATGAACACAGAGCAGGCCAACCTGGAATCGCACGGGCCCCTCTCTTCCAGAGCGCAGCTGGAAACAGAGACACCGGTGCGAGAGGCGGCCTGCTGCAATACCAGCAGCCCCGCGACAAACAAGGCCCAGAGAGCCTAGCCCTGCCCATCCTGCCAAGGATTCTGCAGGTTGGAAAAGATGCCCACAGGTCCTGCAAACAGGTGGGGGAGACAACACACCCTGGTGGCCGCAAAAGCTAGTTATTGAGTAGAGAGATCCTCGACCAAATCCTTCTTTAGGGGACACTGTTAGCACTTACCAACACATCTCCTTGGAGGTGACTGCAACCAACCTAGGAGGAAAGTCAGAGGCCTCAACACGCATGCCTTCCAACAGCCCTTCAAAATCTCACAGCACCCAGCTCTTCAGGAAGATTCTGGAGCTGCTGGCAGCTCTGAACCAAAGCCAAAGAAGAAGAGGAACAGAAGAGTCTTTGAGAAATCTGTCCTCCCTATTTTAAACAAGGCAAAACCTTCACCAGCCAGAGGCACCACGAGAATAGATCTTGCTTCTCGGCCCCAGTCCTCAGGTTTATATATAAAACCAGAGCCATGCTCACACCTGATACCTGGTTAAACTCTCCCCTAGAAACCTGCAAAGGAAGATAAGGCGTCCATCCAAGCTGCAGCCAGATTTGCTGGAAAGATGAAAGCAATGGGAGGTGTTTTTAAAAACCCTCAGGGAAAGGAGGTGGGCTGGGGTGGGGAAGGGAGATGATATGGGAACACAGTTCATAGCAAGGGCTTACAGGACAAGCAGGCACCCAATCACAGTTCAAAGCTTCAGATGAGATGCTCCTCAGAGTGAGACCCTGAGGAGAGTCCACCAAGACTGACACCTGGGTACACATACCCTCACAGTCCGCAAGCCCTTTTTCTGAGAGACAGACCCCAGCACGTCTGCCCTGAGCACATGCGGTCAGGTCATAGCTGGATGCCCTGGACTTACACTGTAGCGAGAGCCTTACACTGAGCAAGGGTCAGGCAACGTTGCAACTGGAGCTGAATCAAGCGGTCAGTTGAGTTCCTCTTCCACCAGCCTCTCCAGCTACGAGGATGGCCCATCCATCCCTCCAGGAGAGCCAAGACCTCCCATCTCCCCAGCTCCTCCCACTGACCCAGGCAAAGCCTGGGTCGGCCACCCCAGGGTCTAGGGATCCAGGCCCTATGGCCCAATCCCTCAAGCTCCTTTGAGGGGCGGGGCAGAAGACAGTCTTCTAAACTGGGCTGGGCAGCAGAGGAGGGGCAGGTTACCTAGAGGAGCAGGCTTCCTTCCTTATGTAACCTGGCTTGGGAGCCAGGGGGAGCCCACAGGGGCCCCCGGGCCGCCCCCAGGCCCGCTCCCTGCCCGGAACCCCAGAGCAATGGCCCTGAGAGGAGCCCTCTTCATTGGACCGAGAGCCCCAGCGCTTCTCCAGGTCCTGTAAGAGCAGCGCTTCCTCCCAGCGAGGGGGGTGGGGGCCGGCACGACTTGCCAGCAGGTCCCTGTCACCCCTCCACCGCCGGCACCCTGCACCTCCCTGGCCTTTCGGCCTCCACCCCACGTCCCACCGCCCGTCTCCCCCCACCCCCACCCCCACCCCCACCCCCACCCCGGGCGGCTTGCTCCCCCACTCACCCGTGTTCCCGGCCGCCCGAAGGGAGCACCTCCCTGCAAACGGACGGGGGAGGAGAGCGCGGGGGGGAGGCGGAGGGAGCGCCCCGGGTGCCCGCGGAGCGGACGGAGCCTCCCGTCCCAGGGCGGGAACCAAAGGGCAGCCAGCGGCTCCCCGGCGCGGCGCCCGGCGGGAGAGGCCCGTGCTGCAGCGCCCCCCGCCGGGACGGAGCTCGCGGGCCCCGGCGGCTGCGGGAGCCTCGGTCCCCAGGTGCCCGCGGCCGGCGCGCCCCTCCCGCCCCTCCCGCCGCTCCCGCCCCGCGCGGCCCGCCCCGCCCCGCCCCGCCCGGCCCGGCCCGGCGCCCCCCGGCGCGCGCCCTCGCACCCACCGTGCACAAGCCGCGGGCGGAGGCGGCGCCCCCGGGGCCGGGGCCCGGCTGCAGGCGCCGTGCCCACGCAGCGCCGCTGCCGCCCGGCCGCCGAGCTCCGCCCGGTGCCCAGGCCCGTCCCGGCCCGGGAGCCGCCGCGGCGCCAGCCCCGCCGCCGCTGCAGCGTCCGCCGCCGCCAGCGCCCCCCGTCGCGGCCGCCGAGCGTCCCTCCCGCAGGCTGTGGCGGGCGGCGGGACGGGTTGCATCAGCCCCGGCTATATAGCGGCCCCTGGGCGGCGGGGAGGGGTCGGGAATGCGGAACCCGCCGAGCTGCCAGCTCCAGACGTCAGAGGGGGACGGAGAGGAAGGGAAGGAGGGGACAGGGAGGAGGGGGTGTGGATCCGGAGCTCACACCCGCTGACCTTCACCTCCCCCGCCGCCCCGGGCGCCCTCCGCCCGCCGCCCGCCGCCCCGCGCGCCGCCCCGGGCGCCCACCCCCGGGGAAGCGGGACGCGGCGGCGGTTATGTAAGAGCATCCCCGCGCGCAGGGCTCCCAGCGAGACGCGGCCGCCGGCGCCCGGGAGAGGCAGCGGAAGGCGCGGCGGGACGGGCCCCGCAGCATCCCAGCCTCGCCGGGCCCTCGGCCGCCCCAGCGCTCGCCCCCCGCCCGAGGGCATTCCGGCACGTTCCCCTCCTCGGACGTGGCAGGACCGAGGGCGAGTGAGGGGAGGACGTGGCGAGCCGGGGCGAAGGCCGGGTGGGCGGAGGGATCACCCCCACCTTAGCCCACCTGGCGGCGCGGGCGCCCTTCAGCCCCGGGGCTGCCCGCAGCGGGCTGCCCTCCTCCGGGCCTGCGGCCGACCCCGCTGCGCTCCCTGGGACGCCGCAGGCTGACCCCTGGGCTTCCCGTCCGGCCCCTGCGGGCTCCCTTCGGCTCGGGACACTGCCCCGAGCAGACCCAGCCCTCGGCCCACCCGGGGGCCTTTTGCCCCCATTAGGGCTTCCGCGGCCAACCCACTCCCACCTTTCATCCTCCTCGAGTGGTCGATGGTTAATGGCGACTCCAGAGGAAATGCGCCCTCCAGGACGTAAAGGCACCGAGACACCGAGCCCTCCTGCATACACGCGTCTCCCAAGGCCTTGGCACCACGGTTGGCATTGCCTACCTCCAAGCCCCCGGCATGCCCAGCCTACCTTTCTGCCTAAGCCAGATGGGAGTGAGTGACAGTGTTTATATTCGGTAACCTTCAGCCTCCTTCCCAGAGTGATGTCAGGTCATCACCCAGAGAAGAAAGGAAGTGAAAGAAAAAGTTCATGCCTTCTTGGAGCACAGATGCTCAGAGTGAAAGAAACAACAAGACTTGAGACAGATGGGAGCAGATGAGCAAAACGGAATGAGCCTGTCTCTTCGGTGTGAGTACAGTCAGGTTTTATTCTGCTTATTTCCCAGTGCGGGCGGTGGAAGCTTTCTGGATGAGAGGACTGGTCTCGCTGGGGAACGTGGGGGCAGGATCGAGCACCCATGACACTGACTGACCCTTCTCACCTTCACCATCAGCAGTCTCCCTCAAAACATTGAAGTTAGCAAGTAAAAACAAAGTAAAGTCCTGAAAGAATATACAGTGGAAAATGAGTAGAAATCCGATAGTCTTGTGGAAGAACATGACGCTGAGCCCCAGAAAGGCCAACTACACCTTTACTACAGCACAGAGATCAAAGTGGGTACTATGAAACTGCCTTATGATGTTTCCCTACGAAAATGAGGTCTGGACGTTTATATGGAAGAAAACATTGAACAGGGGCAACGTTACTTTATGCGTCTTCGTCTGGGGCTTTGAAAAAACTAAACTGATCTATGTGTGGGGGCTAATAATTAGTGTGTGTGGTTAGAGCAAGTCCTCTCCAGGGCCTGCTTTGGACATAGCTGGGCCACCGGCAGTCCTGCTGGGCCTTTGCTTCCCCCACGAATTAAATACGCTACAGGGGTGGCACCCAGGAGTAACTTGGCGATCTTTAGCCCCCTCCACCTCCCTGTCCTATCCATTAGGTCTTCTCCATTATTTCATACAGATGTTTTTCAGCTGTATATGAAATGCCATGTAAACACAGCTTCAAGCTCTCCCTTCCAGCCACATTGCCCCCTCCCAGATCTCTACCTAGTCATTGCCTCTAGAAGTAGCTGGAGGGAGAGGCCATACACCAACTTGTTTATGGAGATATTGGCCTACTTCTTCCAACCCTGCTGGATGGAGCTGACCTACCACTGGCTCTTAGGGACAGGCAAGAGACCCAGCCTAAGACAGTTTAAATGTAGCTTTCCTATCACTGGCAACTACAAAAGGCCTGATTAATAAACCCTGGCCAATGGCCAAACTGAGAGATTATCACATATCCTAAGTGGGTCTGATGAGGCTAGGAATGTTGAGGATCTGCTGGGAAGAGAAGCTGCCAGAAGCTTGACTTGAAACTGCCAGAGGTGCACTACTGAGAGTGAAGCTAATGCAAAGAAGAGTAGAGGATAGCCAAGCAAGAGAGAGTGAGACACATCAAGCTCAGATGGCATTGCCAGCCGTGCCTGACGTCATCATTCCCTCTGGAATTTTTAGCTGAAGGAATCAGTAAATTATATCCAACCTAACTAAGGCAGTTTGAATTTAGATTTCCTATTACGACAGTCCTTAACTTATGATGGTTTGACTTATGATTTTTCAGTGTTATGATGGTAGAAAATCCACACGCATTCATTAGAAACTAGAGTCTGAGTTTTGATCTTTTCCAGGGCTAGTGATATGCTCACCATACTCTCTCGTGACTCTGGGCATTGACAGTCACAGATCCCAGTCAGCCACTTGATCACCAGGGTAAACAACCAATACACTGACAACTATTCTGTACCCATACAACCATTCTGTTTTTCATTCTCAGTACAGTACTCAACAAATTACATGAGCCATCCAAAACTTTACTATTTTTAAGATTTTATTTATTGATTGACTGGTTTGAGAGAGAATGTGAGCAGGGGGCAGAGGGAGAAGCAGAACCGGACTCCCTGCTGAGCAGGGAACCTGATGTGGGGCTCGATCCCAGGACCCTGAGATCATGACCTTAGCCGAAGGCAGCCTCTTAACTGACTGAGCCACCCAGGTACCCTCAACACTTTATTATTAAATAGGTTTTGTGTTAGGTAACTTTGCCCAACTGTAGTCTAATGTAAGTGTTTGAGCAAGTTTAAGGTAGGCTAGGCTAAGCTATGCTGTTCAGTAGGTTAGGTGTATTAAATGCATTTTCAACTTTTGATATTTTCAACTCATGACGGGTTTATTGGGATGTAACCCCACTGGAAGTCAAGCAAGATCTGTAGTGCAACTAGAAAAGTCCTGATTAACACATTGAGTTTTGCATCTCTGACTTATTTGGACAATTGCCTTTGAAAGTTTAATGGACATTAGTGACTCCAAAGCTCTTTGCAGACAGGAAAAAAGTGAAATGGCTAGAACTGTTTCTCCAACATTAAAGAAGGAAGTTCTGAGAAATCAACCAAGCAACTAGTCATGTGCCTGTGAGGTACACAAGGTTTAAGATGTGATTCCTCATTTGTCCCCACCTCCTATCTAGTTAGGAATAAGGTCTTGAACACCAACAAACAGCAAGGCTGAGAGTAACGAAGAACTGATTATGTGACACAGATGATAAGCACTGTAGGAGTCCCGACAAGATTGCTGCACCATAGAAAAAACATTCATCAGTTGTTCCATTCAAACGGTGTAGGCCAAAAATTACAAACTGGCAGGTTGAATTTGGCTTTGCTGACTCAACCTTACTTTTTTTTTTTTTTTTTTTTTTTTTTAACGTACCAAAGATTTCACACAAAACTCTAGATCTCTAACTTCTGTCAAGAAAGATGAGTCAGGAAACATTTAATAGGATGAAATAGGTTATGCCATATTAACAAACATCCTCCAAAATTCAGCTGCTCAACACAAAAAAAGGCTTATTTTTTACCTACCTGAGACATCTGTGGATTCAGGTAATTGTCCAGGGCAGAAGTCCTACGGTGATGGCTCAGTATTGCCCCATCGTATCAACAGGTGTTATCCATGGCCACAGTGGCAGGGAAAGAGAGAGAGGTGGAGAGGACCAGGCACCAGCAGTTAAAGGTTTCCTCCTGGAGTGAAACATGTCGCTCTAGCTTATGTTGGCCAAAGCAAGTCACATGACCATTTTTTAATCTCAAAGAGATAAGGAAGCTCAGTCATCCCAGGTACCATGGAGGAGAAAGAAATCATGTAGGAGTGAATAATTAATATCCACCACAGAATGTACTCCTGAATGGCAGCGGTGGGTTGCAGCCCACTAGAAGCCGCCTCCTTGAGATGGGACTTAAACAGCCCAGCTTGACACTGTCTCCACCCAGCCTGCCAGGTCATTTACAGGACCTGCTGGGCCCCTGGGGGCATTTGATTTTGCAGTTCCTGGTACACACAAAGCCAATTTCAGCATTAATTTTTCTGTGTCCCTGGTCATTCATGGAGTTATCACAAATTTTTCAAAAATGGGTATTTTTTTTAATTTGCTAATTTTAAAGAAAATGCCATAAAGAATTCTATGCTGAAGGGCAGGATGGTATTATGAAATCAAACAAGAAGTTGAAACTAGCTGTTAAATATTGCAAATTACAGAGACCTGTTCATGATGGTTTCTTCCTCCTGCCCTTCCCTTGCTCAAGCAAACACCTACCAGGAGAAATAAGCCTCCCACACTCTTTCCTAGGGTGAGAGAAGAAATTCCATGGTAGTGATTTTGAGGAGTGGTTTGATTTAAAGTTTTAAAAGATACATATATGTGATATATTTAAATATATATAACATATGATAAAATATACATTTATATATTATATATTATTGAAATATATTATCATATATGATATATATTAAATATATATGTTATATTTTTTCCAAGGCTGAAGTATTGGAGAAGAAAATTTGTGAGTTGAGAATGAGAAGGCTTTTCTTCCAATAATCAATGAGAATTTTATAAAACAACAGGTATGTCTAAACAATTTTTTTTAAAAAAAGATCTTATTTACTTGAGAGAGAGAGTGTGTGTGTGTGTGTGTGCAAGCATGAGAGGGCAGGGGCAGAGGAACAAGCAGACTCCTGATATGGGGCTTGATCCCAGAATCCTGAAATCATGACCTGAGCCAAAGTCAGGTGCTTAACCTACTGAGCCATCCAGACTCCCATGTCTAAAAGTTTAATAATAAATTGGCACCCATAGAAATGTAGACATTTCTGGGGAAAGCCCAGCACTTTCTCCTTAATCTAACACAATAAGTCTTTGGAGGGTGAAGAGACGGTAAATTCTCCGGTTAAAATTCTGGGCCAGGTGGAATTAGGGAGAGAAGTGTAGTGGGTGTATGTTGTTCTCCTCAGCATTACTTTTTTTTGAAGAACCACTTCTCTCCTTCTCTCTGTGGCCCTGGAGGAGTCTCAATCCTGGTGCCCCTTCACCACCTCTACCAAATATGGGTATGTGACCAGAGCTGCCCAATTAGAGTAGTCCATTTTCAAAGCTGTGGTGATTGATTCAGGGATGGGCGCGTGACCCAAACAGAGCCAATCTGAGTCTTCCCTGAGATTTGATATGTGAATGTTAAGGAAGAGGGGCACTCCTCTCCTTGAAAACACCAGTGTGAGAATGTAGTTGGTGGCCATTGGTGGCTATCTTTCCTGTCATGTGACAAGAATCTGACTGAGCACAGAATCAACACACAGAAAAGAGAGCCAACACATACAAAAAGAGAAACAGCTGTGAGATCATCATATGAGTCCCTGAACCTAACATGCCATGAGACTATGTTGAATTAAGTCTTTGGACTTCACAGTGATGGAATCAATACATCTCCTTTCTCTTGCTTGCTAAGATACTTTAAGTTGGATTTTCTGACACTTGCCACCAAAAAAAAAAAAAAAAAAAGCTGAAGAATACATGAATAAAATGGCCCCAAAGTCAAGCTTATAAAGGACAGCTGAACTGACACTGGGGAATTTTATCTGCTTACTATTCCTGCCTCATCCATCAAATGCCACTCAACCATCCGAGACTAAATACAGAACTGCACCGAGCTGTCTTTTTACAGCTCAGGGTTCAGTTAGTCATTTAAATAATTTAGTCAGACAACCTTGTTTGAATGTTTGCTATGAACCACACACCATTTGCCATTCTGTTTGAGAAGGCAAAGCAAAAAGAAGGTATCATCCCTGCCTAGAAAGGATGACAGACTAGAGGCCCAGGAAGATGAATGATGTTCACAAAAATGGGGAAAATAAGGACCTGAGTGCTTTAAGGAAAATGTGATACATGCTGCACTCAGAATATTATATCTCAAAATTGTTCTGAAAACACCCGGGGAGAAAGATGAAAGATCCATGTTGGGGGTGGTGTTGTGTAAGGCATTCATATACTGGTGCTCCCTGAGATTAACAACAGGATTGTTAGATAGAATCACCAAGCGCCTTCAGATCAAAGATGATTTTTAGAAATCTGAAATTTCAAATAACAGGTGATTAACAAATTCTGAGTTAATGAATGAGTAAACAGAAGCTGGTCTATGACTCAGTCTTAGGAGATGCTAATAATGAACAAACTGGAGAAATAAGAGGAAGCAAAGAAGTTAGCAGACAAAGGGAGCCGCAGAAGAGAGAAGAAAGGAAGGATCATAAAACCTCAAGGTTCCTCAAATCTTCCCTCCCTCAACAACAGGAGTGGTATAGGCTTTCCACTGCCAGGGAAACCAAAGTGTGTTGTCAGTATGGTCAAATATCACAGAGACATCAGATTGAAGATGAGTCGGTTGCATTTGTTCAGATCTGAAAGGTACATTATTACCGTAGGGATGCATATTCAAAAAGCCTCAAGCCATTTTTAAAAGAAGGATTTTAGTCTGCAAATGTAGTCATTATGCTACAAAGTTGTTTCCACCTAGAATCTATATTAATACTGCTTCTAGAGGGATTGAAGACCCTTCTCCATTCTTTCCTTCCTTCTTAATCCCTGCCTCCTTTGCTCCCAGAAGGTGTTACTATAGTTTGGTCAGATTCCTCAATAAAACATGTGGACTGCAGTTCCCCCATCTGTTAAATGGGGTAATGATGGTACCTACATTAGAGGGTTGGTGGGAAGCTTAAATGAGATACTTATTAAGCACCATATCAATAGCTGCCACATGCTGGGAGTTCAATAACTGTGGCTATATTCAGCAGCAGCACCACCACCACCATCAACATCACACTTTAGCCAACCCAAGCCCTGCTTCTATGGAGTCTTCTTAGATCTATCAGACTCACAGTGATCTCTCCGTCTTCTAAACTTAAGTAGCACTTCCCTGTCCATCTAACATTAATCATATGCTATTTTTGCAGACAGCCTCTCCTCTACTATCCTGCCCATCACTCCCTCCAGTGTATTCAATAAACTTCTATCTCCTTAAAAAAACAAAATCATACACTATTTCAAATGATTCTATTTCATACATGTATGGTCATTCCAGTGAGCTTGAAGTTCCCTCACAGGTAGTGACAGCATCTTACTTTTTTTTTTAAGATTTTATTTATTTATTCATGACAGACACACAGAGAGGGAGAGAGAGAGGCAGAGACACAGGCAGAGGGAGAAGCAGGCTCCATGCAGGGAACCCGACGTGGGACTCGATCCTGGGTCTCCAAGATCCGGCCCTGGGCTGAAGGTGGCACTAAACCGCAGAGCCACCCGGGCTGCCCAACATCTTACATTTTTTTAAAAGATTTTATTTATTTATTCATGAGAGACAGAGAGAGAGAGAAGCAGAGACACAGGCAGAGGGAGAAGCAGGTTGCCTACAAGAAGCCTGATGCAGGACTCAATCCCAGGACCCCAGGATCATGATCTGAGCAGAAGGCAGATGCTCAACTACTGAGCCACCCAGGTGCCCAACAACTTACATTTTTAACTTCAATAGCACCTATCATGTACTGAGTTTACACTTGGCATTCCAATAAATGAAGAGCAGGGGATAAGAAATAACACATAACTTCTTTTGTATCTCCAATAATGCTGAAAGCAGTCTAGGCCCTTGGCACTTAAAGAAAATTCACTGAACAGGTGCTGAGCAGAATGCAATGACCAGTCACTCCTGGTGCAGTGTACGCTGGTAGGATATTACATGAGAAAGGGACCATATTTTATAGGCGAGGAAATGGAGGCCCCCCATTGATGACACAGATCTAGCCAGACAAAAGTTATGATGGGAATAATTCTCAGGACGCTTTTCATGCTATGTGTTTTAAAACAACCACCAATAAAAAGTTATTTCAGCAAATGTTTATTAAAGGGGAAAAAAAAGTCCCCTAGGTTTTCTGCGGGAGGTGGTGTTTCCTCTTACACTCAACAATTTGGTGGTGTGGTAGAGAGAGGTGTGGGAAGGAGCCAAGGGGGCCCAATGACTGGGCTGTTGTGTGGGCCCGGTCAGTGGGGGAGGGTTGGGATTTTCACTTCTAGGAAAGCTCTTCCTGCTCCAAGGAAATCCAGACCAGGTTTTGGTGCCTGCTTTTCTAAGCAAGCTGCTGCCCTCAATTGGCCCGATTGTGCTTTCCAGAGAGCCCCTCTGGCAGCTCTGGTACCTGGGCTGGGGGAGTCCCCAGGCCAGACTCAAGGAAACTCACCCAGGGACCAAAAAAGTTTACCACGTCAGGAACCTAGGGGGAATCTGGTGTCCTTGGGCGGTTGAGGAGAAGAAAGTTACGATTAGAACTCACTTCTGTAGCAGGAGAAATCTCTGGGCTGGCCTCAGGACAAGGCTCGAGGGAGGCCACGCGTCCAGTCCCACAGAGGGAGGCTTCTGGACAAGGGCTCCTTTGGTAGCCCTGGCCAGGCTCACAGGCTCCCTTTCAGGTTTTATGCCCACATTTCCCTACCCTCGCCTCCACCAGTGTTTCTCTATCTCTTAAATACACCTCCCTAATCCTCTCCTTCCTCTTTTTTAAAGCCTGCCTTTCCTTTCAAATACTTCCTTAAATGCCAGCTTGTTGTTTTTGCACCCTCCCCTCCAAAAGCCTTCCCCAAGAGCTCTGGCTGAAAGGACACTTCAGACCACAGGGCCGGACTTTCACTTATTCATTCATTCATTCATTCACTCATTCATTCATTCATTCATTCAACAAATACTGGATTATCTGTACGTGCAGGGCTATAGCAATACAGTTATGAACAAGATTGGCCCAGTTCTTTGGTGAATGAATCATTAGCTAATTAACTACATGAATGCACGTGTGCAAAGGAGAATTAAGGGGTGTTATGAGACAGATAGAGAAACCATCAGAATCAACCTTCCTCAATTTGTCAGAAACTCTAATCCAAATCAGGTTGGTGCCCCAGGCTTATCCCACTCACGAACTTAGGGGGAAATGTACTTTAAAAAGCCTTTCTGGGGCAGCCCTAGTGGCTCAGTGGTTTAGCACCGCCTTCAGCCCAGGGCCTGATCCTAGAGACCCGGGATTGAGTCCCACTTCAGGCTCACTGCGTGGAGCCTGCTTCTCCCTCTGCCTGTATCTCTGCCTCTCTCTCTCTCTCTCTCTCTCTCTCTCATGAATAAATAAATAAATTTTTTAAAGCCTTTCTGGAAAAAAAAAAAAAAAACCCTTTCTGGAGGGGCACCTGGGTGGCTCAGTTGGTTAAGCATCTGACTCTTGATTTCAACTCAGGTCTTAATCTCAGGGTTGTGAGTTCAAGCCCTGTGTTAGGCTCCTCGGTGGGTGTGGAGCCACTTTAAAAAAAGTCTCCTTCCTGGACACTTAGTTCAAAGAGTTAGTGCTCCAGGGTATCTCTTCAGACTCCACTGCCTAGCCCTAATGCTCTCAGACTTGTTCACTGTCTTGGTGTCTCAGGTTGTCATCCATGGCCATAGGTGTGGTTTTCAGGTAGCTAACCTGGTCTTTTAAGGCTAGTGCATCGTGCAAGGCAATATAGCATAGTGAGCTCCAGAACCAGACTATCCCTGTTCCTGTCTTTGATGCATACTAGCTGTTGTGGCCTTGGGCAAGTTACCTAACCTCTCTGTGTTCAATTTCATTAATATTAAAATGAGGTGAGTGTAATAATACCCAATTCATAGAGGTATTATAAAGATATACATATATTTATATATTAATATATAAAGAGTTACTTCCTGGAAAGCTCTTGGAACAGTGCTTAAAATAAGTAAGGGCTCAGGAAGGGAGCTCTTTTTTTTTTATAATATATTTTATTTTGTATTAAGTAGGCTCCACACCCAACATGGGGCTCAAATTCATGACCCTGAGATCAAGAGTCACATGTTCCACTGATTGAGCCACCAGGCACCCCAGGAAGGGAGCTCTTGAATGTTAGAGTTTGGATCGCCCCTGATAAGGTGTCCAGCCTTGGCTCCTGGAACCTAGCCTGGGTCAGAGTCTCAGGCTGCTGCCTGCCTGGGAGGAGAGGCCAGAACTTTTTAAAAGAGACAAGGTACTGGCAGCAATGAAGACTGCCCAGAAGCTAAACAGACAAGGGCACTGAAGCCAACTGGATATGCAACACATCGATCTCAATTCCCTAATACCAGGAGCCACTCCAACTGTTCATCGCTAGAGCAAGAAGAAGGGAACCCAGAGATCTGGTTTGGAGGAGGACTCACTTACCCCTCTAGCTTTTTATGTGGCAGTAGGTGAAGATCATTTCTATACTTCAATTCCATTTTTTTATGGCAGAGGATAATATTCATAGAATCATGGAGTTTGAAGTAAAATTAACCTTACAGGGATCCCTGGGTGGCGCAGCGGTTTGGCGCTTGCCCTTGGCCCAGGGCGCGATCCTGGAGACCCGGGATTGAATCCCACATCGGGCTCCCGGTGCATGGAGCCTGCTTCTCCCTCTGCCTGTGTCTCTGCCTCTCTCTCTCTGTGTGACTATCATAAATAAATAAATAATTTAAAAAAAAAAAGTTTAAAAAAAAAAAAAACCTTAGAGCATCCATATTATAAGCCCCTTATTTAGGGCAGCTCCTGTGGCCCAGCGGTTTAGTGCCGCCCCCTGCCCAGGGCATGATCCTGGAGACCGGGGATCGAGTCCCGTGTCAGGCTCCCTGCATGGAGCCTGCTTCTCCCTCTGCCTATGTCTCTACCTCTCTCTCTCTCTCTCTGTGTCTGTCATGAATAAATATTTTTTAAAAAAAATAAGCCCCTTATTTTCCATGTAAGGAAATTGAGACCCAGAAATGTCATGTGACATGCACAGCAGGGGCAAGATTCAGATCCCAGCCCCAAGACTTAGTCTCTTCTCTGGGATTCGTTATACTCTTAGGTAAAGTGAAGGTAGGAATTCCTACTGTGTAGGGGCACCATGAGGACTAATGAGGCCACATATGATGTGCCTAACCCACTGTCTGCGGATGGTTGGGTATGTATTCATAAGGGCATTTCCCAGTGTCACAGGACTTGTTGATAATTCCTTACCTTCTTATTGGCTTGACAAAAGAATAAAGTGAACCAATAGAAGACTCACTCTGGAAATAGAAATTCCATGCAATCGTTCTGTGCTGTTAATGTTACCCTCCAATGGAGATTGCTAAACCCATTTGGGAAACTGGCCAAGGTACTAGGAACAGAAGTGTTGAGGTCCATGTGTAAAACCTTAGTTTCTGATTTTGGGAGGTTTCTTATTTGGGATGGGGCCTCTCAAAGAAGAAAGGGTTTTTCCAAGCCACAGTGCTTAGTAATCATGGTCTCACAGAGGAAGCTCACTGAAAGAGGGCATCATCATCTGTCACCCCTCCTCCCATTGTTACCAAAGCATCAGGGTGAAGTGCCTCCGTGGTCAGGGGCTTGGTTCTCAGACTCCTCTGAGAGCAATGGGGGGCCGGAGTCCACAATGCTACCCTTGGGCCAGCCACTCAGGCACATCCAGCCTGCACAGCCGTACCTTCTGCCAAGGGTAGCGGGAGCTCCCTGCCTCTGGCCCATGTGCAGATGCTGCCAAGTGCCATCAAACCATAGACCCAGGCTGGGAGTCATCCAGAGATGAGCCAAGGCCTACAGGCCCAGACTCAAAAGAAGGTAGCCAGGTGCTCTTCAAAAGAGGACCATGAGCACACAAAGTAGGATTGAAATAAAATAAATCCAGGGGAAATATAGAATTCTGCCTGTCAGAGAAAAAAGACAGTTTCTTTTCCCTACTCAATGTGTAAGGTGACCCTTTTTGGCCAAAGTCAACGGTGGTGCCTACAATTCTTAATTACTTCAATAAGCACTATATATCATTTAAGATTCTTACGGCCAAAAAGAACATTTCCTTTAAAAAAAAAAAATCCTAAATCGAAATGCAAACTACTTGTATTGGTGTATATATGCATAATTTCCAAACACAATAATGCCATTAGAACTATTTGGGAAAATGTCTAATAACTATTAAATGCATTTTAAGTATGCAACACAGTGTCCCAAGTTCATCACTGGTTGATGAGTTCATGCCTCACGGCCCATGGTGCTCAAGGCCAGTTGCTACAGTCAAAAGATAGTAAGATGACTTTAAGCTTAAATACCAATCTTAGTTTAATCAAGCACAGAGCTTTCTTTCCCAGAGTAACATCAGAAACACAACAATGCTTGGTTGGTGAAGGAAAGAATGGGGACAGGGGGATTTGCCAGGTCACTCAGGCCAATGAGACATAGATACATCACTCCTTTTTCTGCCTGGTTCATTGGCATAGTCCCATCTAGAGGCATGCTCTCTGGGCCTCAGAACATGTATGGGCTTGGAAGCTCTGGCTCTTAAAAAGATCTTCTACCCCAACATACAGCAAAGAGAAGTCATCCCATGAGGCATCTGATTATTTATCCTAAGGGATAAACAATCCAAAGGATTACTATGGTCAAAAGGCAACCAATCAATTGGAATCAGTTCTTTCAAAGGTTCGCTTATCTTTTAACAGCAGCTAATATTGATTGAGCACTTACCCAATGCCAAGCACTGTGCTAAGTGCTTTAGATTTATTAAATCATTTAATCTGTACAAAAACTCATGAAGCAGGCACTATTATCATCCCCATCTTAAGGATGAGGAAACCGAGGCACAGAATGTTGAGCTAATTTGCTATTGGTCACAGCTAGTTAGGTAGAGCCAGGCCTCAAACTCAAACAGTTGAACTCCAAAGCCTTAACCATACACTATTTGGCATTTTATTTGTTTTTGGTTTTGATTTTTTTATAGACTTTATTTTTTAGAATGGTTTAGGTTCACAGCAATATTGAGCAGAAGGCACAAATATTTCCCACTTATAGTTGACCCTTGAACAATTTGGGAGTCAGGGACACTGACCTCCATGCAGTTGAAAATCTGCATATAAATTTGGACTCTCCAAAAACTTTACTAATAGGCTGCTGTTGACCAGAAGCCTTACCGAAAATGTAGTCAACACCTACTTTATGTGTTATATGTATTATATACAGTGTTCTTACAATAAAGTAAGCTACAGAAAAGAAAATATTATTAAGAAAATCATAGGGAAGAGAGGATCCATTTATATACTGTACTATATTTATTGAAAAAAATCTATGTATAAGCGGACCCACGTAGTTTCAAACTGTGTTATTCAAGGGTCAACTATACTCTCTGTACACTCCCAACAGTCTCCCCCATTACAACACCCCTACCAGAATGGAACCTGTTACATGGATGAACATACAGTGACACATCCTTATCACTCAAAGTCCATGGTTTACCTTAGGGTGTACTCATGGCATTGTATATCCTATAAATTTGGACAAATACATGACATATATCTGCCAACAGTATTATCCAGAATAGTTTCACTGTCCGAAAAAATTCCCAGTGTTACCCTTATTCATTCTCCTTCCCTGCTAACTCTTGGCAACCACTGATCCTTTAACTGGCTTCATAATTTTGCCTTTTCTAGAATATCATATAGTTGGACTCATACAGTATATAGCCTTCCCAGATCGGTTTCCTTCACTTAGCAATATTCATTTAAATTTCTTCCATGTCATGGTTTGATAGCCCAGTTCTTTTTAACACTGAATAATATTCCATTATCCAGATATACCACAATTTGTCCATTTGCCTATGGAAGGGCATCTTGGTTGCTTCTGAGTTTCGGAACAAAACTGCTATAAGCATTTCTCATGCAGGCTTTTGTGTAGACATAATTTTCCAACTCATTTGGGCAAATGCCAAGGACTACCAATTGCTAGGTTGTCTGATAAGATGATGTTTCTCTTTATAAGGAACAGCTGAACTGTCTTCCAAAGCGGCAGTACCATTTTTGCCTTCCCATCAGCTTCAAATGAGGGCTCCTTTTGCTCCACATTCTGCATAATGCCGGCATTTGGTGTCATTGGTGTTTTGGGTTTTGGCCAATCTAATAGGTGTGCAGTGGTATCTTACTGTTGTTTTAATTTGCAATTTGTAATCATCTGAGATGTGGAGCATCTTTTCGTATGCTTATTTACCATCTGTGTATCTTTCTTGTTGAGGTGTCCATTCAGATCTTTTGGCCATTTTTAATTAAGTTGATATTTTCTTTGCATTGAGTTTTATCATACAGTGTTTTTAGGGATGCACTTATGGATTCACAGAATTTCGGGAATGGAAAGGCCTCAAAAATCATCCAGTCCATCCCCCTCATTTTCCAGATGTAAAAACAACAGCTCAGAGAAGCTCAAATGGGGCAAATCTGGAACCAGAGCCCAGGGACTCTGTGCTCCTTCACCACAGTGCATGTCATCAGGCAGTTTCCTTTGTGAGCATTTAGCCCCCCACGGACAAGAGTCACACCTGACCATCTGCCTGTCCTTCCCCCACACGGTGTTTGGCACACATTCAGTGAGTGCTTGTGGGAGGAAGGAAGGAATGACGTTCCTTTGGCATCCATGCACCCTTTCCAAAGGGAAGGCCCCTCTGACCTCTGCTTTAATCTGTGAGAGAGGGAGAGAAGGGAATGAACATTCTAGATCTCCCACATGCAGTGGTGGGGGCAGAGGCCAGGTCCAAGAGTAATCCTAAGCTTGGCTGTGTGTCAGCCTCACCTACAGAGCTTGTTAAGAACTGGATGCCTGAGCCCCATTCCTGGGTATTCTGATTCCATGCATTGTTAGTGTTGATTATGTGTACCAGATCCTGAGCTAAGCCCTTTGTGTGAATTATCCTACATAATTCTTCTTTCTGCAATTCTATGATATGGGCCCTATTACCATCCCCACTCTGCAAATGAGGAAACTATGTTTCAGAAAGGTTGAGGAACTCCAGGGTCACATAGCTACTATGTGCTATAGCTGCCCCCCAAATAAAAACAATCTATCTGCTTTCAGAATTGCTGGCCAGCCTCTTTGTTTTGCACACGTGTGTGCAAGTACACATGTGCTCTGAGGTCTTTATACTTAACTCTGTACAAACTCTGTTTCGAGCCCCTGAAAGCTACAAGGCAGGGATATGGGGCCCCAGCAGGCTGTCATGAGAAAAGTCTTCACAAAGGTGTGACTGTAAGGCAAGCCTTAGAGGGGCCCTGAGAGCTATACAGGAGGCCCAGAGCTCCAGCATCAGCTCTACCAAAAAAACTGAGATCGTAGATGCCCATACCTTCATTCTCATTTGCACATTGTTCAGAGCGGGCCCTTGCTCTTTTATTTTTCTGTACTTTAAGTGAATGTTTTACTGAAGTATAACAAACAACCATGGAAGTCACAGATCCTAAGTGTGCAACTCGATGAATGTTCACAAGGTGGACACACCTAGTAACCTGGTCCACTTAGTTTAGTTAACGGCAGCTTTAGGCGTCTCCCCATTATCTTAAGGGGTTTCACTGAAGATTTCAAAGCAAAGTTTTTTTAAAGATGTATATATTTCATTTTTTTAAAGATTTTATTTATTAAAAAAAAGATTGTATTTATTTATTTGACAGAGAGAGAGAGAGAGAGAGAGAAAACCCAAGCAGGGGGAGCAGCAGAGGGAGAGGGAGAGGTAGAAGCAGGCTCTCTGCTGAGCAAGGAGCCCAATTGCGGGGCTCGATCCCAAGACCCTGGGATCATGACCTGAGCCAAAGGCAGACACTTAACCGATTGAGCCACCCAGGCACCCCTATTTATTTATTTGAGAGAGAGAGCATGTGAGCAGGCCGAGGGAGACAGAGAGAGAGGATCTCAAGCAGACTCCACGCTAAGCACAGAGCCTGACGCAGGGCTCCATCTCACAACCCTGAGATCACAACCTGAGCTGAAATCAAGAGTCAGATGCTTAACTGACTGAGCCACCCAGTCACCGTAAGGCAAACATTTTTTTTTAAGATTTATTTATTTATTTATGATAGACATAGAGAGAGAGAGAGAGAGAGAGAGAGAGAGGCAGAGACACAGGATGAGGGAGAAGCCGGGAGCCTGACGTGGGACTTGATCCCGAGTCTCCAGGATCGTGCCCTGGGCCAAAGGCAGGCGCTAAACCGCTGAGCCACCCAGGGATCCCCTGCAAACATTTTTTAATGAAATTTCACATCACAGATAAATGTCTGTTAACAAAAGGGATTTTTTACAAAATCGAAAGAAAGAAGGAAAGAAACAAGAAACAAGCAAAAGCAACAGAGCATTACAAATCTAAAAAGACTGGAAATCACTGTGTTGCTATTTTAAACCAAATTTGAACTTTGGAGGAGGCAAGTTGATATTTATTCCAGATAATTAAATCCTGGGCGGGGTGCCTCTTACACATTTTCTCCACAGGGCCTGCAAGGCACAATGGCAGCAACAGGGAAGGCCCCTCTAACCTGGGTCACCTTTGTATTTCCCCAGGCTACATTTATCCATCTCCCTGTAAATATACCACTTGCTGCCCTGTGGGTCTGCTCACAGGACTCACACTGAGAGGCAGTGCTGGCAGTTCCAGCCCGGACAGTCAGACACCCTGGGCTCAATTCCAGGTTCCTTCCACAGCCTGGCTCCTTGACCCCCGGCAAACCACTTACTCTCCCCTAACATTGAACATCGGTGCCCCCCACCCTGCAACACAAGGTCTCCCCTGTACGTTCTGAGGCTGTAGTGAGAGGGTAAATGAGGCGTGTAAATTGCTTCTCACAATGCCCAGCATGTGGATAAACTATTGCTTAGTCCTCATGAGGATAACTTGCATCCTATTTCCTGGAAAATATGCAAGGAAAGGGAGCAGTCAACATGGATCCAGTACCAAAGCAAGGAGGAAGGGAGCCAGCAAAGGGGAATCCAAGAAACATCGCTCCCCCAATTGGGGGGGGGGGGCTGTTTTTCACCTGCCTTTAGGCCCTGACTCAGAGTGTGGAAGGGCAGTTTTATGCCTGCTGGTCAGCAAAGGGACTTCCGTGCCAAGGCAGAAATATAAATATTAATTCTTTTTTTAAAAAATATTTTATTTATTTCTTCATGAGAGACACACACACAGAGAGAGAGAGAGAGAGAGAGGAGACACAGGCAGAGGGAGAAGCAGGCTCCATGCAGGGAGCCCGATGTGGGACTCGATCCCGGGTCTCCAGGATCATGCCCTGAGCCGAAGCCAGTCGCTCAACCGCTGAGCCACACAGGGATCCCACAAATATTGTTTCTTAAGGTTGAGTTCTGGAAGCCCAAGGTGACAAAGCCAGAAATGCGATGGTCCCTTAACCTAGAAGGTCTTTAGGTCCAGCCTAAATCAATGCTGTCAGCCATTGAGTTATCAGCTTGCCTCCAGAAACATCCACATCATCTGAGATTGGTTCAAGGAGAGGTTGCCGTAACAACCCAGAATGCTAGGTCAGCTGGTAGAGTTGAACCCCTCCCCTCACACATGCTGAGACCTACCTTGGAAGGACCTGGCTCTCTGCGCTGCAGCAGTTGGGTTTCATAGTCAAGGAGAGAGCAAGTGGCCCTGCTGCCACCTGTCCATGGAGAACTCCAAGCTCCCTTCCCTAACGAAGCCTTATTAACTGTATCTGACAGGGATGAAGGTGCTCTCAGAATAATTGCCCACGCCAAGCAGCTTGCTGAAAATGACCAGCCTTAAGGCCCCTGGGAATCAGGTAGAGAGCTAACCTTGGTCTCATTAAGACCCCAGGGGAAAGGGGCCCTGGGCCAATTAAATACTTTTATTCTGTCCCCCTCCTCCATGCCCCCAGGCCTCACTTGTGACCTCCCCCAGGGCTGGCCCATTAAACTCTCCCTACTTTGATATTATAAAGGTTGAGGGGATTACACTTCCCTGGGACTTTTGCATTTCAACAGACACTCTGGAAAAATCAAAATGCTTTCAGCCTCAAGGCATAAGTCTTTTAATGGGGTTTGGGCTTTGGGCTCCCTGGGAGTGATGGTGTGGAGGAGTAGTAGGGGGATGGTGGCGGCAAGACCAAGTGAGAAGTGCCCTTACCAAAAAGACTATATAGTTCAGGTCTGAGGTCCAAGAAGCTTGGCTTTAAGTTCTCCCATGTATGGACCTTAGGTAAGAGACTCAGTTCTCATGTCTCTAAAATGGACTCATAAGACTTAAGTCATATTGCTGTTAACACAAAGCCTGGCACAGAGCCTGGCCCAATGTCTAAGGCCTCAAAGTAGGACCAGCCAAGAAGACTGTTGTCCACCCCCAGCCAAAGACAAGGATTGCTTCTGACAGTCTGGACTTGGGCTGGGTGTTTACCAGGAGCACTACATCCAGCTCCCAGGGATGGAAACCTGTGCTAGAGGACCTGAAAGAGGGAACAAATTAAATAGTCAACACTCTGTTGCAATTATGTTTATAAATTTGGTTTTTTCCTCTCCATGGAGGAGACTGAGAAAACACGATAACACTCGGCACTTAGTGAAAGGGAGAGAGAGAGAAAGTGCCAAAGGGACCAGAGAAAGGGAAGCAGTGAGGACCACCTGCCCAGTCACTGCTTAACCTGGGGACCCCTGAGACGCAAGCAATGTTGAGCAAAATGCTTGAGCTGTGGGCAAAGGACTTGTTTCTCTGCAGAATGTGTCTGACAGTGACAGCGCCAGTTTTAAGGTTAGTGATGCAGAACCAGCTATCCCGCAAAGCGATCGACTTCTGCTCTAACTACAATGGTTGGCTTTTACGAAGCTAGAATAGCTGCTAGACAGAAAGGATGCTGAGCTAGAAGGATCCTAGTCAGTTTGGGGGAGATCTAGATTTAAGACAAACCCCCACGGCCCTCACCCCAGTAACACTTGGCAAACTCTGCTAAGAGCCCACCACCCTTCTCTTGGGGCCCCAGTGGGACAGAGTAGAGAGAGCAGTGCCCCACCATACCATCTCCACCCCACCGGCTGTGTGTCAGGGGGGATTCACACAGGTCTTGGGCCTTTGTTGCCTCATCTGTGTAATGATAGAATAAATCTACTTGGATGGATTGTGAGGTTAAATGTCATGTATATGAAACAACTAGTGTCATAACCTAGAATGTAAAAATGTTCAAAAAATGTTAACTTCTTTCTTTGACAAGCCAAAGAGTAGACTCTCTAGTCTCTCCTCCCTACACACTTGCTGGCAGCCACTGAGACATATCTTATCAGGCACTCTACCAGCTACAAATAACAGAAAAATCTAACAGTGGACTAAATGGGCATTCATTTTCCTTGAATGAGGAGAAATCCAGAGATAAGTAGCCACTGGTTCTGGTTCTGCGGCACGGTACTGTTGTCTCTTTGATTTTGTTGGCTTTTCTCTCATGGTTAAAACATGGCTACTGCAGCTCCAGCATCACAGCAAAAGAAGGAAAGAATGAAAAGGAAGAAGAGAAAGAAAGAAGAGAAGAGAAAAGAGAAGAGAAAGAAGAGAAGAGAAGAGAAGAGAAGAGAAGAGAAGAGAAGAGAAGAGAAGAGAAGAGAGAAGAGAAGAAAAGAGCATTTGAATAAGCCAACCCAGCCAACCCACAGTGTCAGCCACAGCTGTGCATCTGGTTAAATATAATGTTTCATATGTGTTTTCAACAAGTGAGTGTTGAACATCTACTGTACCCTGAGCTGGGTGCTGGGAAGATTGATGAGTAAAATCACACTTGGTGCTGAGGTGATGCATGCTTGGCCTGACTATGTGCTGGCTGACTATGTGTAGGAGCACAGGAACTTGGGGGGAGGGGGAAAGAGGACTTCCTGCATGGGTGCTGCCAATGCTGAGGGGTAAGCCAGGTATCTGGAGTGGAGAGAGGCGGGCACGCTGTCCATACAGTGCTCTGGGCAGAGGGACCAGCAAGTGTGAAGTCCTAGTGGCAAGAGGGATGATCATGGGTATTCAGGGAATGAGAGAAGTTTCCCAAGGCCACCAAAGTTTATTCAAACAAAGATCAAAAGCAGGCCCCACAGATGTGAAGTGACTGAATCTGACTCTAGGACCATTTAACCATGGTCTCCAATCCCTTCCCATGGAGGAGAGAAAAGCCCTGGCAACCTCTTCAAACACAGAGGCTGCAGGAAAAGCAGAAAGTGTGGGCAAGTGCCAAGGACAAACTCGGCTACCTCTCTGGTTGTCTTTTGGGAGAGAGAAGAGATCCAGACTAAGCCAGCTGGGTCCTGCACTCGGGTCAGGGTTTCTGCCTCCCAGAATCAATGACAGGAGGCCTTAGCACTTGCTGCGTCCTCTGCTCGGAACCTCTCACTCCCAAGCCATCCTCACCTGTGAGATTTTTGTTCTGGCCACATGCCTGCCACTGTGAAACATGTCAACTCATGGACCATCCATGCACCAGGGACCTCCACCTTATAGCATTTGCCACAGTTGTGACTTTACATGATTTGTGTAAATTTTTTAAAAAATTCATGTCTGTCTCTCCTGGTAGACTGTGAGGTCTATGAAGGCAGCCACCAAGGCTGGCTTTGCCCACTGCTCTGTCCCTAATACTAGCATTGTGCCTGGCACATAATAGAAGCTCAATGAATACTCAGAGCTAAACCATATCAAACTGACCATATTCAACCATTTTTGACGAAGAAAATGGTAATTTCATCCTAATATTAATTGAATGAATGCACACATTCCAATTTTTTGGCGTACTATTTATTGCAGCATGGAGATCAGTACTGAGAGTTTCCACCTTGGGCCTGTTTAAAGGGAGGGTTTTCCTGAAATTATGAAGAATCCAGTATCTGGTCCCGTCATGGTCTAGGTTTGAATTGTGCTTTTCACACTTCAGGGTGCATTTAAAGTAGATTCTGATCCAGTAGCTTTGGGGTGGGGCCCGAGATTCTACATTTATAACCAGCTTCCAGGTGGGGAGGCAGCCAGAGGGAAGGAGGCCAAAATGCAGGCTTGAAGCTGACTGGTGAAAGTTCTCCATGCCATCCCCAAGGAGCCCCAACGAAGACTCCTCCTTCTTTTTTAAGCCAATGCAAAATTCAGAAATTCACTGAAAAAGAGATGGGGCTCCAGGTCACTACCTATAATCAATCTCCATTGTTTGGAGAAGCAGCTGAGCAGCTATTGTGTTTAAATGAACCTTCCAGATCACTGAAATTTAGCCCTCCAGGTGCCCAAACCCTTTTCCTTTGAAGTGTATTGGCAGAAATGTTTCTAGTGTTATTAAGTGCTATCTTGCCTTCTTCAACAGGGTAAATTGGACAAAACCTGACTCTTCCTTTTTTTCTTCTTCCTTCTTTTAAAAACATTGTTGGTGAGATATATCATATATATGAATAAAACATGCATATATGACTTAAAGAATATAAATCAAGTAGATACCAGTAGACCCACCACCCAGATAAGAAAAAGAATATCACTATAGTACCTCAGGAGCCCCCTCTTTCCATTAATCCTGTCCTTGCTTTTCTTTATTGTTTTACCACATGGGAATGTAGCCCCAAACAGTAGAATTTGTTTCACCTGTTCTTGAGCTTTATGTAACTTGAATCCTACTTGTGTGTTTTGTTAGGAGTAGCTCCTTTCATTGAACGTTGTGAATATTCTGGCTCATGTCTTCCATGACCATGGGCCATGGGTTCTTTCTATACAGATCTCCCTCAATGTACAGTGGGGTTATGTACTAATAAATCCATCATAAGTTGTAAATATCATAAATCGAAAATGCATTTAATACACCTAACCTACCCAACATCACAGTTTAGCCTAGTCTGAAATTTGTTGAATCCTCCAAAGTGAAAAAGCAGAATAGTTGTATGGGTATTGGTTGTTTATCCTCACAACTGCATGGTTTACTGAGAGCTGCTGCTTGCTGCTGATGCCTAGCATCAGGAGAGAGTATCGTGCCACATATGCTAGCCCAGGAAAAGATCAAAATCAAAATTCAAAGTACGATTTCTACTGAATGCATATGGCTTCGAAACCATCATAAGTCAAACTATCATAAGTCAAATTCTTGTAAGTCGGGACCATCTGTATGTAGTAGGAGAGGAAGTGCTGGGTCAAGGATTCTGACAGCCTAGGCTTTCCAAAGTGCTACCAAACCAGTTTCCTAAATGGTTATTTTCCCTCCAGCAGTGGGGAAATCCACTCACATTGCTCTACGTGTCCACCGACACTGGATACTGGCCCACTTGTGAATTTTTCCTAACTTTCCATGGTGCTCAGGGTTTTCCTGAATAGCACTGTCTTGGGTCTGTTTGGGCTGCCCTAACAAAATACCACAGCCTGGGTGGTATATAAAAACAGAAACTTATTTCTCACCACTCTGGAGGCTGGGAGTCTGAGGTCAGGGAGCCAGCCTGGTTGGGAGAGGGTCCTTGTCCAGGCTGCCGACTCCTTATTAAATCCTCACACGGTGGCCAGACTAGGGATCTCTCAGGGGCCTCTTTTGTAAGGGTGTTCATCTCATTTGTGAGGGCTCCACTCTCATTACCTAATCACCTCCCAAAGACCCCCACCTCCTAATAGCATCACCTTGGGCATTAGGAGTTACTAATGAATTTGGGGGGCACACAAACATTTGGACCACAGCACACACAGCCCCCGCCCTTGGATGGATTGTAACCCAGGGTGGTTACTGTCATACTGAAGGGGCTCAGAGGCAGTGCTGTGCTCTACTGCCTTGTTTCTGCCTTTAACACAAACCAACAAACATCTCCTTCCTATCAATCTCCAGCAGCTTTCCCTTCCCCCTTGCCCCCTAAGGTGCTTTTTCAAATCTTCTCTGGAATGGGAAGTTCTTCACCACCCAAATTTTCCCTGGAATTGTGTCTACACAAAGAGTAGAACTAAAGGAGAGTCTAAATGGCTTGCCTCTGAATAGATGCATAAACTGTGAGGGATGAGCCCTGTGGCATTGATTTTGGCTGCAAATATTCTTTTGTTTTGTTTTGTTTTGAAAGTGGTTGTTTGTTTCCTCATCGGTTTTGGAGTTTTGTTTATTTTTGCTCCTTTTCTGTTTCCTGTTCCAAATAATTGAGGTTGGCTGTATAAATCACCTCTGGATAAGTGAAGTGCTACTGCCCTTTGAATATGCCTCTGATTTAATTTTGTATTAAGTTTAATTAAATTCATATTTAATTTTGGTTGCTGGTCTCTTCCCAAAATACTGTGGCTTCAACTAGCAGATGGCACATATCCTTGTGACAAGAGACACCAAATATTCAAAAGAACTTAATTCTGCCCCCATCTGAAGCATCTTTAGAAACAAGTGTGTTAGAAAATTCTGACTTTTAAATGAAATTCATGCCTCATGTTGAGTCTGAGTTAACAGATTACAGACTCATCAGTGGACTCATTTGATGGCAAAAACCAACATTCTTGGTGAAATCTTACTTCTATAAAGTATTTTGACAGGGGCTGACTGTGGGTTACTGACCAACTCTGACAGATGTGAACAGAAGGGGAATTTATTAACAGGAGATTGGATAATTTGCTGGAAGACGCAGCTTGAAACCATGCAGCCAAGAATAGTATCCCAAATCATGAGGCAGAATTGGCCTAGTGCAGACCTGCTGCCATCACCAAGCACTGGGTACTTCATCTTGCCTCACAATGGACATTGGATGCAACCACTACTCTAGGAACTCAAGCTCCCTGCTGAGGCTGCCTTGACCAGAGAGACTGAGGTAGAGCCTGGTCACATGCTGTGCCCTAGCTGCAAGAGACGCTGTGAAGACAAATACATTATTCACACTTGGTTTTCACACCATATAATGGAAAACTCAAAATAACTGTGGCTAAAGAAAAATAGAAATGTATCTCACTCTGTATAAAAAATGTGAAGGCAAAGAGTGCAAGATTGCTGTTGAAGCACCTTTGAAGACCTTCACATGCTTCCTTATGGACCAATGTGGCTGCTTGAGTACCTGCCATCAAGTCCATATCCCAGCTATCAGGAAAGAGAAAGAACCACCCTTTCTCTTTACAACCACTTCCTGGAAATCACATGCATTGCTTACATTTCAATGGTTGAAATTTGATCATTTGGCCACATCTAGCAGAAAAGAGTTTGGGAAAGGTAGTCTTTGATCCATCCAGGTAGCCATGTCCCCAACTAAAAATTGGGGGTTCTCTTACTAAAGAAGAGAATAGATATCACAGGAGATGACTGGTGGCATCTGATATAGCAAGTTCCTAGCATTTTTGTCCTCTGGACTGGGATGTGAGCTCTGTTCTCTATCAAGGCTCATAAAAGTGTGCATATGCGTGTGTGTGTACACATGTGTAAACACGCATGCAGGATAGAGATATTTCCCAAACACAGAAAGAGGGTTCAGAAGCTAGACAACCATAAAAAATAAACAGAGAACACTACTCCATTACTGCTACCCTTACTATAACTATGGGAAACTAAGTAACTGAGTCACACAGCACTAGAGCCTTTGAATGAAGTCAGTTGCCAGAGGACTGGGGACATGGAGAAAAAGACATTTGGAGGCACAGCTGGAAATAGGGGTGTTCACACTGGACAAATCTTTTATTTTCTCACAGACTTGTGGGACTAGGGCAAGAATTCAAATTAAGACCCAAATACCATATATCTAAATATTTAAACACTATTAGTCAAGCTAACAAATTGTTAAATAAAATATCTTCAGGCACCTGGGTGGCTCAGTTGGTTAAGTGTCTGACTCTTGCTTACAGCTCAGGTCACAATCAGGGTGGTGAGATCAAGCCCTGTGTTGGGCTCTGCACTCAGTGTGGAGTCTGCTTGAGATTCTCTCTCTCCCTCTCCCTCTGTGCTCCACCACCTCCTGGTTCATGCATGCAGGCACGCTCTCTCTTTAAAAAAAAAATAAAGTAAAATAAAATAAAATAAAATAAAATAAAATAAACCATGTCTTATCCTTCTACCCTAACAAACATACCTTCCTTGACTTCTGGAAGGCCAAGAGCAAATTTAGAATTCTCGACTCCTCACACCAGAAAGTGAGAACCACAGGGACAGGCTATCCCAGATGATGGTTAGTCTCCCTTTTATTCCCTCCTCAGCGAGGGGCCTTACCCACATGCATGTTCCTAACACCAGTCTGCACTTCCACATTCTGTCCAACTGCCCCAAGTAGCCACCTCTGGGCTCCAGGCTACACAAGCCACCCTTGGGAGGGAGGACTTTGCTAATAGGCCCACATGGGCCCTGGAAGCAGGCTTGGGCCTTGTGGGCAGAGATTCTAGGGTCCTGAATACCAGGGGCAAGTTCTAGACCAGGGTGGGTGTGGGTCTAGGCTTTGGCTCTGGTTGGGCATCTTCCTTAGTCCTGAGGATATCTCACTCCAGAAATGCAAAGAAGCTAGGGCAGGGATCTCCGAAGGTCAGGCCCCCCTTACCTGGGTCTCAGGGTTGTACTGAATCACATAGTCACACTGACCCAGCCAGCCTGTCCATAAAGTAAATTAGGAATAACTAAAAGTTATTTTGAGAGTTTTTCCTACTTGATCTGGGGACTGGAGATTGCCTCTGGATTACGGACTATAGGAGAGGATTTCTTTAGCCGTGACTCTGCATCGGGGGCAGGATCCAGCACTAAATGTATGTCTCCTCATCTCCGGAAACAAACCCAAACTAAAACACCAAAACCAAAATAGAACAAAACAGGAATCCCTCTTCCGCCCTTGACATGCTCAGCCTATTTCTCTCTGCTTCCTCCTACTCTGACACCCTCCAATCAGGCTCTCTCCCATCATCCTCCTGCTTTTCCCTGCTCAACTTTCTTCCCTCCACCCTCCTTCCCTGGCTGGAGTCTTAATCCCTGCCATAGCGACAGGGAAAACAACATAACAGTGGGGCAGATGAGAGCTGAATTTCAGAGCCCTGCTAAGAAGTGCGGGCTAGCAGGACCAGGAATTTCCATAATGATACAGACCAGGGGAAGAACTGGAATCTTGGAGAGGTGATGAGGAAAACGTGGGGTTTGGAGGAACCAGGAACATCTCAAGAACCCAGTGGAGGTTGATATAAAAGAGATAAGGAGGGGTGCCCTGCAAAGTTGTAAAAGGTTAATATTGTTCCCTCAAAGGCCATGTAGCTCATGACCATCCCCTAACACAGCATTCTATGGGATGAGTTATTGGCAGAGTGAGAAATGGTGGGGAACAGACAGTTCTCAGGAAAACTGAGGTCCCTCTTCAGAAAGGAGAGAAAGTGTTAATATTTTGTGAAATGGATCCAAAGCCTTGGAGGCCCAGTGGGATGGTAAGGGGTTAATGCTCCCAAGGAGCAAAACTGGGATAGCTTGGGAGCTTATGGTCCTGAAATTAATTTATTTTAGAAGCATGGAAAGCCAGTGAATGTACTTCTGGCCACAAGACAGGACAGGTGAGAAAAGAGAAAGGAAGGAGTCCTGGCTTCTGCTTCCCGGAAAGGGGGTGTTGTTACAGATCTCCCAGGGAGCACACACACTCCTCATGTCAATGTATATGAGGCCTGATTACTTGGCTCACTCTCCACACCCGAACCCCCAGCATGTTCCTAGTGGCTGCCTCCCTGGTGTTCTGGCACTCAGGCTGCCAACACCTGCCAACAACAAGGAAGCTGGGTATCGTGGTTGCAGCTTTGGAGGCTACTTATGAAAGAGATGACTCAGCCCTGGGAGCAGGAGGAGGGTGCAGCTAACACCTAGCTCAGCAAGAACCAGTATGCTATCAATCCAATTTGGCACTGACCCAGTGCCAACCACGTGCCACATCCTGGAGATGGGAAGATGACGAGGCATGATGGGAAGAAGACAGCTGTGCCCATAAGAAATTATAATCAGAGGCATGAATCCTGCAAGAGAGGAGAATAAAGAATCTGGCAGTGGAAGTGATTTCATGGGAGTACGATGATGGTGGCAGGAGGAAGGAGAGTGTCTCCCTTCCTATAGTCAGGTGATGAGTTTGAGTCTTCCTGAAGCACACCCTGGTCCTCACGACCTCTGGTCCAGTCAGCCTGGCCTCCATCATCTGAGTGGTGCTCAAACTCGCCCCTCTTCTCCAGTCTTGGCTCAGCTACTCATTTCTGGCCTTGGTCCAGGCTCTCTGACCTCAGCACGCCAAGGCAACGTTCTACAATGTGGGTCCGTCAGCTCATGCCCTGCTCGAAAGCCTTCCTTGGGAGGAGAGGCAGCCAATGAGGCCGTAGGAGGACCAGAAACTGAAGTGCAATTAATGGTCATAAGGATATTCAGACCTGTGGTTGGAAGGTGGAGGAAAGGAAAACAGAGGCTACAAAGCAGGAGGAGATTAGCACCTGAAAAATGACCAAATGGAGGTGTGAAAGAAGCAAAACAAGGTACCAAAAAAATCTATTTTCTTTCTCCTTATAAATAATTATATGAAATAAAGTTTGCAGGGACCATTTAAGAATTCCTTACTAATATAATTTTCTTTGGGGTAATACCTGCCCATGTAAGTCCTTAATAAGCATGCAATGTTGAAGGAAAGAGGAAGGAAGGAAGGAAGGAAGGAAGGAAGGAAGGAAGGAAGGAAGGAAGGAAGGAAGGAAGGAAGGAAGGAGAGAAAGAAGAAAAAAAAAGAAAAGAAAATCTTCTATAGTTTTTTCCTGCCCTCAGAATAAAGGCTAAGCCCCAAGTTCTCTCATGCTGTGACCTAAACCTGCTGAAGCCCTAGGGGTAGAATGGGCTTCAGGGTAAGTTTGGCTCAATGGCTCAACTATGTCATCAAAGCCCCTGATTTTCAGGATGTTCCCTCTCCCCTCCATGGTGTTGTCTTCATCCTTTGCTAGGTTTCCCTCATGGTGACAAAATGGCTGCAACAATTCCTGACCTCATACCCGCACTCCGCACCATGTAGAGGGAGAAAGAGAGAGATTCTTTCTCTGAAGCTGCCTGAAAAGTCTTTCCCAGTCTCTTCAGTTAGAAGTGGGTCACTTGCTCATCTTAGGCAAAAAGGGATTTTGCTGATGAGTCTATACTGGGACTATTCATTTTACCCCTAGGGGTAGGGTGGAATCACCTTCCTCAAGTGTGTGGGAAGTGTAGGGAGGGTGCATACCCAACGGAAAATGGCATAGTTACCAAGAGGGAATGGATGTTGAGGAGACCACCACAGTGTGTACTGTAGCACCCTTCCAGCACCTCCTCTCCTCAAATCCCACCCAGCTATGCACTACTCCCAAATACTTTGTGTTCTTCAATGTCTATAAACCTTTACATATACTGTTCCTTCTACCCAGGATGCCTTTTCATTCCTCTTGCTCAGTGAACACCTACTTATTTTTTAACCCTGCCCATCATCACCTTCCCTATTCTTTAGATATTGTGATCACCCTAAGGACAGAAGTCAGAGGATGCCTGGGTGGCTCAGCTGTTGAGAATCTGACTTTGGCTCAGGACATGATCCCAGGGTCCTAGGATCAAGTCCCACATCGAGCTTCCTGCATGGAGCTTGCTTCTCCCTCTGCCTGTGTCTCTGCCTCTCTGTGTCTCTCATGAATAAATAAATAAAATTTTTAAAAAAAGGACAGAAGTCAGGTTCTCATTGACTCTCAGCAGAATAGAATATCTGGTGCACAATATATGCTCAATAAATACTTGTCAAGTGAGTGAGTGTTGCTGATGAGACAGTAGTACTTCCAAAGTTGACAAGGGGCTCATGTATCTTCAAAATCTTGTCCTTTCAAAGTCTAAAATGTAACAAATGTAAGCAGAGTTGTACTATGTAAAGCTATGATGGGGAAAGGACAGTACCCCCTGCCCCCTGAAGCTCAGATAAAGGACCAGTGAAGGCAGGAGTTTTCCAAGGGTCTGTAGTATTATCCCAGAGAGAGGGCTCCCGCAAGACTAGCAGGAATGTTTCAGTTCTCTTGTCAGGGTGGTGAGTCCTTAAATGGAAAGGGGTCCATCAGGCCATAATATCTTAATCCACCAATCTTTCAACCATTTAGATGATCCTACTGGGAAGAGTTTGCAACAGTCAGCAGACCCAGACACTCCCATCTGGCTGGCAATTACAGTCCCATTAAGTCTTAATAAATTGGCATTCTGGTTTACCATTCTAATCTGCATTTCTTCAGTGTGAATTGGTCTGAGACCAACACTACCAGTTGATTCTCAATATATGCCCTCTCCTTCTTCCCTAGTCACAAAATCCTCAAATTTTAGCTGGTCACATTGTTGCTTAAAAATCTAGATTACATTTCTTGGGCTCCCTTGCAGCTAGCTGGGTAGGGTCATTGACTAAATTCTGGCCAAAGGCATGTAAGTAAAAGTAATATGTGTGGAACTTCTTAGAGCACCATTAATAGAGGATTTCTTCTTCCTTTTTCCTTTCCTTCTGGCTAGAATGTGGATGTGCTGACTGGAGCTGAAGCAGTCATCTTGGACTGTTGAGGAATTTGACAATGAAGCCGTGTATCAGGGGACAAGATGGATGATAGAAGCAACAAGAAGGAGCCTGGGTTGAATACAAAGTGCCTTATCACATGGCTCTTATTGCCTACCCAAACTTTTATATAAGAGAAATGCATTTCTGTGTTAAGTCACTTTTGATATTAGCAGCCAAACCTAATTCTAGCCTCATAGAATCCCCCGGAGCTGTACGGGCCTGTACATGTATGTGGCTTTTGAGCACTTGAAATGTGGCCAGGACAAATTGAGAAGTCCACACTGCATTTTGACTTTATACCAAAAAAGAATGTAAAGTATCTCATTAATGACTTTCATATTGAGTGTATGTTGAAATGATAACATTTGAAATATATTGGGTTAATCTATTCTTTTTATTTTGAAAAAATATTACCTCTAGAAAATTTTGAAGTACATGTATGGCAGCCATATTTCTATGGGATGATGCTTCCCTGGCACTGGTTACTTTCATCTAAACTGATAATATCAAACTATTGAACCATGTAAAGCTGAGAGGTGATCAGAAACCAAGACCCAAAATCTAACTCTGCCTCTGGCTTTGTCCATCTGCCTGTCTGTCTGTCTGCTGCTCACTGCCACCCATCACCCATTTGCTAACTACCTTATCTGCATTAAGAACAGATATAGGGCATCTGGGTGGCTCAGTCAGTAGGGCATCTGCCTTTGGCTCAAGTCACGATCTCAGGGTCCTGGGATTGAGCCCCACATCAGGCTCCCTGCTCAGTGGGGAGTCTGCTTCTCCCTCTCCCTCTGTTCCTCCCTCTACTCATGCTCTTCTCCTTTGCTCTTCTCTCTCAAATCAAAAAATAAATAATTATCAATAATAAATAAAATCTTTTTAAAAAATAAGAATAGATGTGAAGCTTGGCACAGAGCATAGCTAAGCCTGGAAGGAATGAGACCATCAGAAGTTTAAACGACATGACTTTGGCACCCAGGCTGTGGTACCTGGGTAAGTGTCCCTGCCAGTTTATGGCTCTGGCAGCATTGGCTTCAGGTAGGCCGATGCCAGCCACACATTCCAGAATTCACTGATCTCTCCAGCTTTCAAGGTGGTGATTTGCTCTGCAACCCCAATTCTCTGATGAGTTCAAGAAAAAAATTGTTGATTTTTAGTTTGTACAGCTTTTTCTTGTTATAAGGACAAGAATGACAGCATCTAAGCTTTTTATATGCCAGAGCTGAATCTAGAATTCCATGGTGTGGTAGTGGTGTTTTTTTCCCAAAAAAATTTAAAATACATAGTAGTCTGAGCCTGCTTAGTATGGCCTCAAGTCATCCTGTACACAAGAGCAAAAGGGCAACAGAGTCCTGCAGTAGGCACCCCAAGTCACATTCCAAATATTCTATTAAACAAAGCAAAAAAGCATGCATACATTTTTTCAAACCCATCAAAATGATTTAAATTTAAGTTTGGGCACCCAAGTTTTATCCCTTTAGAACAACTTATCCCTCTGGGGTTCCAAAGAATTGAGGTCTTATTACACAGGCTGAAAATAACTGAGTGAAGAGATTCTAAATCAGGTTGAAGTCTTCCTTTCTTTTTCTTAGTTGTTGTTTAAGAAACCTTAATTTAGAAATTCATGCATAAGTCCTGTTCCACGTCAATGACCCCTGGGCCCTACTCTTCCTGGTACCAGGAAGCAGGGGCCCCAGTCTGCTGCTTTAGGGACAGGCACCCAGCTCTCCTCTGACCTGGAAATCTCTGCTCAGCTCCTTTTCTCTCTGACAGTCAAAGCCGGCCTTGCAGAATTCCCTCACGTACCCTGGGAGCTGGGATTGCTAAAACAGAGTTGCCATAGCTGATGTGCTAATGAATTCATGAAGCCGCCTAGTGGAATGAGGTTACAGGGAGGTGGAGGAAAAGTTCTTTTCTCTCTTTTCTTAAAAAAAAAAAAAAAAAAAAAAAGTAGCTTTTCTTTTTTGTGAGTGGGTACACACACACACACACACACACACACACACACACATTAGGCCTCTAACCTGAAAAAACTTTCCTTTCAACTGCCCCAAATTGCTCAAGGTGATTTTCCCATCTCTTAAAGCTCAGAGTGTTCAAGTTCTGGCCTGATTCTGCTCCTCCTATTCTGAGATCTGATTCCCTCTCTCAAAATGCAGGTTTCTTTATTGTTCTCACTTGCGTGACACGTCTCCCTTTTCACATCAGTGTCTTCTCTCCTCTTGTAGATTGAAAGCACATTGAGAGCAGGGCCCATGTCTTATTCTTACTAACTCTTGTATCTTCTAAAGATCCTGGAATCCACAAACCTCACTCAAACACTCAACAAATGTTTATGGTATTGACTTTTTCCTCCAATAATAATAATAATAATAATAATAACAATAATAATAATAGCTGCCACATATAGAGCATTTATTATGTGCCAGACAATGTTCTAGGGACTTCACATGGATGGATTCATTTAACCTTCCCAACCAATCCTAATATTTTTTTTTAACCAATCCTAATATTATCCCCATTTTGCAAATGGGGAAACTGGTAGACAACTTGGTTAAGTAAGTGTCTACAGGTCACAGGGCCTGTAAACCATGGCGGAACCAAGATTTGAACCCAGATCTTTACCTGGCTCCCTTGACAATTCTCTAAACTATTTGACTACATTGCCTCATCCAATGTGCACAAAGACCTTGAAATGATTTACTGGTTTGGCCCCCAGAAAGCTATTCTTTGCTGTCATAGCCACAGAACCACTGGCTAGGTTTGACTTCCCAAAGGGTATTTGCAGCTATAATTGTGCCATAAGTGAGCTCCGTGGTTTTGTTTCCAACCAGTCAGCCCTTGCATCACTGGGAAGCCCCAAGACTGTGTGGAAGGTATCGTGGGGAAGGAGAATTATAGCTGATTCCTTTTCAAATTTCCCATCCGGGGAAAAAAAAAAGAAAGAAAGAAAGCAGACTTACAACATTGGTATAAAGCAAGGACATTGTGATGGTTAATTGCATGCGTCAAGTTGTCTGGGCCATGGGATGCCCAGGCGGCTGGTAAAACATGATTTCTGGATGTACCTGTGAGAGTGTTTCTGTATGAGATTAGCATTGAAATTGGTGAATTCAGTAAAAATTGATTGCTCCCTCCACTGTGGGTGGGCATCACCCAATCCATTGGTGGGCCTGAACAGAACAAAAAGCGGAGAAAGGAGGATTTTGCCCCCTTTCTATCCCGCCTGTCTGTTTGAGCTGGGACATTGGTATTCTCCTGCCCTTGGGCTGGACTTTGCAACCTTGGCTCCCCTGGCTCTCAGGACTTTTGGACTCCAACTGAATGACACTGTCACTTCCCTCTGTCTCCAGATTGTGGTCTGTAGAATGATGTGGGGAAACTTCGTTTTAGCTGCCACCATCATCTGTTGGTTCCCTAGAGTTAAGTGCCTTTTGTCCTTCTCTTGAAGCATGCACATTTCCCAAGGATATGTAGTGTAAGCAAAAAGATGTTTTGATATGGAATGGGGAGACCTGGAGCTGAGCCCCATCCCAACCACTGTCTCTGTAGTTCAGAGAGATCCAAAATCCCCCATTCCCCATGAAATAAAAGAGTTGGACCAGCTAGCTCTGAGGACCCTTCCAGCTGCAAGAACTTGTGGTCTTTGACTATAGGTGGGCTCCCTGGACAGCCTTCCTCCAGGATAGGGCAGGTAGCACAAAAGCCCAATGAGAAGAATTTCATAGATCTGGGTTCAAATCAGCTCTACCAGAGACTTACTGGCCCCACCACCTGTGGGCAGTTATTTAACCAACTTGCACACCAGTTTCCCCGTAGCCTAAGCCCCCGTTTTTGCCAGAGCTGGCTCTTGCCAAGAGTAAGGAGGACCTGGGCCTGTGGACTCTGCGGACTCTGCGAGAGCTGAGCCGGCTCCCACCGCTCCACATTAGCAAAGCTTTGTTTTGGAAAGGTTCAGGGAGAAATTTATTGATATAAGCTGGAAGTTGGTTGGTCGCATTAAGAACTCAGCTTCCCCCTTCCCTTGGTCCCACTGGCTACAAAAGGAGCTTTGTGTGCCGTGGGGCAGCCGGCGCGGGATGTGACCACCAGACGGAATTCAACCTTTCATAGGCTGCAATGTCTGCTCAGAAACACACAACCGCAAGCTTTTGCTCCTCCAGGGCTGGCTGCCCTGCGCATCAGTGCAGGTCAGAGTGACTGGGTCTGGCCTGGGGAGAGCACCAGCTTGGGCCATCCTTCTTGTCCCATTCCTCCCATGCTTATCCTGAAAATGAACGGAAATGGCTGGGAACACATCTCGGTGAGCTGAGGGACTTTCCTTTCTCTGTATTTCCTCACAGCTACAATGACAAGAGCTGTCCAGGGCGGAGGCGTCTCCCTCAGGGTCAAGAGAGAATCAAGCATGAATGGGATGGGTACAACCCTGTACTCAGAGGCCGCATCGTATTCCCTTCCATCCTCTCCCCAACTTCTTGCCTCAGGAGACAGCATAGCATAGGGCTAAGCTGTGGCACAGAGAAAAATCTGTCTCTGGCACCCCACTACTCTGTGGCTCCTCTTCCACTCAGGCGCCCAGGGCCTTCACACTCTTGCACTATCCCAACCCTCATACCCAACCCAATGTCCTGCTGTCAGCTACACCTCATGGTTGGAAAGTGATCTTAAATGAAGCTCTTCATGTTTTTTCCCTGTGGGCAGGGATTATATCTCTTCTCTCTGTGTCCCCAAGCCCTCCACAGTGCCTGGCACACCAGAGTCATCTAATACACTTGAGTGAGTGAGTGAGTGAGTGAGTGAGTGAGCAAATGCTAATGCTACTGAAGTATACTTAATATGATGCCCTCCCAGAGGTATGAGCATTTTGTTCCCTTACTAAATCCTAGTAGAAGAGATATTTGATGGCAGAGCATTTTCCCACGGCCATCAGACTTCACCAAATAGGTGGCTGCCCTAAAAGTAAAGTTTGCCCTTCCATGGGGCAGGAGGGTGGGGAGGGACTGTTGTGGGTGGGGGAGCTACACTGGCAGGAGAGAGGAAGGAAGCAGTAGGTTTTGGCTCTCTGAAAACGTTGCCTAGAGGCATCCTGGATTCTTCCCAGCCTGCAAAAAGGGGATCATTCAACACTGTGGCTGCCCCAGCTGCAGAGAAAAATTGAAAGAGTTTGGTCCATCCACAGGCAGCCAGCCAAGTGTGTGGCCATAACAACTCTCAGAGGCAGTGGGAAGGGGCAAAAGCCAGAAGAGAGAGTGGGACTGTGTGTATAGCTGGAGATTAGGGGAGGATGGTGGCAGAGGGAGCACCTGAGAAGGGAAGTGGGTTTGCTCACACAGATGCTATGCTCAGGACGGCTTTCAAGGCAGAGGGAGCAGAGTCAAGGCCTGATGGCTGGAAGACACACATGTGCTGCAGGAGAGTTTGGCAGGGCAAAGGGTATATGAAGGTGGTAGTAGGAAATAAATTTGAAAAGGTCAATTGGGATTCAATTGTGGAGGGTCTTGGGCCAGGCTAAAGAGTTTGGACTCTTCCATAGGCAATGGGAGCATTTTAAGATCTCTTAGCGAATAAGGTAGCTTAATTAGGGAGATAAACCAAAATTTGCTCAGCCCCAAAGATCAGGCACTCGATCAGTGTTATCACACGCAATCCTCACCACGATTCCCCGACGTGGGTGACATAATCCCCATGTCACAGTTGAGGAGACTAGTACAAATTGATTAGGGACTTCCCTGAGTCACACAGCTAAATTCCCAAATAAGTACTTGATATTTCCTTCTTGTACATACTTTGCAGATTTGCAAAATGAGAAGGTACTCCAACAAAACTGGAGTGAACATCAAAGGAACAAAAGGATAATGGAAAAATACAAGAAATGGTGGAATTAACCAGAGTCCAATGGGGGGAAAAAAAAATCCCAGCATGATAGCTGCTTCAAAAGAAATTGGTGTCCAATAAAATGTCAATGGGTCCCAAGGAGAAAATCTTTTAGAAGAATCTAACAGATCCCAAGCCACACATAAAATGAGTAAAAAGCTAGGAAATATTTGGGGCACGACAGCAAAGACCTAGCTTTCTTTGCCCAAACAGAAACAAGAAAGTAATCAAAAACTCTGGGAAAAGCAAGCCACGAATCAAGAATGTTGCAGTCCAAAAATGAAACAACGAAAGAGGTAAGATGAATTTGAGCAAATGGTGGCACATAAAACATCTCTCTGATCTTGGGGCTCAGAACGTTGTCCTTTGAGTAACACAGGTGTCTTCCTGTGGACATTCGGGGAAAGAAATACGATCAGAGGCCATCACCAGGACCCGTGATATTTACCCACACAAAATGCACTATTCCGGTTGTTACTCATTCATTGGTCTTCAAATTTTCAAATTGACCGTGAACAAAGAAGGGAAAAGTTCACTATGATTTTAGGACGGGATATGATGTGACCATATCTGACAATGTAGAAATTTAAAAAGAGCTAATAGAAGCACTTAGCAACCTAAATGTCCATCAAGAGATGAATGGATAAGGTAGTTGTGGTATAGACACACAAAGAATATTAGCCATAAGAAAGAATGAAATCTTGCCCTTTGTGACAAGGTGGATGGATCTAGAGGGTATTACACTAAGTGAAGTAAGGCAGACAAAGACAAATACCATATGATTTCTCTAGGTGTGAAATCTAAAAAATGAGTAAACAAACAAAACAAAACAAAAGCAGACTCATAAACACAGAAAACAAACTGGTGGTAGCTAGAGGGGAGGGGGGTGGAGGGGCGACGGGTGACATGGGTGAAGAGACTTAAGAAGAGTAAACTTCCAGTTATAAAATAAAGGAATCACAGAAAGAAAAAGTCCAGCACAGGGAAAATCGTCAATAACATCATAGCGACTCCTCTGTACAATGACAGATGGTAATCAGACCTCTTGTGGTGATCATTTCACAATGTACAGAAATATCAAATTATTACCTTGTACTCCTGAAACAAAGATAATAGTGGATGTCACTATTAGTGACACTATTAGTGGATTTTTTTATTTAATCCAATAAAAAAATGACCTGACTGAAGAGGCTGGAGGACAGGATGGTGTCCTTACAGGGTAAGGAGCCGGGTACAACTCAGAGCTGATGAAACAGAGTCATCAAGGTATTGGGAGGGCACCTGGGTGGCTCAGTGGTTGAGTGTCTGCCTTTGGCTCAGGTCATGATCCCCGGGTCCTGGGATCGAGTCCCACATGGGGCTCCCCACAAGGAGCCTGCTTCTCCCTCTGTCTATGTCTCTGCCTCTCTCTGTGTCTCTCATGAATAAATAAATTAATTAATCTAAGGAAAAAAAAAAAGATGGACACCCGTGACAAGAAGGGGAAAGAAAAAATTGGGCAGAGAGAGAAGTCAACGGTGATGCCTATCCAACAAAGTCGGCCCAGAGCACTGGAGTGAGCATTCCCAGTTAGGGCCCCACGTTGGGCTGAAACGGCCTTATTCCCTCTCTGTGCTGGGTTGCTGGGTGCAGGCAGCCCCACGAAGGGTGCGACCTGGGGCCAGGTGGCTCGCGGTACCTCGGGGGCTGACCATGTGGGAGCTGGCAGTGGTGGCCATCTGCTGACCACGCTCCCTACAGCTGGGAGGCAAGTCCATTTTTGCAAGTCTGGATGGTGCTTTTCTATGTCTCCCCGAGTATATGCATGAGCTAAATCCTACTTTCTCAGAGTGGGGAGACAACAGCTAATGTCCCCCAGAGGATCCACCAGAACACAGCAGTATTCACATATTACCTAGCGACAGGAAGGCAAGCTGGCAAAACCCAAAACTGAAGCAGTGAAAAGCCGTAGCCTCTGAGAGGTAAGACTGAATCCAAGGGATGGAATGGAAATCTGTTTTGAACTATAAGCCCTTCTGTACCATTTTATTTTTCTAACCATGTGCATGTAGTTCTTCAATTCAATATTTGTAAAGTCTTAAAATATTTGGGTCTGTCTGATTCCAAAGCCACATCCCAGAGTCATGCCCCAAGCAGGCCTAGTTGGAGAAGGACATACAGAACCTTCACTTTCTCCAGTGGAGGCAGGCGCAGCTGTGAGTGCCTGGCCTGGGCATGGCATGCGATGCCTGGCCCTTCCATTCCCCAGGTGGGAAGCTGGCCAACTCCTTCATCTCGTGCCCCAAATGGACAGGCACCCGGCCCCGAGAGTTGGGGGAAATATCGGCCCCTGCATTGTGCCGGATTGGGGGCCTCTCTGTTTCCACTGGCGAGCTGCTAGATTTGCCATCGCTAAGAACAGGGGTGCCCTTTGGCATATCCTGGCTCCTCCCAAACTTTTAATATCTCTGATTTGGACTCCTAGCAGCAGGGCCCAACACCTGGAGAATGCCAGCAGCCAGGCTGGCACAGGAGGATGGGCTTGTCCCATGTGAAGTACTCCTCGAAGGCGAGCTGGACCGATGGTTAACGTGGGTGGGAGGGTCAGTTTGTCAGGTGATGGCCCTTCTTACTTAAAGAAAAGAAAATTTATTTATGAATGGAATACAACTACAGCGCAGAAATTTCAAGAATAGAGACAAGTTAGCCTAACCCCACCACCCTAACATAAGCACAGCCTGCTAGCCATGCTTCCTTTTGCTTCCTCCTCCACCACATCTGGGGTTTTTTAAAGCTAGCTGTCATCACACTGTACCTAAATTTTGACCCTTGCATCTTCTGCTAAATTCATATGATATGCATTTTCCAAGTTGTTACCAAGGCTCCATAACCATCACTTTAAATAGCTGCCTAATCTGATGTCAGGGGATTTCATCCCAGAATCTACTGACCCAGGACCCCAGTGCACGGCAGACAACACAAATATCGTTTCACAAATGGAATAAGTGACTGGCCCCTAATTTTATTTACTCATCTTCTACTGTGAGGTATTTAAGGAATCTGTTTCCAATTTTTCAAACACATTGTCTTATTTCTTTCCTGGACATCCTTCCTTTTTCCCCCACCTCTTTTTCATTCAATTTCCTAAATTGAATGATTCCTAAATTTCCTAAACTCTGCTCTTTGCCTGCCTCTCCTAAATCACGTGGGCTCTGTCCTTCGTGTATCGTAAATCACCCAGGTGTGTGTTGAGCGAGCCCCCTGCACAGCGCCAGTTTCCACGAGAAGAGGCGAATCGTGCTGACGTGCGGGTTGCGGAGTGGGAAGCCCAGGGCCCGTGTGAGCCGGGCCCTCCCTGCACTTCAGAGTCCATGTGTTCTGTCAACACCGCTGTCACCATCAAGTACGCTTCGTCTTGAAATAGTGGCCCAGACCCTGCCAGTTATTTCATCTCGGTGCTTATGTTTTTCATGTGAATTTAAACATTCAAACATCATGAGCATGAAACATAAACACTCAACCCGCCATGGCATTTTAATGAGGTTCAACTGGGTTCAGTACGTTCCATTACTTACAATTGTGTAAAAGCTTTTTGACCCAGATCACTTCCTTAGGTCTGGCCCATTACAGCCAAGACAAACTTTGTGTTTTCTGAGCACTTTAAAGGTTGGGGAGAATTATTCTGGGCAGATGGTGAACACAGAGCCCACCCCCCCACCACACACACACACACACACACACACACACACACACACACTGGTTCTGATTAGCTAGGCCAGTGGTTTAATTGAGCCACTCACACATTCCCAAAGAGGAAAGAGCAAAGCAATAAACTTTGATCAGAGACTATCACTCAGTCACCCTGAAAACGCTCCCACACACCTTTGCCTTGCTCCCACACTTCTCAAATCAGAGCCACATCTGTAGCTCTTAGATGCTTCTCAATGAGCAAGGGAAGAGTTATTCATATTCCCCTCTGACAGGTGTGGCAACAGAGGTCTAAGAAGATAAGGTGATTTGTCCAAGACCACAGGGCAAAGAAGGTTCCTTCCACTAAACAGATTTAGGTACAGACGAAGCTGTTGTAATAAAGAGGCTTCAGAATACACCAGTGCATAGAGAGGTAGTCCAGGCCAATAAGCAACTCTGCCATCCTCAATACACGGCTTCCACTGCTGTGTCAAAGATCACTTCTCCCATGGCCCTCATCCCCTACTATAGGAAGAGGAACCAAGCAGGGGAAGGGTCATGCCTTCCTTTTAGGGCCAACTCAAATGTGGGTCACTTCCACTCATATCCCTGTGGCTTGCTATAGTTGTGCAAGGGAGGTTGGGTGGGGTGTGCTCAGCTCAAACTCAGAAGTTCTAACACCAGATGAGGGGGGACCTATGTCAGTGGACAAGCAGCACACTCCAGCATACACACCATGGATGACCCCATGGGTAGGTAAGGGAAGCCCAGGGAGAGCTCATTCTCAGCAACTCTGATTGTCCTGGAGTTCGCTCCCCAGTCACTGAGCAGAGCTTGTGGCCAGCCTCTCCCTGTGATATACCTGGCCCACAGCAGCACCAGGGGGCCTGGTTATTATCCATGCTGTCACTGAGCTCAGGGCAAAGAAAAAATGCACGGAAACTGGGAAAAATCTTGCCCACTGGGAGCTTACGGTTTAAGAAGCAACAAAGCTAGACACAAACAGGACATGCTGCTGACCAGAGAACAAAGTATGAAACCAACAGATGAGTAAAAGGCAAAGCCTAGACACATATCCCGGGCAAGGGTTTCCCTTCCAAGGGACCAGGGCATCTAAGGATCGAGTGAAAACACCTGGACTAGACTGGTCTTCAAGCTTGACCTGCTGCCCACCCTCCATTTCCGACCATCTGCCCCTGTGTACCGACTCTCCCCACCCAAACAGCTCACCAACCCATCCTCTGAGCATGCCAGGAACACACTTACCTTTTTCCTTTGTTCTACTATTCTAGCTCAGACACCTGCTTATCAAGAGTTCCCTGAATCTCTGAACAAAAATTGGTCACATTTATCTCTATAATCCCAAAGCACTTTTTTATATGTAGACCAAACCACTTATACATTGTATTTATTATGATCACTTGGTCATGAATGTGTCAACCTACCTAAAATCAGAATTTCACCAAATCTTGTACACCCAAGTGCTTAACACAGTACCTGGGAAATAATGAGGGTCAAATGAATAAATGACTTAAAAAGGCAGAATTGTATCTTACTTATCACCATACATGCACTATATATGCACATGCCTGGCACATAGTGGTGTTCGATAAGAGGAGCTTGATTCACTTAAGAGAAGTGCAGTCAGGTGCAGCAAAGACAGACCCCAGAAGGCACAACACATCCGGTGCCAACCCAGTCCTATTACACCAATGGGATTTTCAGAGTCCATAGATCCCACATGGCCAGCTTGGTCTGCCCGGCAGATGTGAGACTTGCAGTGCATTTGACAAAGGTTTTCTGGAGCTGGGACCAACCACTCTGCACATTGGGCTCCCGCTCCATATTCCCTCCCAGGGCTCAGTCTTTGGCCTGTGACTCTGGTCCCCACCCTCCGTCCCCCAGCAGAGACTCAGCCTCTCAGCAGGGCACTATTGGATCACTTTGTATTCAGCCTCTTGAGTGCTAAGCATATGTTCGTCACTAAGGTAGAGCAGTGAACTAGACAAGGTCCCTGCCCACATGGCACATAACACCTAGCAGGGGACCATACTAAGCTGAATGACCCCAAAGTGACCTGATGCTCAGGTGCGCCTACCACCTTGAAGGTAACATCTTCCTCCAGGATAGCAGGCACTTCACACTCAGCATATCTTCTTTCCTGAATTGGGATTCAGAGAAAGTGAGCATGAGTCTACCATCCGGGTCTCAGACCTGCCCCCTGCCAGCCACAAGCATATATCATTTATCCTCTCCAGACCTGTCCCTCATCTGTAAAATGAGGTCAGTAACAACACTTGTTCCACCTGCCTTGCAGGGTTACATGAGGGCTAATAAGGTATCGGAAGGGCTGCGTAAGCTGTAAAGTAATAAATCTTGCCGAGTACTGTTAGAGTTAGTATAACTATTCCTGTGTAACCCTTCCTCCTAATTTTCCCTCTGATCATCAGTGCTGCTGACACTCTCTTGGTCTCCAAGCCTACAGAGGAAGGGGTGTTGTTGTTTCTGTCTTTCCATACTTTTCCTCCCCTCATTCCACCACCCAAGCTCCTTTTCCCTGTGGGCAGTGCATCCTGTGTGGCGCACGTTTCCGGGATCAGAAGACTCCATTCCTCTGTCTACAGTGATTGGTGAGAGATGGGCACATGACCTAAGCCAGCTAACTGGAGTCCTTCTGTGATTTTCTCACTGAAGCTATGAAAGAAAATTGTCCCTTTCTGCTGAGAGAGTATGATTCTGGGGCTCCAGCAACCACGGATACCATCGTGTGGTATCAAGAGGAGGAGAAGAAGAAATACTATCCTAGATCAAGCTGTTCCTAAAGCCAGCTCTCCTGGAGGCCGGACTGAATCCAGCTTCATTACTTACTCATTGGCCATGTGATTTGGGGTTTCTCTGGCCCTCAGTAACTTCATCTGTAAAGCGAGTCAAATAATCCCTCGCAGGCATGCCTGCTGTATGAAAACATGTCTATAAGGGTCCGATGGAGGCTCAGTAAGAGGTAGCTATCATGACTATAATAATGCAGTGGCCTCTTAGCCCTGCCAGTAAGGAAAAGGTAATGCATCCCTCCTATTGTCAGTTGGGACCCTAATTAACTTTTCTCAACTCAAACATAAAAAATGACGGCAGCCCCGTCTGAGAAAAAGAGGCCCAGACAGCTGTAGGTAGAACAAGAGGTGATGTAACTGCTGGAGGGACAGTGCTCAAGTAGGGGTAGTCCCAGCACCAATGAGAGGGTCCTGGGCCCCAAAAGTCCCAGCCACCACAGCACCCAGTCAGAGACGAGTGCCCCTGGAGAAGCTCAGCCAGGGCAAGACAGGGCCAGGATCAAGGACAGGTCCTCAAAAGTAAAGAGAGTCCTCTGTCAGGTGAGCTCAAGGGTGGGGTCAGTGCTGAGGACCTTAGTAGTCAGGATTGACCATGGGTGTACTGTTCATGGGCTCCCCACAAAATACCAAGCTCGCAGCCCACTCTTTCCTCTTCCTGACCGTTGGTGTGGCTTGCTATTCCTGAAGAAAGAGAAGAGGACTAAGAGTCTGGTACCTGGATTCCAGCCTTATTTGCAGTTGATGAGGTCTGTGACCTTGGGAAAGGGCCCTCCCCTTTCTGGGCCTTAGTGCCCTCCCAGTAGAGGGGGAAGGAAAGGGGTGGCAATGTTCTCTCAGGTCCCTGTGAGAGCTAACATTCTGAGTCCAGGCCATCCTCAAGCCCTAAGGGGTTAATCAGACATGGCCCCTACCACCTCTGACTGCACTAAAGGTTTGGTTTTTTTCCCCAAGGTACCCAAGGCAGGGTGTGAGGAGGGGGCAGCCTCCCAGTTTCTGCAGATGTGTATCCTGAGAGAAATGATGGGGTGTGCGCTGAAGGTGGGTAGCCCTTGGGACACTCTCCCCACCGGACAGTGCTGCCTCTGTGACACCTTTACATGGGGAAAGGTGAACCAGGAGCTAGGGGGTGAGCGTCCCTGTTTAACAGCTTTCCATTTGTTTACCAAAAAAATATTGTTCCATCATAAAAATTCCCAAAATAGTTCCTTCCCTGGCCAGACTGACTGGCGGGCGCCCAGCTTGGGAGCCCAGCCTCACTGGAAACATGCTCTCAGGGAGGTGAAAATAGCTGGGAAGGTTGGGGGCTGCCATTTGAGGACCACCAGCCCCACACATCCTGTGGGGTGGGACACAGAGGGTTAGAGCCACAGAATCGTCTCTCTGGAGGGCTCTGGGCAGTGACAGGATTTTTTCCCCAGAGGCTTGGCAAGTTTCTTTTTAGCTCCAGGGGAAGTGGCAGGGGGGTCTCATCAGTGGAGGTGAGTCGAACCCTTTATATCCTGCTGGAACGTTCTCTCCCTCACTGTTCCAGCTAGCAACCTTCTCATCTCACAGCTCTCAATTTGATGACAGTTTTTTAGAGAACCCTCCCTTGGGGTGCCTGGGTGGCTCCATTGGTTAAGTAGCTGCCTTCAGGTCACATGATCTCAGGGTCCTGGGATGGAGCCCCAAATCAGGGAGCCTGCTTCTCCCTCTGCCCTCCTCCCACCACCCCACTCATGTGCACTCTCTCCCTCTCTCAAATAAATAAATAAAATCTTAAAGAAAAAAAAAGAGAGCCCTCCCTTAAAGCTCTCTCTCCAAAAAGACCCAAATTAGGGCCAAGGTTACATGATCTCATAGGATTCTTCTTTTCCCCTTTGGAGCACTTACTATGGTTTGTTCATCCCTATAAACACGCATACCATTCTTCCCCATAGTCTGTAAGGTTCTTGGGCAGAGAACATTGGTACCTGACACATAGCAGGTGCTCAGTAAGTATCATTCCCATTAACAGACTATTTCAATAACTTACTTGAAGCTCAGAAAGGCCAAATAACCTGTTAGACATCACTCAGCCCATGAGTACCAGAAGTGGGATTTGAACCTAGGTCTGTTTGACTCCAAAACCCACGTCCTAACCCCACTGATGCTCCACATGATCAGCAAGGCTGGACATATCACTGCATGAGAGGGCACCGAGCAGCCGTAGTTGTGTCGTCTCTATCACCTTGTTTCTGCCTCCATGGCAGGGGAGAAGGAAGCTATACAGGCTCCCCACCAAGAAAACTTGATGCTTGTCCCAGACACCCCACACCTCACAGATGCTCAATCAGTATGTGTTGGGCATTCGGTGAATGTTCCTTCTGCCTGGGCCCCCAGACACCTCTCAGTGGCATACCAGTCTTGTGGACACCTGTGTCTATTTGGGGATGAGGGAGCAAAGTACAGGGGTACAGAGAAAGGACTCAGTCCCATCCCTTCAACCCCTCTCTTCTCCTGCACTCCACCCCAACCCAACCAGAGCAGGGTTAGTGAGCCATGGTTAAGAGTCGTCCTCACAGATGACCTCTACTGCTGCAACAGCCCAGAGCTTCCAGGTTGGGCTTTACCCTCATCGCCTCCTAAAAAGCCCTGCATTTATAACCAGATCTCCTCCGTTCCTACCACCCCATACCTTCATGCTTTCTCAATCTTAGGTGAAGTGGTAATAAATTCACATTAGAATTTAATACATTAAATTTAATTCATGAGGGCAGCCCAGGTGGCTCAGCGGTTCGGTGCTGCCTTCAGCCCAGGGCCTGATCCTGGGACCAGGGATCGAGTCCCGTGTTGGGCTCCCTGCATGGAGCCTGCTTCTCACTCTGCCTGTGTCTCTGCCTTTCTCTCTCTATCTGTGTGTGTCTCTCATGAATAAATAAATAAAATCTTTAAAAAAATAAAAATAAAAAAATAAATTTAATTCATGAAATAAGTCCACCTGAAAATAAAATGCTAATTTTGTTGATCTGCCAAGATGCAATCTAAGTGACTATAATGGCTTGTCCTGCAAACCCAGCTTTAAGATGAGGCCTCACACAGCATCCTGCGAAGAGAAAGAGACAGAGAGCAATTTGAAGAATGGAGATGTTTCCTGAGGCCCCTGAGATGTTTCCTGAGGCCCTCACTCCGTGAGGATGGGCTTCTCAGGCTGAGGGACAAGATGGGAGGTATCTCTTCCATGACCAGTTTCAGCTCTCACAAAGCTTAACACTGCTTGTTACCTTAAGTGGATTCTGGTGTATAAATACGCACATCTTTTCATGCATCTTTGCCCCTAAATGAAAGCAATTAGTGTGTGATGCACAAAGCCACATACATCCTATCGTGGTAGGGAAATTATCTTCTGAGGTAATTTTCCTGGACATGATTTATTTCTTTACTTATGGACTTGAGAACCTGACCCCACTTAACATCCAACCATATTGTCGCTTATATATTGTGGGGAAATTGGACCTTAGATCCAAACAAGGGAAAAACAATCCCCTAAAATCCCACCACTATGTATTTCAGAGGGTCTTTTCTTTTCCTTCTTTTTTTTTTTTTTTTGAGACTTACTTATATTAGAAAGAGAGAGAGAGCCTACTCTTGTGTGCTAATGAGAAAAGGGGCAAAGGGAGAGAACCTTCTAACATGGGGCTCCATCTCACAACCTTTGAGATCATGACCTGAGCTGAAACCAAGAGTCAGACACTCAGCCGACCAAGCTACCCAGGCACCCCTCGGAAGGTCTTTTCTTAAGGCAAATGTGTACAAAGGAGTATTTATTATATCTATATCTCATAAAGAAAAAACTGGAAAGAAGATGGTCTTTTGAAATTACAAGTTTGATTTTTTTCAAAGTCATAAGAACACCGTGGACTTCATTCTTTCCTTCTCCAACTCCTCTCCATACTCTGGACCAATTTTCTGCACCATTAATATTTGTACCAGAAAATCTCCCTGACACCCTAGATTCAAAGCAGGTGAGAGTCAAAATCACTCCCAATGGAAAAGGGCCCAAAGGAATGAGGACCAATCTTTTCCTTCTCCCCAGTTTGGCTTCAGGTTGGTTAGTCCTATAGGAAGCAAGCCCAAGAAGAGTGAATCCCTTCCCCAAATGACACATGTGTCCTGTCCACCCCCAGGATGCTGAGCTGTATCCAATACTTGTACCATCTGTGAACAGGTAGGCTCCTTACCATTCCCTCCTGTGACCAGATGACACAGGGAGAAACGGAATGGATACTTGGACTGGGAAAGATACAGCTGAGCCTTGAATAACGTGGGTATTAAGAGTGACCACTCCCACACACAGTAAAAAATCAATGTACAACTTTGGACTCCCCCAAAACTTAACTACTGATAGCCTACTGTTGACTGGACGCCTTACTAATAACATGAACAGTTGGTTGGCACATTTTTTGTATGTTATACATATTATATACTGCATCCTCACAATAAAGTAAGCTGGAGAAAAGAAAACATTATTAAGAAAATCATAAGGAAGAGAAAATACATTTATAGGAGTGTATTGTATTTATATAAAAATAACAACATATATACGTGAGCCTGTACAGTTCAAACTTGTATTATTCAAGGGTAAACCATATTTAGAAAATAAACACCCTTCTTTGCCCCATTCAAGCCATTTCTAGCTTAGCTTGTTTCTTTTCCCAGTCAAGAAGAAAGATAACTTGAAGAGCAATAGAGTTCAGTGTTGAGTACTAACTAGAAAAAAAAAAAATGTTCAATATCCAATGTATTTTTTAAGGGCCTGGTCCCATTTCATTTTGCTTTCTTCACTACTTGGTGGTTGCAAATCTAGTCCAAGATTGGCTGAGGATTTGCAAAATCAGTGGTTTTGATTAAGTATTTAGACTTTGATCTTTGAATGGAATTAACCTTAAAAAGAAAACAGTGCTGCTTAGATGAAAGAAATCACCAGTCTCTTGCTCCCCCGAGTGTAGAGGTACTTCTATACTATGGCCAAATGACTACTAAGGTATTTAATAATTACCTTTCCAGTTAGAATGGCACATATTCACTACTCAGATTCAAGAATTTGTTTAAAAATGCAACTATAAATAGTGCAGGTACTTCCAGAGTTTCTAACATCAGTCTTGCAAATTTCCTGTACTTATGAATAGCCTGTTGTTCAAGCCACCCAACCACAGTCAGCAAATGGACTTGTGTGAGCTAGCACCCCTTCACCACCTTTGTATTTAGTTAACCATGTTGCTCCCAGAATAATTTAAGATGAGTTCTTAAAAATACATGCAATATGATGAAGGCAAAAACAATAGATACCTAAGGAAATTAAAGAAAAGAAGGAAACAAGAAAAAAAAAGATGAATATGTAAACAGTGAGATTTTAGTTCTGCAGGTTGTGAGGTCTCTACATTCACTCAAGATCACTTCAAATTTTAATATAAGCAATCAAAAAGGAAACATGGTGAGTTATATGATTTTGAGTATACATAAAATAAAATCCAGGTATTTAGGAGAAAAATAACTGTTCCTAGAACAAAGACCTCAGAGAAATTTCTTCCATTGATCCTTATAAAGAATACAATGTTCTTTTTGTTTTGTTTTGTTTTTATTGAAGTTCAATTTGCCAATATATAGTATAACACCCAGTGCTCATCCCATTAAGTGCCTTCCTCAGTGTCCATCACCCAGTTTGTCTCCCTCTCTAATTTTTCCCACTCCTTTTACCTTCTTTCCCTTTTAATTCCTTTCACTATTTCTTATATTCCCCATATGAGTGAGACCATATGATGATTGTCTTTCTCTGATTGACTTACTTCACTCAGCATAACACCCTCCAGTTCCATCCACGTTGAAGCAAATGGTGGGTGTTTGTCGTTTCTAATGGCTGAGTAATATTCCAGTGTATACATAGACCACAGCTTCTTTATCCATTCATCTGTCGAAGGACACCGAGGCTCCTTCCACAGTTTGGCTATTGTGGACATTGCTGCTATCAACGTTGGGGTGCAGGTGTCCTGGCGTTTCACTACATCTGTATCTTTGAGGTAAATATCCAGTAGTGCAATTGCTGGGTGATAAGCTAGCTCTATTTTTAACTCTTTGAGGAACCTCCACACTTCCAGAGTAGCTGCCCCAGCTTGCAGTCCCACCAACAGTGCAAGAGGGTTCCCCTCTCTCCACATCCTCTCCAACATTTGTTGTTTCCTGTCTTGTTAATTTTTGCCATTCTCACTGGTGTGAGGTGGTATCTCATTGTGGTTTTGATTTGTATTTCCCTGATGACAAGTGATGCAGAGCATTTTCTCACATGCTTGTTGGCCATGTCTCTCCTCGGTGAAATTTCTATTCATGTCTTCTGCCCATATCACGTTGGATTTTTTGTTTCTTAGGTGTTGAGTTTAATAAGTTCTTTATAGATCTTGGATACTATAAAGAATATAACATTCTTACCATTTATAATGACAGGGACTTCCACAATTTTGTCGCTTAAAATATCCCTCAATAGGGGATCCCTGGGTAGCGCAGCGGTTTGGCGCCTGCCTTTGGCCTAGGGCGCGATCCTGGAGACCCGGGATCGAATCCCACGTTGGGCTCCCGGTGCATGGAGCCTGCTTCTCCCTCTGCCTGTGTCTCTGCCTCTCTCTCTCTCTGTGTGACTATCATAAATAAAAAATAAAAAAAAAAATCCCTCAATGTAGGCTGATGACTTCTTAAGAAAACTGAATTTGTCAAAAGCATTTCCACTAGAGACCAAAAAGCACATGGTTCAGATCCACAGCTGGTGTGATTTGTGGATAGATTTTAAGAACGAAAACAATTGATAAACTTTATGACCTTCGGGCCATCCTCATCAAACCTTATTTCTTTAACCCCAGCATTTGTCAGCACAATGAGTTTGTGGTTGTTTTCTCCCTGACCAGCACTTGTGATGTCAGTTAAGCATCATTCTATTTGCTTTAACTTGAGCCAAGCCAGGGGTAGGACCAATATTGCTGATGGACAGTGCAGAGAACTGACCACACTTCATTCCTCTGTCCCTTTCTTCTCTTACTGGGAAGATTGGAAATGCCAATTTTTCCCCTTTTCTTTCTTTGCCATTCAAAGTCTACCTCCAGATAGCTTCTCACACAGTGCTGCCTTTAGACGAGTGCAGCTATGCCCCCACTGGAAATTTTCTAAGTCTACCTCTCTTGAGTCAGATCCTGTATCTTCTGTTTTGGATGCTCTCAAATCCCTCTATCCACCTCCTCCCCTATCCTCTTCCCAATCCCCAAACATATGGTGTTGATCAGATGTCCTGAAGGGCTCCAGACTTCATGTCTATAGAGTTGTTCTGGGGTTCTGACTGGGTTCACATTTCAGGAAGGCGTTAGGGAAAGTGGATCACTCATTTTGGCTAGCAAGATATTTTTTTCATGGGACTGCATAGGATTGAGCTGCCACGATGGTGCTGACATGCTGATTTGGGGTGACTCACATCAGACACAGGGGGGAGTTCAGGGCTCTGGGCTACCACTGACCATTGGACTTGAGACATGAGTAGGCTCTGCATTAGCTCTCTCCTCCTCCCTTTCCCTCCAAAAAAATCAGTGCCAGGGGATCCATACATTGTAGGGCATCCCTGCTCACATACACAGGCAGTTCATTTGCCTACTTTCTTCCAACTCCTATCTAGTGATCTCAAGTGGGAAAATGTTTCCCTCTTTTTCTCTTCCTTCATTTTATTCCATTTGTCAGCAAAGCCTAATCACATCTGATTAACTTAAACAGTGGGGCTGTGCCTTAGAGAAGAAAGAGAAAGCCATAGTCTAGAAGTCAAATGAGCCATAATAAAAAAACAGGACCATTACTCCCAAAGCCCTTAGAATATCTAAAATCCCCATCTAGAATTCTCAGAAAGTCTTCATCTGCCACTGCGACTAATAAAAGTGCTCACCCCTACCACCAACATTCATGATAATTAAAAAGGAATTCTTATTTGGTTTTATAGTTTTTCTATTTAAGCACTGATGGTGAAAAAGTAGTGTTTCATACTCACATTAATTCCAAATGGGCAAAATTTCAACTATATATGAAATTAAACAAGTTTCAAGGATTAACTAAACCACACAGCCATATATAATGTTGTTTTTAATGAGAAAATGTATTCCCAGTTCCCATAACCACTTTATAATAGAACTTCTGGTATAGAAAGCTGGGTACTTTCTACCCAGTATCGCCTGCACATGTGAAAAGCAAGACTTGGGAACACTGACCACCACTGGCAATGAAGAATACCTGAGCATCGAAAGAATAGATTCTTCCAAAAATGGTCACTTTTAGAAGAAGTGAGTTCTTCCAGAAATTTGCTTGAGATATTGATGCTATTAAAACTATTACAACAAAAAAATCCCTTTGTTGTATGTATACATGCGCACATGAGTATCCACATAGGGTACATGCATACCTCCCAAAGATGTAGGAGTTGGACCAGGTCTTAAAGCACTGTTCAGTACACCAGTTCAAGTTTTGCTCCATTGACATTTGTATGGGGTCATATTGTCCCTCCGAGGAAGTGATGCAAACAATGGGGAAAGTTGTGTTCTTTTCTTTTGGGGCTCCTGGGAATATTTAAACCTATTATCCAAAAAAAAAAATTACTTGTACTTTTGATCATGTAGGCATGTATCTGTATGACATTAAATTACTATGGGCCAAATATACAATGGGTATGGAAGCGCAGTGAGTTAAGGGATAGGCATCCCCAAATCCAGACCAGCTGTCCCACTGACTGTGTGACCAAGGCTAAGTTGGTCACACTCACCCTCTCTGAAACTCAGTCTGCTGCTCTGAGAAAAGGCAGGAGGGAAGCCAAATTCATGTCTAAGAGTGCTCCATGCTGAACACCTAGGAGTTTACCTCTTGACCAGCCCGGGTCACTTTAGGCTGTCATGATGTCCATGGTCATGATGACCTTTAGGCCAAGGTCAGCACCCTCTCACCTCACTCCTCCTTCTCCAGACATTTGGTGGCCTACTGTGTACACAAACCCATGGAGTTTTGTGCTGCAGAGGATAAACAGAGTGTTGTTCCTACCCTGAAACTATGAGGGAACAGGGGATAGTATCACAACAAAAGGCATAAAACTTGGGAAGCTTGTCCAAACCACACAGCAAATTCATGGTGTGATGTTCACCCCACTGCAGGAAAAGCTGAAGATGTTTGCTGAGACCAATGATTCTTCCTTTTCTCACCTGCCAACTTCATACTCCTGGAGGCCCAGACAGCAAGCCCAGGGCAAGGGTGAGGATGGATTTTTCTTCCAGCTTCCACCCTCTTGGAGCAGCTAGCGCTGGGCGGCCCCTAAAAATGCCTGCCGGCTGCAGTGTTGGCCACACAGTCAGAAAAAAGCCCCTGGTGTTCATGGAACCTAAATGCAGCCTCCGGGATTAAAGAGGAAGAGAGGAAAGCTGTGTGAGGTGCTGTGGACAGTGTGTGTGTGGAGGGGGTGGGGGCTTCTGCATGACTGAGTTACGTTTTTACAATTCTAATAAGTTATGGATGTGTTCCTGCTGCATACCAGGCCAGAGCAGGATATGCTAAGAACACCGAAGTAGGCCTGCAGCAGGGGCTGAAGAAATTCCTCTCCCCTGGATTATAAACCCCAAGAAGGCCACAGTTTCATCAGCCTTACCCACTGTTGTGGGCGTAACTTCACATCCAAGGAGTCTTCAATAAATATTTGTTGTATGTTTGTTTGTTAATTAACCAAAAACCAAGTAGCCTTTGAGTGAGAGAAAGTTTATTTTCTTTTTTTTTAAGATTTTATTTATTTATTCATGAGAGACACACAGAGAGAGGGGCAGAGACATAGGCAGAGGGAGAAGCAGGCTCCCTGCAGGGGGCCTGATGTGGGACTCGATCCCAGGATCCCAAGATCATGCCCTGAGCCAAAGACAGACACTCAACCACTGAGTCACCCAGGCATCCCAGGAAGTTTATTTTCAATGAATAGTGAATGGGGAGGATCAGGCCAGAGAAAAGGAGACCACTACAGTCAAAATTGAGAAGGAAGTGGAAAGAGGACTACTCTACATGGCAAATCAGTGTCCCCTTCCCAGAACTATAAACGTTCACCCCAGAAATCTTGTGAGCCACCCTAGGCTGCTGTTTGCCACCCAAAGCTCTAAATACATTTTATGGTGGGGGGTGGGGGTGAAATATCAGCTCTTAGGGTGTGACATGATAACTCCACTTTCTGAAAAGGCTCAGCTTTGGAAAGGAGCCCCTCACTAGGTGAGGACTGGCCAGTTCACTCCAATTCTCCTTGGGGCAACTACTGGTCGGCCAAAGCTCTCTCTCCTCCCCCCCCCCCCCGCCCCGCCCTCCTACCCAAAGCTGAGGCAGTGGAGGGCAGCAGCAAGAATTAAGAAGAGGAGAAAGCCAAAAAACTTCCCTTTATCCACTCCAAGCTCCCCCACCCCAACCCCACTGTCCTGAGATCACCCTCCCCAGGGTCAACATGGAGCAGGGGCTGAAGTCCGCCCCCTACACACTCATCCATGGATGGCTCTCTCTTCTTTGATTTGTTGCTAATTTCTGGAAAGAAGGTTCTGGGAGCTGTGATTGTCCTGTACCCTAAAACTTTCACACCAAGAGAGGTGTGAAGGTGCTGGGATCAGATGGTGCCATTAACAGCAGCTGGGGTGGAGGCCACTGAACTCCCAGCCTTGTGAGTTTCACAGCCTGTGAATTCTGGTTGGTCCAGCCTTAGGGCTCCTTACACCCAGGTCCCACTAGCAGGACGCAGGGAGGGGTGTGAGGGGTCATATCTACTTCACTATCTCCTGAAACTGGTTCCAGAGCCCAGTGTGGGCAAACCACAGGCCTTTGAGGATTCGATGAGACGATGCATGGGCAGAACTTAGCACAGCGCTTGGGAAACAGGCACGCATTCAACAAATATTTATTAGTGGTTACTGTGTGCCAAGTACTGTTCTAGGCACTAGGGATACAACTGATCAAAATAAAATCCTGTTCCTCTGGAGCTTCCATTCCATTAAGGGAGGCAGATAATACATAAACAATAACGTACAACACATCGCGTACCATGGAAAAAATAAAGTAAGGGGAGGGAACAAGAGGCTTCCATCTAGGCTGGAGGATTGGATAAGGCCTCCCTAATGAAGGCCACAGCATACCCAGAGTTAAGAGGGCTGAGTCTAGAGTGGGACACTCTCTAGAACTAGTAGCTGTGACTTAACACAGAGTGGGAGGAGATGGGGAGGGGAGGAGGAGGTGGGTTTTCATTATCTGTCCCTCTCCGGAAAGAGTGTTTGGTAGAGTGTGAATGAACTTTCCAGAAGTCCTTCCTTCACCAGCTGCAAAGGAGTCATTGATTGTCCTAAAGTGCTGCCTACTTAAGATTGTTTCCAGATGCCTTAAACCAACATAGCAATCCCCTATGTGTTGGGAGGGGAGGAGGCTCCTCCCCCAATAGCCAGTATCGCCCAGGTGCAGCCTCAGTTTGCCCAGGATGATCAGTCTTTAGAGGTCTCAAAGCCAAAACATTTGGATCAAGTTCTTGATCTGGCACCGACTGACCTGCGTCCTTGACTGGGAAAATTGCTCGATCTCTGTGAGCTACTTTCTCTTCTGCAGTGTGGAGATGAGTAATGGTCCCCACCTTGTGGAGTGTGCCTGATGATAATGCAATATGATAATCCAGAAAAGCCCTTGGCACAGAGCCTGGCACACATAGTGACCTCAAAATGTTTGCTACAGACTCCAGGACCTTCATCTCACTGTGTATAAGACCCTTGACCTTTTTAAGCACTCTGGTGCCAAGGTGTGAGGTCTTTCAGCTCCTACCCAAGAAGCTGAGATCCAAAGACTACTAATAGTACATCCCTGTACTAGAGAAACAGGAAAACATATCCAAGAACCAGATGGCAACCCTTACCCTTCTGAAAGGCACTGACCCTCAAGAACATCAGCTGGTTTTACCACCTAGATTTATTCACGCTTATATTCAGGAACGTTCCCTGATTTACCCCTGGAGAACCTGCTCCCCAGCTCCCAGTCCCAACACTTCAGATGGAAACCTCTCCTGGTGCCTCAGTGGAGCATGTGACCTGGGTCTCAACCAACCACCACATTCCATTCTCTTCACCACAGCGATTGGTCCAAGGACGGATCATGGCTCCATAAGAACCAGTGAGCACAGGCCTCCCCTTTGGCCTGTGGGAGAGCACACGCTCCCTTTCCTGCTGAACTGAACCTCAGGAGATGTGAATCAGAACGACTACAGGTTTCGTCTTCTTTAAAATCAGCATCCCCCTACTACTGTGTGAGTTTTTTTTTAAGATTTGATTTATTTATTCATGAGAGACACACAGAGAGAGACAGAGGTAGAGACGCAGGCAGAGGGAGAAGCAGGCTCCATGCAGGGAGCCTGACGTGGAACTCGATCCCGGGTCTCCAGGATCACGCCCTGGGCTGAAGGCAGGCGCTAAACCACTGAGCCACCCAGGCTGCCCCACTGTGTGAATTTTAAATAAGGAATACAATCTCAGAGCCAAAGGATTATTTCATATATATGAAAAATTTTTGTACAAGACAAAGTTCTCCACAAAATGTCACTTACTAATACTTATTATTTCCAACCCCCCTGAAGTCAAGCTGCGAGATGAGATGAAGCTACCATTTACTGAATCTCTTACTCTGCATCGTGTGTTTTATATGTATTATTGAATGTTATTGAATTTAATACTACCAATGGTCCTTTGGGTTAGGCCCCACTTTATGGAAGAAGAAACTGAGGTTTAGTAAGATCAAATATGCCTAAATCCACACGGCTAGTGCACAGTGGAACAGCTTGCTTTGTGTTACATACTCATACAGCCTTATAACCCATGGAGCCTCCAGGACCTGGCCAGACTCTGTGTGCCACATGAGGGCACATGAGCAGTTATACCCCAATTTAGCTGAGTCCTGGCCACTTTCTGCTCACTGGAACCTAACATTATCCATCCCTTGTCCTTCTCTCTCCCCTCTTTCTGATTTCTTTTTTTTAAAAAGCCACTCCCCATTCCTTGTCTCCTGGTGCAAACCAGTCCAGGGGATGCCCGCAGAGCCTCCACCCAACAAGCTTAGCCAACAGGGTGAAGCAGAATCACTCAGCTCCTGCTGCACACACTTGCCAGCTGATCGTGGTATGGGCAGCTTTATTGGGTTTCAGAGATGGCTGCTTTCTCTTCTTAGCTCCTTCCTGCTTCCACTCTCACATCATGAGCTTCCTCTCAGGTCATCTTAGTCCATGGAGAAGTAAGGCCCTTTCCGGCTCTCTTCAGTAGATGAAATATAATCTCTTTGTATCTTCCTCTACCATTAGCTTGTGTGTCCCCACAGGCATCTCCTACCCTCCTGACCACACCTTTACCAGCTCCTCTTTCTGCCATCTGTCGAGTCTGGAGAGTCACAAAGATTCCATCTGGGACCCCATACTACTCTCCCTTTACCAGCTCTTCCTCAGGTCAATCACTCCTCTCCTGGCTTCAATGACCACTTCTGCAAGGATAGATTCTAACCATATCTCAGGCCTCTTTTTAACTTCCCATTGAACTTCCACTTGGATGTATAACTCTGTCACCTCAAAGCCTTCATGCTTAGATGGGGCCCCAAACCTACCCAATAATCAGCCCTCTCTCCCAACCCCCTAGGTCTATGGGCATGTTTGTCTGCTTTCAGTTTATGGGAGGAAAATCACAGCCAGGACTCTGTCCTAATTGGTGATGCTGGCCTCCACTCTCTCTCTCCCTAGTTTCTTTTTTTTGTTTAAAGATTTTATTTATTTATGAGAAACATAGAGAGAGAGAGAGAGGCAGAGACATAGGGAGAGGGAGAAGCAGACTCGCCACAAGGAGCCCGATGTGGGACTCGATCCCAGATCCCAGGATCATGCCCTGAGTTGAAGACAGACGCTCAACCGCTGAGCCACCCAGGCGTCCCTCTCCCTAGTTTCAAATGAGGTTCTTTTTTTGTTTTTTCAAATTAGTTATTTTGTAATAAGGTAGCAAATGACCACTCTGTAGCAATCCGAAATCTGGATGGCTTCACAGAGTATTGGTGCATTTCTCATTCTCATTCCAGACCAGCGAGAAACTAAGGGTGATGAACTCTGTTCCACCCAGCAATCCAGGGCCCCACGCCCCTTCACCCTAGGGTCTCTATCACCTCCTATGGCCTTGGGGTCCTGCACTGCCTCTCAGCATCCAGCTAGCAAATGAAAGACAAGAGCGAGCATGGTTGATCACAGGAACTGTTTTAGGGACCAAGGCTAGAGGTAGTATATGGCACTGTCACCCACCTTCCATTGGTCAGAACTCACTCATGTCCCCACCTAATTAAGAGAGACTGGGGGTGTAGTCTACTAGCTACGTGCCTCGGAGGAAAGAAAGTGGGGCTGGGGAACACATAGCAATAACCTGCAACCAAGAGCTCTCAGCCTACAGTGCTCAGATTGCAGCCTGACTCTCCAGGAGGCCCCACATCCTGAAGAATTGCAGCCTTCTCCCCAAGCACGCAGCCCAACCTCAGCTTTTCAACCTAGTCTTGAGTATCCGCTTAATGACATTGACCCCTACACAACTGCTAGCCTTCACTCATTCAACAAACATTTATTGAGCACTTAGGGTGTGCTAGTCACTACGCCAGAGACCTTTACCACCTCAAGCCCAAACTACTATGACCGCTGCCGAATGTATGTCTTTAGATTCCCTCCCTCCAACGTTTATTGCACACCGTCTCCACTTCATTTAATCTTAGTGGAAAAACAAAACATGTTCCGCCAGTTGTGGGTTCAGGAAACTCTTTTGTCATTGTTCTTTGCCTATAAAACTCAACTCAGTACAATAAACATTGTTTTCGCATCTGCTGTGCACCACAACAGCCAACAAGCTGGGTCCTTTCTCTCAAGGAACTCGCTTCCCATTCCTAAGAGGAAGTCGACAAATTAGAGGCAAGAAAACAAAAGAGGCCCAATCTTTTGACCAAGGGAAGTAGACATTCATTGCTCCCGCCTACCCAGTATCCATTCCCCTTTACTCTGGCAACAGCACTCTGCTGTTCTATTGGGGAATCTCTCAGTGTAGGTTCCTGCAGGAGCAGACTCTGGATGAGCAGATCCCAGGGTGAGTGGTTTCCTTAGGAGGTGATCTCAGGAAACACCAGCAGGGAAGTAGAAAAGTGAGGTTGGGAAAGGGGAAGCACTCAATAAAGGGTGCACTAGCCTTCAAGTGATGGCTCTGGACAACTAGAACTAATCCCACTGGGGACTTCTGCAAAACATTATAGATCAAGAACCTCAGAGTTTTCCCATCCAGGAGACAAGAGGATGAGAGTGTGTCATCGGTGGAAGACTGCTCCTAGAAGCAGTTAATTGCCTGGCATTTCTGGCCAGTCTTGAATGTGTGGAGGGGGGCCCTGGTGGTCACAGAAAGCCCTCAAGGCAAAGAGATGCTGATGTTAGCTGGAAATCGAGCCAACGTCCACTAAAATGGGAAGGGAATAAAATGGCCAAGGGAATAAGGATGAGGCATCAACAGCATCTGTTACAGTAACCATCCTTCCCTATGGTCATGGGTCCTCTCAGGCCATGTCCCTGGTCAGTGAGAGCCCCCTTATTCCCCTGGTCATAGTTCTAGTTCTGATGGGGGTAGGGAGTAGTTGCTCATGACCCAGGAGAGCCAATCAACAAGACTCATCCCTGAGAATTCTGAGAATTCTGCTAGAAACATTGAGCAAGAGATTGCTGAACCAAGATGATGTAAGCCTGGAGTTGCCAGGAACCAGCACATGGAGAAGGCCTGCTGGAAAGTGAAACCAACACAGATGAACCCAGAGCTGAGTGCTGACAACAGCTGAGCACCTGGATTTAGCCGTATTTCAAACTTATGCCTTTGGCTTTTTAATTAGATGAAACAATACATTCCCTTTATCTTAAATTAATTTGGAGTGGATTTTCTTTGGGGTTTTTTAAGATTTTATTTATTTATTCATGAGAGACAGAGAGAGAGAGCCAGAGACATGGGCAGAGGGAGAAGCAGGCTCCCTATGGGGAGCCTGAGACTCGATCCCAGGACCCTGGGCTCACACCCTGAGCCAAAGGCAGATGCTCAACCACTGAGCCACCCAGGTGCCCCTGGAGTGGATTTCTATCACTGGAAATGAAAGTAGTTCTGACTAATACATGGGGCAATCAAGATTCTCCAAAACAGGAACTCCTGGGTGGCTCAGTGGTTGAGCATCTGCCTTTGGCTCAGGGTATGATCCCGTTCAGGGATCGAGTCCCACATCGGGCTCCCTGCGAGGAGCCGACTTCTCCTTCTACCTATGTCTCTGCTTCTCTCTGTGTGTCTCTCATGAATCAATAAATAAAAATATAAAAAAATAAAAAATTCTCCGAAACAATGTCCCAGTTTAAGTTTCTATTATTATATCTCCCACAATTCTTCCACTCATGCCTGCACTGCTAGTCAGTTCATAACTGACCATTCCTCCAATGGATCGTGTTGAAATACACACCCACCCACTCCAAGCAATGCTCACCTGATCCCTACACTCCCGGACTGTCTAAATCCTCCCATTATTCAAGGCCAAGTTTCTGTCCTGTCCTCTTGGGTCCAGCCATCTTGACCACCCAAACTACAGCTTTCCTCTGAGCAACTGGACTGCCATTGTCTGCACCATTCATTTGGTGCCTTTTCATAACATGGCTATTTCTATAAAGTTGGTGTGAGTTTGTTTTCCTGGCTCCCCATCAAGACCAGCAGCCATGTGTTTAATTGTTTGTGCCTTTCAGAATGCCCCATGGGCTAGTATTATAGTATGTAAAACAATATCCTGGTGACTCAAATCTCTTTTTGGAAGTATCTTAAAAATGAATGAATGGTGATGACGGTTGTGTGAAGAATCTAGAATACAAGTATTTCTTACTTCTCCATTTTGCGTAAGACCAATTGAGCATAATTCTACTGAGGGATGCCTACCAGGGAATCCATCACTTCAGCCACACTGTGGGGCACTTTTTTTCACATTGCCTTTTCCTGAGTAGCCCAGGCCACAGCTCACAGACCCCTTCTAGCCAATCTCCATCATTCCTCACATCTTGAAAGTCTTTGTATAATCCCTTCATGTTTTAAGGATATTCACATTATGTGTGTCTGTGCATGTGTGTGTGTGTGCACATGTGTGCCTATGTGTAGACATTTCTCAGCCTCCCTTGCTGCTGAGTATAAACATGCGGCTTAGATTTTGCAACTTAGATGTACATCCTTGAGACTTTGATTTGGAACAGGAGGGATGCACGCACATATTTTGTGGGTTCAGCAGGTGGCAGGAACAACAGGTTTGTTAGGTCAGAGGTGGCTGGAGCAGCAACTTCCTGCCAACTCAATCCTACAGCATGGCTCTGGGAGATGTTTCTAGAGGTTCAGCCTAGAGCCTTTTCCTCCAGCTCTTGTACCAATTCTGAGAGCTTCCCAATGTCCTCAGCTAAATCCCTTCCTGCTTCAGAGTAGGTACGGTGAACTCTGTTGTCTGCAACTGTGCACTCTAATGCAGCCCTGATAGCTTTCCCCACATCCCATGGATGAATTGAAGTTATGTGGCCTCCTCTGGCTGACAGCCAGCTTCAGTTCTTCCAGAGGTCAAAATCCCTGGAGCTTTTGGATTTATCTGCTATTTCACTCTTAGAAAGAAGAGAAGGGGGTGAGCAGCAAAACCAGATGGCCCTGGAAAATCTGCCCAGGCTCCTGGCATTCCGGAGGTTTTTCCTAATCTGATGGGGGACTCTCCCGTTCACCCAAAAGGTGACTTTTCATTAACTGGAAGGTTTAGCTAGGTAAATGCAAGATCACTTTGTGTTTCCTACAGATTTTTATGACCCTGGAAATTCATGAGTTAAAAAAAGTGGGGGAGAATCCCCCACTCTCTCTCGCAGTGTGAGGCTGTCTCTGACTCTACAGACCCAAGTTCCTCTGGTTTAGGTTCCTCTTGTCGGCTTCTGACTCAGCTAATTTTCCCCTTCTTTGGGCCTCTTGAAGACCTTTCTTAGTTCTCTCACCCCTGTTCCTGTATGGCTGCCTAAGTCATATTTTCCTCCTGGAGTGCCTGGTAACTTCCCAACAAAACTCAGCCATGTCTGTGAGGTCTGGGAGTCTGGGCCTGGGGTTGGGCTGGTCTTCATCCTTCATAGATGCTTTTTCTCTCCCATCTGACCCTGAATCCTAAGGAAAATCTTTCCTCTCCCTGCTTCATACTCTCTTCTCCAACTGGCTCCAAACTAGGCCAAGAATTCCCCAATCAGCAAGATGGGCTGCCTGTCCAAACTTTATGGCCTCTTCGAGGGGTGTTGTTGGGGGCAAAGGTAACAAGCCATGGGGATCCCTTGATTTTTCTAGTGCAGAACCATGTGCATGCATGAGGCCACCAAAGATGCTCCACGGAAATTCTCTCCACCCTACTAGACATTCATTCATTAACATTTATTCCTTGGAGAAATTGTTCTGGACTGAAACCCTATAAGAGGGCAGACTGGGAATCGCTTGCCAGGGTCTGTCATAGATAGGCTTTTGTAGACAATTCCTGGGCAATGGCTTAAGAGAAAACAAGGTCTCAGGAGGCCCCTCGCCTATCTGATCATGTGACCCCCTTGGCTTTGTTACAAGGACATCCTGTTCCTCTTGGAGTGATGGCTCTATTAGGGAAGTGACTGTCATATCTGGGACAGGAAAAAAGCTGTTTCAAGTCCTGAAGTAATCACTCAGTCAGTTATGCAGCCTTTTTAGGAACTGCCTAGAGAGTGGAGAAAGACCAGTCCTGAGGGAGGGTAACCAGAAGCCAATGTTCCTATGGCAAATGCATACCACCCAGCAAGGAGAAGAGGGGACGGGATTGCCTACCTCCCTCTTCTACTGAGACACATTTCTGGATGACCATGAAGTGATGACAGGTGAGAATCAATACACATGACCCCCAAAGCAAGACACAGAGGCTTTCTAGGGATAGGGAAGAATGAGAGCATCCCCATGTTCACAGCATCTTTGGGTTTCAAGAGCATACTGAGCAACAGGATGATACCTGAGGGCTGGGAAGGTCTCTCCAGGACTGGGTAGCGTCCCCTTGCATGCAATGAGAGACTTAAGAAACCTCACTGTGTGGGGGCACCTGGGTGGCTCGGTGGTTGAGCATCAGCTCAGTTTGTGATCCCTGGGTCCTAGGATCAAATCCCTCACCAGGCTCCCTGCAGGGGACCTGCTTCTCCCTCTGCCTATGTCTCTGCTTCTCTCTGTGTGTCTCTCATGCATAAAGAAATAAAATCTTGAAGAAGAAGAAGGAGAAGGAGGAGGAGGAGGAGGAGGGGAGGAAGAAGAAGAAGGCAACTCACTGGCATATTTCCTTCAGGAATCCTGGGAGTTAAACCCAAAACTTACCACTTCCTTACCACGAGGGTAGAAGGAGGGAAACACAGATTACATTCAGAAAGCTCATGGACCCACACATAATGACCGGTCAGTGGAAACAAGAAAGAGGAAAGGCTTTACTTCTGGAAAGAGTATCTATGTTTTCAGTGTCATGCATTTGCCTGAACACTATAGGTGTTCAACACTTCTTTATTGAGTGAATGGGTTCATATTTATGTGTAGAATTTTTATATTATTCCACATTCTCAATTTTCTCAAGAACAGAGGCCATATATCTGTTTGAGTCTCAGGGTGGTAGAAAGATTCCAAGTCTAGATTTCGCTTCTCAAACATCAATTAATCGTGTTAATATGCACTATTTGCCTGATAAATAAAAAAAGAGAAGCAATGAAAGGAAGAAGGGTGCTTTACTATAAGCCTATAGAGCTCTGGGTTTACCTCCAGGGAACCCTGGCCTCACCCAAGGGGTGTCAACATTATCATGCAAAATCAAATAAAAATAACATTGCCCTCAGAAATTCTAGGGCAGCTACTATTTTGAGCACCTAGGTTGGAGATGTAGATATTTGACATGCTTGCTACTGCCTTCTATTCTGTGCCCATGACAGACATCACTAATCAATCATTATAGTCCTATATCTAGGGTCCTTCTCAACATTTCATTCCAGGCAGCCACTACCAATCAACTAGAATTCACACAGGGAAAGAAATCAGTTTGTCATCCTTGCTTTGTGATACTTTTATCACGTGAAGATTTGAGATACTTTTATATCCTAAATCTATCTGGAAATTCTCACAATATTCTTTATAATAACAGTGAACACTAAAATTACAGAATTACAAATCTGATCTCTAAGGGACCTTAGAGATCATCTAGTTTAATTCCAAATACAAGATGAGCCTAGAGCATCTTACAGGACAGATTGGGACACTGAAGTCAAGAGAGGTTAGGCAATTTGCCCAAGCTCAGAGCATTAGTTAATGCCATTAACAATCCCTTACATGTGTCTAGGGCTTCAGAAATGAAAAAGTCCTTTTACCTGAAACATCTCATGTGATCCTTAATTCATTCATCCCATAAATATTTATTGAATTCCTACAGTGTTTCATGTACTATGGTGGGATTAGGAAATCAGTAGTTAGTAAAGAAAAAGAAAAAAAAAGGTTTGATTCCTTCATTCCATTTAGATAGAGAGCCTTAAAATGACCCCCTGACCTGGGCAAGACAGACACGAATCTTCTCCATTTTTTAGGCACTAGGAGGCATGACAGTTAAGAGAGAACATGACATTGGGCACCTAGGTGGCTCAGTTGGTTAAGTGACTGTAATCAGCTCAGGTCATGATCCCAGGGTCCTGGGATCAGGCCCCATGTCGGGCCCCATGTCGGTCCCCATGTCGGGCTCCTTGCTCAGCAGAGAGCCTGCTTCTCCCTCCCCCTCTACTGTTCCCTCTGCTTATGCTCTTTCTACCAAATAAATAAATGAAATATTTTTTTAAAAGAGAGAGAGAGAGAATATGACACTGATTTAAATTTTTTTTAAAAAAAGGGTAGCTCTGGAATTCACGAGATCCTTCATGTTGACACTTTTGAATGAGGTCACTGGTGTGTGGCATGCAGGGACCAACTTTGCAGACTCCCCAATCATTTCTAAATCCACTCCCCCCCCCCATTTCAGAATGCACAGATTTTCAAAGAGATGTTCCAGGATCTACCTCTCTATTCAGGGATGGGTGATGAATTTTCCCACCTGTTTAAACAATTTCATAGGGGCTTTTTTCTGCAGACTGGTGACCTCTGGCCCTGTAGCCCACACAGGGAGGCGAGAAGAGTGCAGACACGAGAATGCAGAGCCCTGGATCTGGTTCCCCCTTTATGGCTCTAGCCAGCTAGTTCATCTTGAACAAGTTACATTGCCTTTCTAGGCCTCAGTTTCTCCATCTATGAGGGAAATTGAGCCACGAGAACTCCAAGCCTTCTTTTTCCTGACAGTTGACAATTCTGCCTCCCTAAAGGAAGAGGCCAGCAGCTCAGCCCTACTTCATCTCCTCCTTTGACCAGACATTGTGTGTCACAGCTGTCTCTGTAGCCTGGACCCATCGAGCCAACAGCAGCTCCAAGGAAAGGTAGTGAGATCCAGGAAAGCCCCAAGTCCCGAGGTGTCATCATGGATCCAGCTGATCGTGAGCAGCCAACTCCTCCTCTACACGTCATGGCTACTTTTTCCCCCACACAACCATAGCAATATGATCAAAGGAGAAGCGTCCTATGGAAATGCTTTGAGAATATTAAGATGCACCCATCATGAAGGAAGGGAAAAGGGATGAGCTAAGTAACTTGGAAAACAGTGTTTTGACAGGGATTTGTAAAGCTAACGACTAAAAGAACTAGATGAAAACACTGTATCCTCAAAAATTTCTTCCATAGGGCTATGGATTAACAATTCTGAAACTACATGCATAGTAAAGTTGAACAAGTAAGTGTGTAAATTGCAGACCGGGAGCCAGGTTTGGCACTGTCAGAGGAAGGAGGGACAATAAGGAAAGACAGAAGGACAGGACAAACCCAGGGGTGCTGGATGCGAGTTGGAGATACTGGTGCAAACTTACTTTTATTTAAGTATATACCGAGACAGGTGTAGAAATGTAGGTATGTGCAGATACATCAGCTAACCTCCGTGAAGAAGCTTCCTAACTGTGTCCACTGAGCGGGCATAAAGCAATGACCCTGTAGCAGCGGGCACACCCAGCACTCAGAACTTGGTCTCCAAAGACCATCTTCCAATAAAGGAAGCAGGGCTCCCTGGAGAAAAAACTGATTCTAAGGCAGGGAAAAGACAGCTGAGCCTGGCACACTGTATAGTGTCAGAAAGTACGATAGTGGGGAAAAGGGAGGGGGGTTGCATGTGAAAAAGACACCGGAGCCAACCTGAGACAGAACCCAGTAACCAAAGCTGGAACAATTTGAGCAAGGATTTGAAAAAGTATTGCATTTCTAACTCAAATAATAAAATAAATATCCCTAAGTCCATATTGCTATAAAGAATTAGGTAGATAGATAGATAGATAGATAGATAGATAGATAGATAGATAGACAGACAAGTAAATAACGGGGGCACCTGGGTGGCTCAGTCAGTTAAGCATCTGCCTTCAGCTCAGGTCATGACCCTGGGGTCCTGGGATGGAGCCCTGTATTGGGTTTCCTGCTTCTCCCTCTCCCTCTGCTGCTCCCCCTGCTTATTCTCTCTCTCTCTCTCTCTCTCTCTATCTATCTCTCTCTCAATTTAATTAATTAATTAAGGAGAGGAGACAAATGTTCTTTATAGAATTCCAAGTTATATACATAAATTCTTCCTCCTCCAGGGAGTAGAGCTTCATTTCCCTCCCTTTGAGTGGGAGCTGGACTTAGTGATTCACTTCCAATCCGTAGAATCTAGAAAGGGGAAAATGCTAATCTTACAGCAGCGGAAACTGGTAGAGCCACCTTACCACGTGATCAAGGTTAACCTCACCGCTAATTAGTCATGTTGATATCATGCACTTCCTGATAGAGCGTGAAAAGCAAGGGCACTTCACCTCTGCGGTATTCTTTCAGAAAACTCACAACTCTCGCCTAACCATTAGAAAACTTCAGACACGCCTAAATCAAGGGACATTCAGTAAAATACGTGAAAAATGTCAAAGTTGTGGGAGAAAAAAAAAAGGAACAACCGAGAAATCTTCACAGACGACAGGAGACCTGGTGCGATTCGCTATCCTGAAGCAGAAGGACATTGGTAGGAAAACTGGGGGAATCCCAGTAAAATCTGTAGTTGAGTTAATGGTATTAGAGCAATGCTAGGTTCTCAGTAAAGTCACCCAGGGAAATGCTCTCTGTAGGAAGGGATCACCACACCTGCATTTAGAGGTAAGGCTGATGGTCTAGGCCACGATCTACAGGGCGCCGCAGGTGTCACTGCGGCCAGGGACAGAGCGATGGCCGCGAGGAGGGGGCGGCAGAGGCTGTCTGAGGCCTCCTGGACTGAGTGATCTCTCAGTGACATTAACAGGCTTCCTGCAAGAAACCACTTCTGTTCCCTCACTCGGTTCTTACCTCTAGGCAAAGTCATTCTATGGGAAGCCGTTTCTCTGAAAAGGGGCCTGGTTTGTGATCAGAATCTATTGTCAGGGAGAGAGAAAGTTCCTTCTCCCACGCGAATGCCAGGCAGGGGATGGTGCCAAATGGTCACAGGACCCTCATTTTCTGCAACAGTGATTGCTTTGTATAAAGGGGGCAGGATGCCAGGGCAACTGCTGGGGACACTGCCTGCTGCCCAGCATTGCAGAGCCCCAAGCGTTTGGGGAATTTCAGACCGAGGCCAGGGGAAGAAAGAGAACTTCGCCATGTGATCCCCGCCATCTTCGGAGAGTACTGTCAGGGAAATAACGGTGAGATACGCCGGCTCCTGACGCACAGATGCAGTGGCGACACCAGTGGCATAAGGGCAGAGTCTCTCCCAGAGGGGCAGTTTTTGTTTTGAAGATTTTATTTATTTATTCATGAGAGACACAGACAGAGAGGCAGAGACAGAGGCAGAGGGAGAAGCAAGTTCCTCGCAGGGATCCCGATGCAGGACTCGATCCCAGGACCCTGGGATTATGCCCTGAGCCAAAGGCAGATGCTCAACCGCGAAGCCACCCAGGCGTCCCCAGAAGGAAGAGTGTTTAAAGTCAAGGGTCCTCTAGAATGACTTAGCAGAGTAACCAAGCCTTTCAGAGAGAAGGGTTAATTCGTTTAACAATTTAACTTTGCTAATTTGGTTTTGTTACAGATCCTTTTAAAGCTTGTTCCTCCCTCCCCCTGCTTTATTAAACAGAGCTTGCAAAATAGAATTTAACCTTTCTTCGGTAGTTGAAGCTCATGATGATGAACATCAGTTATGCCAAGGGCTGAGACACAGAAGTGCATTCAGGGTTTGGGACATTTGCTGAATGGGTGGTGATCTCAACAATGGCCCTGAAATTTGCTTTTCTGAAAGAATCCCTGACATCAGCTTGTTTTTGCTTCAGAAACACACAGTGCCATGTTCCCTCTTCTTCACAAAGGCAAAACAGAACACTGGCCCCAGAAGCTTTATGACCTTGGCCAAGTGATGTCATCTCCTAGTGGCTCAGATTCTTCAACTATAAAATCAGGAATGTCATGAACTTAGATTGTGCATGTTTAGGACACGCATGAGATGCATGAGAGCAATGCTAAGAACGGTGCCGCCCGGCACATAAGAAGCATTCCAGGTGTTGGGTATCACTATCCACCAATGAAGACAAGTCCTCAGATCCGGTTTATTGGGTCTATGTCCTTCTGTAGTGAGCTCACCAACATCAGCTAGGGGATGGGAAGCCTCGCCACTGAGACCGTCCCCCCGCTGCATGTGACCACCAGCCACCGTGCAGATTCTAATCAATGCGGCTCACCTCCAGCCCACTTACTCCTCTAGTACGAAAGGGCAGAGATTTCCCTCCGGTTCAGGGTCCTCACTGGACCACAGGCCTCTTGCACCGCCCGTCCCCCACCCCCCACCCCCCCCCACCCCCCCCACCCCGCCCCACGACGTCCCAGAAAGAAGCGCCAGACCAATGTAATCGCGGGGCAGTGGCAATAGGCGGACTGGCCATTAAGTAACGGGGTCTGCTGGGGGGCGAACAGAGTTTCTGCTCTCCTGGGGTGCATCCACCTGGGATTGGAGGATGAGGATGAGCGCTTGGCTGAAAGGAATAGAAAGCCCCCCTGCCCCCCACCGCTGCACCTCTGCACCCCCGGAGCTGGAGGGGGCGGGGCAGGGCCCAGAACTTCCTCAGGATCTGCGGGAGCTGGGGGGGGCTTGAGCCCCTCGGGGCAGTCGTCCAAGTTCGCCTTTCCATGGGTGACATCAGCCGCAGCGCTTCCAGCGGGGGGGACGTGGGGCAGGATGGCACCCCCACAGCCGCGCGGTGCGCCCCGGGCCGGCCCCTGCCTGGAGCTCCACACTTTCCCGGTGATCCACCGATTTCCCCAAATCCCAGGAGAAACCCCAGGACCCGCTACTTCCCCAGGTTATCCCCGTGCTGCTCCCGCCCCCCCAGAAGGGTCACGGTGGCCACAGGCAGGGAGGCCGCCCTCCGTGGGTGCAGGGCGCTGGGGTGCAGTTTCTATCAGGCTCTGGGCACAGACTGGTGCCCCTCGGCACCCCTCCCACGCGAGGACCAACCCCTTCATTTCCGTGGCCTTCCTTCTCCCTTGCTTTGGCAGATGCCATCCTGCAGAGGCCACAGACACCTGGGCACCTGCTCGGCTCTGCCAAGGTCCCGCCCTCACTGCTGCAGCCCTGCCCTGTGTCCTTGGCATAACCCTCCTTCCTCGTAAGTACACACAAACCTGCACACCTGCCCCTACTCTCATCCCACCAACAGTGATTCACTGAAGGGGTGAGCAAGAAGCCGAGGCAGGTTTGGGGGAACCCCTCTCCTGGAAACCTGGAGGGGGCAGAGGCAGTGCACCTGACACCTGGCATGCTGTGGGTATTTGTGATTATTTTTGCTCTTCTCTTCCTCTTTTTCTTTATCAATATCAGCCTCTTTCCTCTCACCTCCTTTTCTTTCTGTTCCCTGCTCCATCCCTTCTTCTGCCACTTTCTCTCCTTTGGATGGTTGCCTCCTGCCTGCCAGGACACCCAGGAGAGCTGAGAAGGTTCTCTTGGCATCCCCAGAGCTGCTCCTGACCTAGATTCACTCTAGTTCCTTCTCTACCTGGCTTGTCCAGTGGGGTCTTGGTAAGGGATTCTGGTCTATACCAACCTGAACATCCGGAATTGCTACCTGAAGTGCACTTCTGCATGGTCATAGGATTTTCTGGCAAACACCTGCCCAAAGTCTTCAAAATGCCACCTTATGAATTAATGTCCATTGCCTTGGGTGTGATAATGATAATGCAGTTATGTTTTTAAGTCCTCATCTATTAGAGATAGATTCTTTGAAATATTTGCAGATGAAATGCTGCAGTGGGAGGGGAGCAGGCCGGTGGGAGCTTGGACATGAAGGAATGATCTCCAGCTGAAGTCTCCTAGGATTCACTGATGGGCACACGAGAGTTTATTACACCCCACTGTCTACTTTCTCCATAATAGAAAGTTTTAAAATGGTGCTCTGGCAATCAAAAGAGAGAGAAATGATGGGACGCCTGGGTGGCTTAGCCTTTGAGTATCTGCAGGGGTTGTTAAAACAAACACATTCCAGAGTTCCTGACAATTGATCAGGGGAGGGCCTAAGAATGTGCATTTCTATAAATTCCTGGGAGATCTTGATGCTGCTGGTGGAGGGACTCTACTTACAGAAGTGTGAATCTTCCTTCTGCCTGTCTCTGCTCCTCGTCTGCCCCCCAGTTCTTGCCCTGGAGTTCCTAAAGCTCCCCCTTCTAGGGCAGCCCCGGTGGCGCAGCGGTTTAGCACCGCCTGCAGCCCGGGGTGTGATCCTGGAGACCCGGGATCGAGTCCCACGTCAGGCTCTCTGCATGGAGCCTGCTTCTCCCCCTGCCTGTGTCTCTGCCTCTCTCTAGTTCTCTCTGAATGAATAAATAAATAAATCTTAAAAAAAAAAAAAAGCTCCCCCCTCTAATACCCCAGGACTCTCCTGCTGCCTATCTGCAAACTTCTTACCCAGGTCAGTCCCAGACCCTCCACTGAATAGGATTCAACCTTGTTAGAGGGCAATTGTGATTTTATTTTTTTTTTATTTTTTTTTTATTTTTTTTTATTTATTTATGTATGATAGTCACAGAGAGAGAGAGAGAGAGGCAGAGACACAGGCAGAGGGAGAAGCAGGCTCCATGCACCGGGAGCCCGATGTGGGATTCGATCCCGGGTCTCCAGGATCGCACCCTGGGCCAAAGGCAGGTGCTAAACCGCTGCGCCACCCAGGGATCCCCGTGATTTTAAATATATGCTAAGTAATTTCGCTTGTTTGCTTCAGAGTGACTATCCCCCGTCTACACAAAGCCCCCCCCCAAAAAAAAAAGAAAGAAAGAAAGAAAGAAAAAGAAAAAGAAAAAGAAAAAGAAAAAGAAAAAGAAAAAGAAAAGAAAAGAAAAAGAAAAGGACAGATGTCTTTGGCTCAGGGCATGATCCCAGAGTCCTGGGATTGAGTTCCATGTACGGCTCCCTGCATGGAGCCTGCTTCTCCCTCTGCCTGTGTCTCTACCTCTCTCTCTCTCTCTCTGTATCTCTCATGAATAAATAAATAAAATCTTTAAAAAAAAAAAGAGAAAGAGGGATCCATGGATGGTGCAGCCGTTTAGCGCCTGCCTTTGGCCCAGGGCGTGATCCTGGAGACCGGGGATCGAATCCCACGTCGGGCTCCCGGTGCATGGAGCCTGCTTCTCCCTCTGCCTGTGTCTCTGCCTCTCTCTCTCTGTGTGACTATCATAAATAAAAAAAATAAAAATTAAAAATAATAAAATAATAAAAAAATTTAAAAAAGAGAGAAATGAGTAAACAAAGATTGACAGAATGTTGATAATCACTGAAGCTGGGTAATGAATACACGTGGGTTTGTTGTATTTTTTTCAGGGTCAGATCTATGTTTTTATTTTCATTTTTAAAATTTTATGTGGTTTTAGTTTTTAATTTAAATTTCTTAATTAACATATACTGTATTATTAGTTTTAGGGGTAGAATTTAGTGATTCATCATTTGCATATAGCACCCAGTGCTCATTACATCACATGCCCTCCTTAATGCCCATCACCCAGTTACCCCTTCCCCCCACTCCCCCTCCAGCAACCCCAGTTTGTTTCCTATGATTAAGAGTCTCTTATTGTGTTGTTGTTTTTTTTTAATGAATTCATTTTCCTCCTTTTTTAAAGATTTATTTATTTGAGAGAGAGAGAGAGAGCAAGCAGTGGGGAGGGGCAGAGGGAGAGAGAAGCAGACTCTCTGCTGAGCAGGAAGCCCAATGTGGGGCTCCATCCCAGGACCCAAATTGTGAGCTGAGCTGAAGAAGGGTCATGACCTGAGCTAAAGAGGATGCTTTACTGACTGAGCCACCCAGGCACCCAAGAGTCTCTTATGGTTTGTTGCTGTATTATTTTCTCTGTTTTTTTTATATATATTTGAAAACTTCTATGATTTAAAAAAAAAAGTCTAAAATTTTTTTTGAATGTCACTTTATCAGGGACTTTTCAACTGTGTAAATCTGCTCTGCTGCACTTGGCGTGCACTGCCTACATGTTGGTGACAGGTGTTTCCTCAAAGGCTCCAAATGCCACTGCTGCCTCCTCTCTCAAACAAGGATACTGAAATGCTCTAGAAAATGCTTCAAGGACTTCCTTGGCTAGGCAGTGCTGCCTTTATATCTCCATGCCTTTGCACATGCTGCTCCCTCCATGTGAATCACCCTTCCCTCACCCACCCGTGCCAAACTCAGCCTTGGCCCCTTTTCTGTCAAGCTTTCTCTGATGCTCCCAGGCTTTGTGCCCACACTGAACCTGGTACATGGCTCTGTGTCATACTGTTCACCTTGAATTCCAATATTTGTTTATTTGCCTGGCCCCCATCTTACACTAGACTCTTGGCTACTCAAGAGCAGAGATAATTTTTTATTCAACATTCCATCATCATGACTTCAAATACCACCTATGCATTCACAACTCCCAAATTAATATCATGAGCCAGACTCTCCAAAGCACCAGAACCATAGATAAAGATCCCAATGCCCCCTGAACTTCTCCCCTTGGATATTCTAAACCCCTAAAATTCAGTGGATCCCAAACTGAACATGTCTTTTTCCTAAACTTGCTCCTCCTGTTAGCCCTTGCAGGTGAACAAATCCACTCTCCATCCTGCTGCTGAACCCACACATCTGGGCTTCCCCCTGCACCTCGCCTCTCCTTCAGCCCCCCTGTTGATTCCACATCCCACATAGTTCTTGGATGTGCCCACCTCCACCATGCTCACAAACCCTTCCTTACTTGAGAACCATCATCTCTCAGCTGGGCAGTGCAAAATCTTCCTAACTGTCCTCTACTTGTGCTCCCTCCATCCACTCTCCACAGAAAGCCTGATCTTTCTTTCTTTTTTTTTTCTTTAAAGATTTTATTTATTTATCCATGACCGACAGAGAGAGAGAGAGAGAGAAAGGCAGAGACACAGCAGAGGGAGAAGCAGGCTCCCTGCAGAGAGCCTGATGTGGGACTGGATCCTAGGACCTGGGATCATGACCTGAGCCTAAGGCAGACGCTCAACCACTGAGCCACCCAAGTGCCCAAGCCTGATCTTTCTAAGATAATCTTTCCAAAATGTCAATATAATTCTATCACGCCCTAGGAAAATTCTTCTGTGCCTCCCTAAAGTCCAAATTCCTCAACATGTAACATGGCTTGCAGGGCCCTTGGTGACTGGTCTCAGCTTATCTCCCTGTAATTTCCCTCCCCACCCCTGCCTACCAGCCCCCAATACACACATGCAATAAGGCCCCGCCCCTCAGAACAACGGGTAGTTTCCCAAAGGATTACTCTTCCTACATTTCTAACCTGGCAGCAATTGCATGCAGCCATGTGACTAGTTCTGGCCAATGGGTTGAGAGCAGCAGAAGTAATGTGCTTACTCCCAGGCTAAAGCAGCTCACCTCCAGTGTACCTCCCTGCTCTCTCTTTGTCTTCCTGACCATATGTTGAGTTGATGAGGTCTCAAGCTGAAAGTATCCTAGATCACTAAGTCCCTAAGAGGCCAGTTGCTCTGAATGCAAATCCAACTTTGCTTGAATGAGAAACAGGCTTTCCTTGTGTTAGGCGACCTGGAGTTTGTGAGGTTTTCTTGTCCTGTGGTATCACCTACCGTATCCCCTCCAGTTCTTTTCATATACTCTCCGCTCCACCTATAAGGATTTTCCATACTGGCTCTCTACCACTCACCTGCACACCTGGCCAACTTCTATTTTCCTATCAGCCTTAGCTTGATTGTCCTTTTCTCCTGGACTCCCAAGTCTCAGTATGGGACTCTTGCTAAGAACTTCCATCCCATCCTGTAACATGGCACTTTGCACTTCATGTTATAACTAGTCATTCATTTGACTCACGTTCCGCTGCAGGTCAGCAAAGCTAGGACCCATGTCTATGTTGGCCATAGCTCTCTCCCCAGCACCCGACATGGAGCCTGCATGTAGGATATTGAGCCAATATTCACCCAGCAGGAAACTTTGTATTCATGGGACCTAGTCCATAGTTCAATAAATATTTGTTAAATGAACTAATGTGTGACTTTGCAACCCCTAAAATCAAACAAGCAAAAAAAAAAAAAATGAGATCTAAAAAGGAACCCGATACTCATAAACAGCCATGAGTTATGAAACTATACTCACAGAAAACTATTGATAGACAAATTAACACAGCTCCCTTCCTCAGGGCTGCCCTATATCAAAGGTCAATTGTATTACTTTAATGAGTCTTTAGTCCCTCTTTTAATAATAAACCATTGGGATAACTGAGCAACCGGGAGGGTGGCAAGCTCCCCTTTTCAGTGACTTATACTCAGCACAAATGTTGAGAATCTACAACCAGGTCCTTCCTCAGCCCCTCCCCGTCTTCCTTCATGTCTAACTCTTCCTCCCCGTTACCTACTGGGAATGCAGAAGGACATGTTCCAGGCTTTAAAACAGAAGCTATGTAAATAAGGGAAGCAGCTTAAGCTCTGGTGCCATGTAAGGCCACAGCTGTCCCACAAAGCCACAGGCACTGCTGTTGAGTCAGGTGGTTGGGAGGGGCACGGAGGGGGTGCTGAAGGGCCCCCTCTCTTTAGCTGTCAGATGCTTGCAGTGGCACTTGGGTCCTTCAGCTCCTCCATTTGTCATTCTCAGCAGAGCCAAGAGCTCAGGTCTCTGGGGACCGGGACAGGCTGCTGCAATTTTTCCCAAGGGTTTCAGTTCAATCTGGGTGAAACCTTGAGAAGTCAGCAGGGAAAGAGCCATCAATCAGATGCGATGCAAGGCAGCAAAGATTTATTGAGCATGCACATACATGAGTCCCCAGAAGGAATACTAAAGAAATCTATGTCCCAGATGGTGCCCTCAAGGGTCGGAGGCCCATGAAAAAAACCAGAGTGAACACGTGAGAAAAAAACTAGAGGACAGTACAAGGCAGCATATAATCAAGTGCTACATTATGCGGTTCAGGCTTTAAAAGGATCAAAAAGGCAAGAGTCATGTGACCAGGGGAAAGCAAGGAGGACCTCACTGTAATATTTGATGTTGGATGCCTGCTTTGCACCGAGTAGCACAAACATTAGTGCTTAGTTTTTACAAACCTCATGAGATTGGCTCAGAGAGGCTCAATAAAAAGCCCAGGGTGACAGAGCTGGTGAATGGCAGATGCAGGATTCTAACTCATGTCTAACCTCAGAGCCTGTCCAGACCCCTCATATATATGGCCTCATAAAGGGTATTGTTATGACCAAGACTCTGAGCTAACACCTTTACACAGACTGTTTTTCATCACCACGCTATTCTGGAGAGAAGGTATTACAACTCCCAGTTGACCCTTGGCAAACCTGGAGCTCAGAGAAGTTAACATACCATGGAAAAAGGGTAAAATTGGGAGACCCCTAATTCCCACACCATTCAAGCTCATTCAGATTCAGATAACTGTGCATTTTCATTTTCCCCTTGCCACTGATATTTGCTTGAGCCGCAAAGATTTTAGGGACACAAATGTGCTATTTTAGGAGCTGGGCATATTTAGATACCATAGATTACCTGTTTTTCAATGACACATTGATAAGCAGTCTTTTTGCAGCCCAGCATTCCTCCCTAGGAAGTAAGCACAGTCTCACCGAGACTTACACTTGACCAAGGTCACACCCACCAGCTCCACGTTGGCTAATATTTCCATGAAGTAGCATGAGTGAACTTTTTCAAAGCAAGCTTTGTGTTATATGCTTTTGCAGTTTCTTCGCATTTTCCAATCGCCATCAACTTTTGTTAATCATTTCAAAGACACCTATATCCTGGGCACAGGGCTAACCCTTCTTTCCACACAAATCCCATTCTGTGGGTCAGGGAGGTTAAGTTACTTGCTCCAGATCATACAAGTAGTCAGTGGCAGAGCCAGATTTCCTGTCTCCAAGACCAAAATCTGTTTTTACATCATTCTCAGTGAAAACTCCCATCTGAGTGGCAGTAAGGTGCTTCTTAAATCAACTTCTGAAAAACTTTTAAACCTGTAAATGTGTACTTTGTTCATACAAAAAGAGAGAAACACGTAGTTGTCTATCTCATTGACAACCTTTGTAACTTTTGATAAGTAACATAATCTCTCTGGGCCTCAAGCTTCTTGTCTATAAAACATGAGGAAGACAGTTCCTGTGCCATAGGACCATTCTGAGGATTAAGTTAGACAGTGCATATAAAACACCTAACATCATGCCTGGCATATCATATCACAGACATTCAATAAATGATACTTGCTAACAGTGACAATATTTATTTATTGTCTACTGTTTTCCAAATCTTATGCTGTGCATTATAAAATAGCATATATAATAAAACTCTAACATCATATGTGGTAAATACATGTATATATGTGTGTGTGTAGTACATATATATGAATGATTGGAGTATACAGAAAAGTCTAGAGTGACATAAACCAAAATATTAACAGTGATTATAGGAGGCTTTCATTTCCTTCTGCATCTTTATATATTTCCCCAATTTTTCTATAAAAACCATGGACAGATTACTTTTGTAATCAAAATAAAATCTTATGAAATCCATTTGCAATGCATTTCATTTTGGAATGAGAGGAATGCTTTATTTCAAAGAAGCAATAAAAGTTTAAAACCTTTTAAAAAGGTGCACGAGCTTAATAGCCCCAGGAGGGAAGAAGTAGCTTTTTCTAGTAAAACTGAGCAAACCCAGCTGACTTCACAGGCAGTTGCTGTGACACCTGGTTCTAGAACAAAGATCTTAGGACTGAAGAAAGAAGACTTTTCAGTGGCAATCACCCATCTGGCGGCTCAAATCTCATTTTTCATTGTTCTGAGGCCAAGCACTGCTAGGACTCCGAGCCCTCCTGTATCCCATCACGCTATCAGTGCGACATATGCGTCCTCCCTGAATGGAGACCTCACACTGATGCAGGTGTAGCAGTAAGTGGCAGCCTGCATCTCTCCCCACCTGGGAAGGCAGATTTAGCTGCTAAGCAAGGACCCACCTGGGCTGGCTAAACAGCAGCGTCCAAGGACAGAAGGGGTGGCATCTGGGAAGGGGACCTAAAAGAAGAGGAAGTGGCAAAGCAGCACTTGGGGGAGGGGCAGAGTGCTTCTGCTTACCAAGGAATTTCCCACCCAAGCCTCACCACGGGCTCAGAGGGTCATTGGGAACTCTGACTTGCAGATGAAGGGGTCTCGGGAATTTAAGAGTCTTGCTCAAATCCCATGGTTCGTGTGAGGAAAGCAGCTACCATGTGTGGACTTTATTTCAGATGGCACCAAAACAAATTATGCATGAGTGGTGAGGACCATGGCAAATCGGAGAGCTGAGCTGAACCAGGGCCAGCTTTTCAGCTCCGAGGGCTGTGCCATGCCTGAATGCAGGCCCACCGTGGCCGGGTCTACTGACTGTCTTGTGAAATGGCTCCACTTCTGAATGTTGGATTCACCTTAATGGTGAAATCAAATGAAGGCAGGCGGGTCGACCAGAACACCCCCCCAGGCTGAGTGTGGCCAACCAGCCTGAGCCCTAGGCCTCAGGGGTCACCTGGGTCAGGGTTGGGCCACCCAGCCTATCCAGAAGTGCCTCTTGCAAATGCTGCCTGGTAGTGTCATGGATTTCAGGTCTCCCTAGAAAAGAGAGGACACTTCCCATTGGGCTGGGGAGGTAACTCCAGAGAAATAAGAAAAGATATACAGGTCTTCAGATTACAGGTCAGAGAAGAACACGGGCTAAGTCCAAATTGGACAAGACAGCCAAGGGCCAGAATGGTATCTAGTTTTCTCTAACCACAGACCCTTTATTTTCGTGGGCTGAGTCAGTCAGCAGACATCACTTCAGTGATGACTGTACATTTACTGATACCATGCTAGACCCTGGGGATAAAGCCAGCGACAGAACAGAAAAAATACTGTTCCATAGAGTTTACAGTTGAGAGAGAGACAGTGGAAAATAACCCAGTGCATACTCCCTCAGTGGGGAGAGGCCAGTGAGGAAAAGTTAAGCGGGACAACAGAAACAGGACACATCGACCAAAGCCCATGCTGGTCACAAAGACTTCTCTGATAAGGTGAGATTTGGACAGAACCCGGACTTCATTGACTAGCCATGTGGATTTCTGGGGAAGAGCAGTTCAGGAATAGTAGGCAGGAGGACACATGATACAGGAAGAGCCATGAGTCAATATGCCCGCAGCGGAAAGGAGAGGGGGAGACGAGGCCAGAAGAGGTAAGCAGAGGCGAGCAGAAGGAGGAGTGGGCTCCATTTTGTAGGACCATGTTGGCCCTTGTCAGGACAGGTCTGAGAGATGAGACAGTAATGATATCTGCCCTCAGCCCTCAACGGGCTTGCAGCTTGGCCCTGGGACCACTGTATCCCATTCGTGTCCACATACATGTACTTGCTATCCTGAATTCTCCTCACCAGCCCCACATTGGTCTCAGAATCATCCGGCTGCAGGTAGGATACTTCAGAGAGCCCACTCAACCCTGGGCCACTTTCTGGATCTGGACAGAAAAGCAGAGAGAAGGGACAGCCTGTATGGCCACCAGCTGTAGGACCTGTCATGCAAGACACCGTGATTAAATGCCCACCTCCACTTCATGGGCCAACACACAGGACAAGAATCATTGTCTTTCCATTAGGAGCCAGAAGTATTTTTGCCTTTACTGTATTCATGAAACGGGTATGGATTGAGTGACGCCTGAGCATTCAGTCCTGATTAGTACGTGAGTATCCACACATTAATAAGATCACCCTCCCCACCCCAGAGCCCACAGTCCTGAGGGGATACCAACAAGCAAATACTTCCTGTAGGCACAGCAGGTAAGTTCTACCATGGGGGCAGGATGGGAGACTCTGGGTTGTAGTGTACTGGCAAATATTTAGCAACTGGCTCTCCAGAAAACTATGTGTGTGTTTATGAGTTTTACTGCCATGAAAGACGTATAGCACATAATTTACAAATAAATAATAACAAATATACAGTACTCTATATTGTAAATTCCATACAACCAATTGATTTTCACAGAATACTTTTGTTGACTTTTGCTAACACGTGAATCTGGAGCCAATCTATTAGTTGGATTTGATGAGCAGGTGTGATTGCAACAGAATATTTGCTGACATTCTTGTTTATGTTAATAAGAAAGACAAAAGTGAGATAAAAAACATATAGTGGAACTTCACCTATTTGTCAGTGACATGAACATTTTTGCAGAACTGGATAGTAGTTTTTAAATGCCAAATGAGTAGTTTCTTGATTTTTTTGTGTGTGTGCTAGTCACAATACCATGGCTACAAACACACTTTTGAGTTTAAATCTGTGTTTTCTCCATCACTTCCTTAAGTTTAGACAATCAGCACAACAGTAAATTAATCCCCAGTTAATAGGCTTTGCTGGCTTTCACGGTGTAGATATACATACAAAGACTGATTTCAAGCTATCAGTGGACTATGGTCTGAGTATTCATATGTTGAAATCCTAACCCCCAAAGTGATGGTATTAGGACGTGGAACCTTTGGGAGGTGGTTAGGTCATGAAAGTGGAGCCCTCAAGAATGGGATTAGTACCCTCACAAGAGACTCCAGAGGGATCCCTCACCCCGTCTACCATGTGAGGACACACAAGAAAGAAAGCACTGGCTATAAACCAGGAAGAGGGCCCTCACCAGAGGACAACCAGCTTGGTACCTTGATCTTGGATTTCCAGCCTCTGCAACTGTGAGAAATACATTTCTGTTGTCTATAAACTACCCCATCTATGGTATTTTGTTATAGAAGCCAGAACAGACTAAGACAGTGTAATCCACTGAAGGAAGATTTGGGAAGAGGTGCACAGCAGCCTACAAAACATATATAGTATTTTCCAGCCTATGGATACAAGAGATGGAATTTCAAGGGCATGGGTAATAGCAAGATGTACTAAAAGTGATTAGGAAATGGCGACTTTTTAGTATTTATTACCATACTTGAATTTGAGTAATGGCCGAGTTTAACAACCAGCCCGCAAAATTCCTGAAAATTGAACAATGGGTTCTTTCGAGGCACCCTGGTGGGCTGAGACCAACGGGGTGGGGCCTAGCAAGGTCTAGTGGGACCCCAGGACCAGGCAAAGGAAATCGATACCAGGAGGCGGATATGTGTTATCTCAGCAGCTGAACGGGAACAGTATTATTGGGGAAGAATAATTTTGTCTTCAGGAAAAGGTCTTGAATCAAGATACCTCTAAGTCCAGGGGGTGCAACCCCGAGGCTTTCAAGGATGGAGGGAGGGGCTGGGAGCTGTGGGCATCCAGGTGGAGGAGGGGTGGCAAGGAAGAGGGAGTGGAGTTGAGTGCTGGGCACTGCCCAAGGGCTCTTACCCTGAATGGTCCCCTCCCTCCGACCTCAGGAAAAGCCACACCACAAAGAGGCAAGACACTCGAAGAGTTTAGTTTCTTATGAGAAATGGATTGAGGACGTGGAGATGTGTGTCGGGGTTAATGCACACCTAGGCCCTGACGTGAGAGAGCATGGGGGTATCCCAAGAACTGAAAACAAGTTCATCCTCCAGAGACGTGAGGCGGGAAGTGGGGAGAAGACTGAGCCCCCAGAAGTCGGGTTGGCAGTAATGGATCCCGCCTGGAGCAGCCCAGGACTGCAGAAACTTCATTTCTACCCACAGTTCTGGGCTCCTTTGCCTCGCTCTTGTGGCCACTCCAGGTATGGGCACCCCACAAGCAACCTAGACCTTGCAGATCCCCACATCAGAGTCAGGTTACTGCCTTGCTGAACAGGACTTGATCCCCTGTCCCTGAGAACCCAAATGGCCTTCCCCCAATGCTAGAGGCTGTGGTGGGACAGGACCCAGGCAAACTCCACTGGAAAGCCCATGAACACCTGCCCCTTGGCTAACAATGACCTCTGATGGGCCCCAGGGGCCCCAGAGCGGGGACAACAAGGATTTTTCCCCAGCTGCAGAATGTCCTCTTCTGGGTCTCTTGAAATTCACCCCTGTGGTGACACAGCCAGCTCCGGGCAGTGACTAACTCAGGCTTGAGGTGAGTCTTTCCATGATGGGGCAATGAAGCTTTGGAAAAAGCCCCCTGCTGCAGGGGGTTTCCTTCTCCTACATGAGATGGCTCATCCTGAAGTCACAGAATTCTTACCTTCCTCTTCCCCATTTTCTGACACCCTATTCCTGTGGGAAAAGGAGGAGGCGGTTCACGAAACCTCCAGAATCCGGCTCTTCCTCCGTCCCTATTCTGCCCCTGAGCATCTGCACACCTCCTGCCTCCCAGGGGCTGGAGGTTGTGGGGCTTGTCTCTACTACATGTTCTCGTCTCCCAGGAGCCCACGGTCCAGTAGGTGGGGGACAGACAGACTGACAGTTGCAATGTAATATGACATACGTCCTAACAGAGATCAGCTCAGGGCTGTGGGGCGGGAGGGCGGGGGGGGGGGTTGGTGGCTGGAGGCCAGGACAGTTCAGGAAAGGCTGCCCAGAGCTGATGGCAGGGGAGTCTAGAATTAGACACTGAGTTGATGAGAAGCAGGGACAGGACAGATGGAACAGGCAGATGGAACAGCATGTGCAAAGACATAAGAAAAGAAAGCTCATTCATGGGATGCCTGGGTGGCTCAGCGGTTGAGTGCCTGCCTTCAGCCCAGGGCGTGATCCTGGAGCCTCAGAATTGAGTCCCCCATCGGGCTTCCTGCATGGAGCCTGCTTCTCCCTGCCTGCGTCTCTGCCTCTCTCTGTATATGTCTCTCATGAATAAATGAAATCTTTTTTTTTTTTATGATAGTCACACAGAGAGAGAGAGAGAGAGAGAGAGAGGCAGAGACACAGGCAGAGGGAGAAGCAGGCTCCATGCACGGGGAGCCTGACGTGGGATTCGATCCCGGGTCTCCAGGATCGCGCCCTGGGCCAAAGGCAGGCGCCAAACCGCTGCGCCAGCCAGGGATCCCTAAATGAAATCTTAAAAAAAAAAAGGGGAGGGGGCGCAGCCCAGGTGGCTCAGCGGTTTAGCACCTGCCTTCAGCCTAGGGTGTGATCCTGGAGACCCAGGATCAAGTCACGTGTCGGGCACCCTGCATGGAGCCTGCTTCTCCCTCTGCCTGTGTCTCTGCTTCTGTGTGTGTGTGTGTGTGTGTGTGTGTGTCATGAATAAATAAATAAAATATTTTTTAAATAATAAAATAAATCAAAATAAAATAAAAAGCACATTCAGCTCTTATGAGTGGATACTGGTGTGGTGGACCATGTTCTTGTTGACATTTCCACACCCCGATGAATTCAGACAGGGCTGTGGGACTTCCGTGGCTGCTGAAATTTGAGTAGAAGTGACACCAATTCACTTCCACAGAAGTGCATGGTTCAGGAGCCAGTGTCCTCTTTCTCTACCTCTGCGATCTTCGATCTGATCTTCTGATCTTCGAGGAAACACATGCCAACGTAGAGCTTCTATGAGCCTGGATGCCTGAGTGACTATAATGAATGGAGCCCCCTGCTGGTCTGAATGGCCACGTAGTGTGGACAAGAAAGGAACCCCATGGCTCCTTTGTTACTGCGGCACAACTTCGCCTGTTCCTCCCTGATACCATTGGCCTGGCTCCGGAAGGCTCATATTGGGGGATGTCGGGAGATGAGCCTAGATGTGGATGCGGCTAGACCCCCTATGATTCTTTCTCCAGATCTCAGACAGCAGCACAGTCTCTACGTAAGTGGATTAGAATCTGAGCTTTGTCATTTACTAGTTTTGAGAGTTTGGGAAGCTTAGCTAAATCCTTTGAGCCTAAGTTTATCCATCTATAAATTGAGAAGACTGAAAATCATATCACCTACTTCACAGGGCTGCGTGGTTTCCTGAGTAAATCTGTGCTGGATCTCCCCCCTCTCCACTGATGACCCTTGCAACAGCCTGTTCCCGGTCACGGGGGTGCCTACTTCAACTGCAAATTCCTCACCCCCACGCTAGACCTACCAAGTCTGAATCTCTGCAGGTGAGGCCCAGAAGTCTGTGCTTTCAGAAAGCATTCCAGGTAGTGCTCTTGCATGTTAGAGTTGAGGGACCACTGCCCTTAAAGTTTTGATAGACAATCAAAACCTCTGCCCTGAGGAGGGATCATTGCTTGGAGGCTGGCTGGGTCTGAAGCCAAGAATCTCCAGCCTGCTGCTGATCAGGTGGCTACAGTGCCTCGGACAAAAGCCAGAGGCTTAAAAGCTCTGTATTACTTGGAGATCAGGTAACCTTACTTGGAGCCAGATCGGTTTGTAGGACTCCAGCATTCATCAGCCCTCTGTAGCCCGCCTAGATCTCTGCTGAGCTTTTTATGAGGTGTTCTCCAAGGGAGAACCTCCAGCAATGCACCTCTCCCCACCCCGCCCACCCTACACTGGTCTAGGGAGGCCCACCTCCTAGGCATGTGGTATTTGTCCCTTTTCCTTCGGGACAAGGGAATCATGGGAGATTAAGACCAGGAAGTGGGCTGCAAAACTAGACCCTGGTAAAGTAGGCTTCTGAGCATATAGAGCTGCCCAAAGGCTACAGAGGAGAGAGATACTTTCAAGCTACCTGTAGTAGTGCCCAGACCAGGCCCAGCTGCCCTCTTTGCCAGCAGCTTCCTTGCAACACATACCAATGTCACATGGCTCTCTTCCTAAGCATTGCTCCAAATCGTACATATGCTCAAGAACACACCGTGGCTCCCTATGGCTTCCTGCCCATGACTCCTGCCTCTGGCTTCAGACCCTTCCAAGTCATATTGTACCATCCATCTCCAGTCCTTTCTCCCACAACGTTCCCAACCTACTAAGCTCTTTCTTCACTCCCTTGCCACCAGAAGCCACCTGGGAGGGAGTTTAGATCAACCACATGTAGCAGATGCCACTGGTGTGCCCCCCCCTCCAAACCTCCTTCCCTCGGCTGGTGCATCCATTCCCTGACACAAGGTACAAAAGGCTGGCCTTCTTGCCTCAAGGAAGCTCAAACCTGCAGTGCCATCCATGCTTCAGAGCTCTCCCTGGGGCCAGACTGAGGTTTTACTTCAATTGGACCTCATCTTTGTGTGACCTCTTCCCTTCTCCCACCCTGTCTTTCTCACTTCCTCACAGACTTTTTCTCCAGACGGAGCCCCCTCATAAATCACTTGCACAAGAATTGATGTCTTGGGCTTTGCTTCCAGGAAGCCTGAGCTAATGCTTCCAGAAAACCCGAGCTACGACTCCTGTGCCATTTGAGAAGTTACCTGAAGGCAATGATAGCTTCTAACTCTCCTTCCAGGCCGCCTATACCAGAGGTCACAGAACACAAAGGCTCATGGGCCAAATTAAGATGCTTCAATCACACCATTCGTTTCGTCAACTTAGAGCACGCACTGAAAAGAAGCAAGGCAAAGAGATGGGACGGGTGAACACACTTAGGATGAGGGCAAGCAGGTAAAAGGCCTGCCCTACCTCAGTCCTGGGTCACACAACGTCCACAGATGTTGTTCTCTCTCTGCCACAGCAGCCTTCTCTCCTGCTGGTGTGGCTACGGAGGTCAGTGTTGAGGGCAAGCCCCGGGAACAGCTGAAGGTGGCACCTGAAATAAACACACAAAAGAGCTCCTATTGGGACGACTCAGGGCCAAGTACACCTGTTCACACTACAGCACCCCAAGTAAGCTGCTGAGCAGCTGTGGGTTTTAGCTAGGTTTCTTGGAGCATCACCACTGAGCGGCCAACAGAGGAGTCACATTGCTTCAATCTGGAGAAGACGTGATCCGTGCCTTATAAATATTTAAGGTTTACTTAGTCTTCTCATCCCTTGTCTATAAGTAACATTCTGATTTGATCTATATCCAGCCCATATATGTTCTATTTATTTTAACTCTGTCTAAAAAAAAAAAAATCTCATAAGCTACTTGCTTCTATATTTAATTTCTCTCATTTTCTATAGCAAAATTGAATATTCATAAATAACATGGCAAACAAGACAGTTCCTTTCTCCAGGGTTAACATCTCCTACCCACTGGTCGCCAGAGCTTTATGTCGCCCCAAATATAAAACTGCATCTTTCAATAACAGAGCTAGAACTTGACTCGGGTTCGACTCCGGTTTTGAGCACTGATCTGTTTGGTTCTAAATCCATTGTGCCGGGTAACATGTTGTTTAGCAACATGGCTTACCACCCCTACAGATGGTAGGGACCTGTCTTCTCTCTCTGTCTCACACACACGCACATGGACACACATGCACACACACAGTGCTTGCCCGTGGTGAGCCCTTGAAAGATGTTGTGGGGTTCAGTTGTATCCATTAGCACGTTCGAGAGAGCACAACCAGTTTGCTTTCCTGTGTCACCATCACTTGGCTTTAAAAATCCAGAGGACAGAAAGAAGCTTCCCCCTCCAGCAAAGCTATGAATGGGGTATGTGCTAAATCCTGGTTTTCATTTGCCAGATTCAGCCTGTGAATACCAGTGTCCTGATAGCTCTCCAGATTCAAGAAAGCAAACTCCTGCCCCCGTGTGACTATAAAACCAGGAGCCTCTGTCCCTTTCCAACCAGTCCACCCATCACAGCACTAAAAGCTGAGCTTTTATAGGTGAAAAGCGCTTGCCAAATTCCCAGAATAGCCGTGGCAGGAAATTGAATAACAAGGTAAAAGTGTAACCCTGTACTACACCCTTAATACTGGAAGGGAGAGGGTGGTACAATCCATTAAGAAATAAAAATCTTACTGTTGGCCAGTCTAGCTCATACACAGAGCTCTAGTTGAGGTTCATGCCACCAATTCCAATCCACACAGAACTGGAGATGAGGATTGGGAAGGACTCCCTACTCCAGGCACAACCCCTCAGCTCATACCCCAAAAGGTATGGGGTTTTTGTTCTTGCCATTCTGCATCGCACCATGTGGTCACCCTTTCCTAGTTGGTAGGAAGGCCTTTCCCCTTTATACACTTTCTCTTATTTTCTCTATAACTTAGGATGCTTTTAGATGAGGATGGGGGTGAGGATAACAACTAACATTTATTGAGTCAGACATTGGGTTCCTGAGAAGAAACTCAAAGAGTAGCATGCACGATGTGCTGCTTGGATCCATGTCCACAGAAAGGGAAGAAAAAGAAGCAGAAGTGGGCAGAGGGAGAAGCTGAGCTGAGAAGGAAGCCCAACAAAGGCTTCCATTCACCCCAGGGAGAGGTCCAGGACCTGTGTGACCTTCCAGAGTTGTCCCAAGTTGAGGCAAGGGATCTAACCATTTATACTTCCTCATAGATCAGTCATTGGATGTAGACTGCTCCCGGAAAGAGACCCTGGCCTTAGGGTAACAAGGTCATCTTCCCCTGGGACAATACTTCTAAAAGACTCCCAGTGGTTGGGGGAAATAAGTCTTCTATTCCCAAAGTGTGGACTGGGTGACACATCAGAGCCCCCACAGCAAGCACATACTACATGTCCAGTCTTGTCCTACACCCTTCACATTCTCTCACTTAATCCCCACTTAAATTAAGTGAGAGTATAGTCAACCATCCTATGAGGTAGGCACTAGAATTATCTCCTTTTTGTATGTGGAAACTGATGCACAGAGAGATTTAATGATTTGTCTGATGTCACACAGCCACGGAGACGTGGAGCCACAATTAAAACCTAGGCAGACTGACTCTGATGATCATCTGCCCACCCCCCCTCCCATGCTAGTAAAAGAAAAACCAACAAAAACTGGACAGGGATTTTTCCCAAACAACACGTAGAACAGTGTTGAGCACATCATAAGCACTCAAAATGTTGTGAATGCATGAATCGGTTCACAAGGGGAAAAATCCAATGCTATGCATTTCAAGAGCAACTGGAAGCCTGGCTCTACTTCTCTGCTCGCTGCCTTCTTCCATGTGTTGGCTTTGTCCTCAAGGTGGCTTCCATGAAGGTCATAAGATGGTCTCAGGGCTACCTGTATCTGTACTTACACCAGGAGGGGAGAGAACTTCACTTCTTTACCCATCAGAAGACTCAAGTGTCACACTTCCCAGTCTGAACTGATCACGGAGACAAAAGGATTGAGATTATGCTGATCACTAGGACAGTCAGGAACCCCCTTGATATCCCGCCCAAACCTAGGAGGCAGATATGAGTGCTAGTAGGAATTACAGAGAAGAGGAATGGATATTGAGTAGGCAATCAATGAACAACCACTGACGCTTCAACCCCTGGGCCCCAAGCCCTCGAATGCTTTGCTCCCCTCGCTAGGGTCTAGCTTTTCCTTCTCCTCATTCCCTGCTTAAATGTCCCTCGTCTACCTCCATTCTGCCACTGAGGGCTTAGAACATGGGTTACCCTCAGATCCTGTGGGAGGAGGGAAACAAGAAGAAAGCAGTCCACTGAGAGTGGGGTCTAGGCTTGGGATGTTTAAGATAATTCTTTTTTTTTTTTTTAAGATAATTCTTTACATAGCTAGATTAACCACATTGCAGAGCCTCAGATAATCCCCTGTGGCCACGTGCCATACTCTCTTCTCCCCTTCCCCTGCTTTATTTTCTTCATAGCCCTTATCTCTGTCTAGACTTCTCTTGTGTTTATATTTATTCAGTTGTTTGATGTCTTCTTTCTCCACAAGAATAGATGCTCCACAAAAGCAACTACTTTATCTCATTCATCTCTGAGTGTTTGTCACCTAAAACAGTACCTGACACAAAACAGGTGCTCAGTAGACATTTGTTGGATGGATGGATGGATGGATCGATGGATCGAAGGATGGATGGATGGATAACCACTGCCTTTGTGTTGTTATATAACAGGCTCCGTCTCCTCCTCCACTTTGAATGGCATTACCAAAGACCTTTTTCTGTTATCCTCAACTTCCAAGTGACAGGCCCCAGAAAGGCAAGTGAAGAAAGACAAGAGAAGAAATGCCATCCTATCTCAAATAAATCACAGTCCATCCTCATGAACCAGAGAACATCTGATCCATAGATACTTGTCATCTCTAGGTAGAGTTTAAGAGGAAACAAATCAATGAAACCATTTTGTCTGTACAGATTTCACAAGTGTGATTTTTGACAACAATCCTTCTCAATTCTTAATAATCATTAAATTGATAGCAATCACACATGCGCTGCGAGGCCAGCAATGACTGTCTCACCTCGGCTAACGTCTAACTGGAGAGTGCTGATTGTCTCAGTCAACCTGTGTTCACATGGTCCACAGGCTCTTCGCCACAGAATGAGGATAATTCTGTCCTCTTCTGCATGGTGATTTGGGAGCACCAGTTAAGATAAAGAAAAAAAAAAAAAAAGACCACATAGTTTGAAGCCAATCTCCCTGGGTTCCAATCCCAGCTCCACTTTTTACTATTGGGTGGTTTAGAGTAAGGTAATTGATGCTTCTGTGTCTCCACTTCCTTATTCATCAAATGAGGATACTATTAGTAACTACTGCTCAGGACTGTTGCAAAGATGAACAAGTGATTACATGTGAAGCACTGAGAGGAGTGCCTGGCTCATAGCGAGCACCAAGAAAGTGTTGGCTGCTGGAACGTCTGGTCTTCAGTGTTGAAGAAATCAGGCATCAGGCAAGTCTCCTTCACTTACACAACTCACTGATATACATGTGATACATGCATAACACACGTAACACATACAACATACAACACAGAATAACACATAGAAGACACCACAACACATGCACATGTACACACATAACACAGCCAAGCATTTTTCTATACTCTGTACTTGGTGGTTTCATGCAACTTTAGAGCCAGATCGCTGTGAAGACACACTCATGGTACTCATTGCTCTTCCCCATTGTATGTCAATGTGACATCATGCAATGTTACGATAAAGCAATTTACCAATTGCTCATTCAAATTGCTCCCAGAGCAAAATATTCATTACCAGTTTGTTTCAGAAGCTTCTCAGAGGGGCACCTGGGTGGCTCAGTGGTTGAGCATCTGCCTTCGGCTCAGGTCATGATCCCAGGGTCCTGGGATTGAGTCCCACATTAGGCTCCCTGCAGGGAGCCTGCTTCTCCCTCTGCCTGTGTCTCTGCCTCTCTCTCTCCCTCTCTGCGTGTCTGTCATGAATAAATAAATAAAATCTTTAAAAAGAAAGAAAGAAAAGAAAAGAAGAAAAAAAGAAAAGAAAAGGAAAGAAAAGAAAAGAAGAAAAGAAAAGAAAAAAAAGAAAAGAAAAGAAAAGAAGCTTTTCAGCAATAGTGTCTTCTCCAGTGTAGTGTGGTGTTCTGGTGGAGAGCTCTGGAGTCAGACATGAGTTCAAATCCTGCCATTACTACTTACCAACTGTGTGACTAGGGGCAAGCTGCTAAACTACTCTAGCTGTTAGCTAGCTAGTTTCCTCATTTTATAGATGAGGAAACAAAGAACCAAAAAGAACAAACGCTAAACAGGACTCTCATGTTGTTATCCTCAAAGATGTACCTTGCATGGTTGTTATAAGAAATGAAAAGATAAAAAAAAAAAAAAGAAATGAAAAGATAAGGTATGAACCACATTTAGATGAGTGCTGAGCACATCCTAATATATGCTAACATAACATGTGGTGGGTAAATGGTGGTGGTGATGAATTTGAGTATTTCTTTCAGGATGAAAAAAAGTCACTCTGACTAAACTGTTAACTGTTAATGAAACCGATGGTGACTTGAGTTCCACCAGCACATTTGGGTTCCAGATCCATAAACTTTGACCCAGCATCGTTTTGTAACTGTACCATTTCCCTTCATGAAATTTGAGAGGTGATGTTTTGACATTGTTTCATTTCGTTTCATTTCCTCCTTATGGGTGGGCTTAACTTGTTTCTCAATTTAGGCCAGGCAAAAGGGAGAAGTGTTTTAAATCGCTGTGATAGCCCAAGTCGGTCCTACCTTCTGGTCCCTAAGAAGGAGCCCCAAGTTCTCTTCTCCCTCTCCCATGGTGTTTGGGCTTTTTCCAGCCCCTGTGATTGCCAAATATCATGCTTTCCTTCGTTTCCTCCAAAGCTTCCCTTTCCTCCCTTCAGCTTCCCCCCCGGGCATTTGGGTACCTTAACAAGGAGCTTTGAAATAATATCTTAGCCATATTTCACGTCCTTGTGGTGCCTTTCTGCTCACTCGGTGCTTTCAAGTCCATTCCTCATTACTGGCTGAAGGGAGACGAAAGTCCTCTCTGTGATGGCACAGCCAAGGCACAGGAGGTAAACCAGCAAACCCCAGGCATCGGCCTTCAAACAAATGCCCCTGTCTCCTGGTACAATGAGAAGGCAGTCTCTACTTGACATTTTTTTTAAGATTTTATTTATTTATTTATTTATTTATTTATTTATTTATTTATTTTTAAAGGTTTTATTTATTTATTCATGAGAGACACAGAGAGAGAGAGGCAGAGACACAGGAAGAGGGAGACGCAGGCTCCGTGCAGGTAGCCCGACGTGGGACTCGATCCCAGGCCTCCGGGATCAGGCCCTGGACTGAAGGCGGCACTAAACCGCTGAGCCACCCGGGCTGCCCAAGATTTTATTTATTCATGAGAGACACAGAGAGAGAGGCAGAGACATAGAAGAGGGAGAAGCAGGCTCCCTGGAGGGAGCCTGATGCGGGACTCGATCCCAGGACCCGGGAGATCACAACCCGAGCCAAAGGCAGACACACTCAACCACTGAGCCACCCAGGTGCCCCTCTAATTGACATTTTAAATTGTGATAAAATCTAGTAACACAGAATTGACCATTTTGATCATTGTCAAGTGTACAGCTCAGTGGCATTAAGCACATTCACAGTGCTGGGCAGCCCTCACCACCATCCATCTCCACAACCCCTTTCACCTTCCCAAACTGAAACTCTGACCCATGAAGCACTAACCCCCACCTTCCCTTCCCTGACCCCTGCGAACCACCTTTCTACATCTTGTCTCTGCAAAGGTCCTGCTCTAGGTCCCTCCCTTAAGAGGACTCACACAGTGCTTGTCCTTTGGCGTGGCAGACGCTTTAGCAGCAAGATTTCTAGGAGGACATACCAGGATTCTTTCCTCCACTGCATTTGTTTTGCTAATATTGCACATTAGCCAGAAAGAATGCCTTTTTTTTTTTAGTCAAGTGTCAGACTATTAATTATCCAGATGTTCATGGGCCAGAACACTCAGCGTAGACAAGCCTCTCTTTCTGCCACCTAATGACACAAGTGTGACACAGCAGCCACCACATCTGCAATGTCTCGGAGGGCAGGAAGGTGTCTACTCTTTACCCTAAAGTAACCTACCCTCATGGACGCGAACACCTCACAGGCCCTGCGCTGCAAAGCAGATGTTTGCTAACATTTGTTTTACGCTGAATGCTGTTCGTTCCTCTTGCCCTCCGAGTAATTACTTGACTTGCGGACATCAGCAAAAAAGAAAAGGGTGGGGGGAGAACAGGGGAGGTAGTTATGACAGGGGACACAGGAGAGGGGAGGGGAGGATCAGAGGGGAGGGAAGGGAAGGGGAGAGGAGGGGAGAAAAAAAGGAAAAGCAAAAGAGCTCCTAGAGAGGGATACAAGACATTCTCACCTCTGAGATTCCCAAAGACACACACCCCCATCCAGTGGCCTGTGTGTGTGTGTTGTTGTTGTTGTGTTGTTTTGTGTTTTTGTTTTGTTTTAGAGAACTCTGTGATCTACTTCAATTCATGTTTCGCCAAGAAAGCTAAAACAGCTGCAAATCCTTTCTGCCCGGAAAGCCTTCCAGCCTTTCCAAAGGCCTCTTTGCTAGTTCAGTGGCCACTTCCCTCCCTCCCAAGCTGGCCAGCCTCTCCCAGCCCACTGCCTGGCACCCCAGGTCACCCACCCAGGTCCTGTGAGAAGGCACTACTCTCTGGAAGTGGCCCTGCCTTCTCTGGATTACCATTACTTAGAGAAGTGCAGGCCACCTTGGGCACCCCAGCCCCCCTCCCTAGGCTTCCCCCTCAGAAAACTGGCTCTGCTGCCCGCTGGTAAACGGGCTGGCTGTCACCAAGACAACGGCCTGGCCTAGAGCCTGGATGACGCCAGGCCTGACTCCCCTCCCAGCCTCACCCAAATCTGTTTGTTCAAGTTCCAGCTGCTTTTGTTGGGCTTCGTTTTGCTTGTCAGTTTGAGGCGTCTCTGCTGCTGATTGGTTGCAGGGGGCTGGGCTTAGACTCCCTGGGTTACTAACCAGGAAGTCAGCTCCCTGCCCAGGCAGGAATTTCCTGGCACCCTGGGGTATTTCCCCATCACAGTAGGGAGAGCTAGAAGAGCCTTTCAGGCAAAGCAAAGCCTATAGGAAGCCGAGGTATCAGAGAATCCATTAATGCTCTGATCCTTGGGACAACTTCAATCAACGACACTCCTACTGACTCGTCTTGGTTTTCTGATGCCACACTCATGACCAAAGGCCAGCTCATTGTTTCATGAAACTGAAGAAGCAGCACACCATGTTGACAGAACAATCCAACTATGCATTAACATCAAAAATAAATAAAACCAGAGGCACCTGAGTGGCTCAGTGGCCAAGCATCTGCCTTCGGCTCAGGGTGTGATCCCAGGTCCTGGGATCGAGTCCCACATCAGGGTCCCTGCAGGGAGCCTGCTTCTCCCTCTGCCTGTCTCTGCCTCTCTCTGTGCCTCTCATGAATAAATAAATAAAATCTTTTTAAATAAATAAATAAATAAATAAATAAAACCAAGAAGAAGAAACAATTATGTGGATTTCTGAGGAACAGTGGAAGGTGAATGTAGCAATAGACATCCAAGTGAATTTTCCCCTCAACATTTGGGGTGGTTTTGCTTCTACTATTTGGATAACTCTAGAAGCAGGAATCTGGAACGTTGTTTGGGACCAATCTGAAACCACACTGACTAGCCTTTTGCCATTTCATCAGGTCATTCTCTCCCAAATAACTCATTTTAGTAACTTGCTTGGACTCCAGGGTTCCTGAGTTTATCCCCAGATTCTCTGATTTGTGGTATAAAAGGGGCTTCTCGTGTGTCACCATTTGAAGCTGTGTCAGGTCAGCCTCAGCTCCTCGTCTATAAAACAGGGGTGAATTATGCCAGCTAACCAGGTTGTAGAATACTTAGCTTAGTCTTGGCACTTACTGAGCAATTATCATCATCGACTTCCACCGATGCCTGTTTTCTGAGGATCCTGACACTCTTTATAAAAATTACATCATTGATTCAACAAATACTTATTTAACAAATATTTACTAAGTCTCAACTGGCCAGGCGCTTTGCTAGCCACTAGTGATAAAGTGATAGAAACACACACAGTTCCAGTGCCTTGGTAGCTTCTGCACTAGTGAGAGAGACAGACACAAAAATAATCACACAAAATGTAAAATTACATCTGTGTTGTAGACCCTCCAAACCAGCCCACCTCCCAGCCAAATACCACAGAGGACATCATCAGTCTGTGCCATACTGAACAGAACTTCCTAGCTAATGCCTGTCTTAATTCCTAACTCACAAAATCTCGAGATATAATAAACTGGTTGCTGTTTTAGGTACTGTTCCCCAAAAAAATAATTTCACGTTATTAAGTGCCTAAAGCATTAAGAGAACATGAAATAGAGGGACTAAACAGCACCTTAGCCACTTTTCCTAGTTAGAAGACAAGAGTTAAGGGACGCCTGGGTGGCTCAGCAGTTTAGTGCCTGCCGTCGGCCCGGGGGGAGAGGGGGGGGGGGGGTGATCCTGGAGCCCTGGGATGGAGTCCCAAGTCCGGCTCCCTGCGTGGAGCCTGCTTCTCCCTCTGCCTGTGTCTCTGCCTCTCTCTCTCTCTCTCTCTCTCTCTCTGTGTCTCTCATGAATAAATACATAAAATCTTAAAAAAAAAAAAAAAAGAAGAGTTAATATAAGAATGTAGAATGATTTGATCACCTAAATCCCCGAGTTTAGAGCAAAACCCAGAGATGCAAATTCTCCATCTGCAATCCTGAAGATCCAGGCGGCTCCTAATACCAAACCTTGTTTCGCTGAACAGCGCCCTCTTCTGGCTAAGGGCCCTTTCTCCAGCCAGCTACTTCCCTACTTCCTGCTTTTAAAGAGATGTGTAAAATAAAAAAAATTAAAAAAAAAAAGAGAGATGTGTAGAATCGAGGTCCACCAGTCTTTCATGAACCAAGGGCTGAGTGCCAGGCCCTGGAGATACCACCTGAATCAGACATGGGCTTCCCCATCCTTATGGAGCTGATGCTCATTTGAACTTCCTGACAACTCTGAGAGTGTGGGGCAAAGTTCAGAACTCCCACTTGACAGATAAGATTTTTTTTTTAAGATTTTATTTATTTATTCATGAGAGACACAGAGAGAGAGAGAGAGAGAGAGGCAGAGAGAGAAGCAGGCTCCACGCTGGGAGCCCAACATGGGACTCGATCCCAGGTCTCCAGGATCACACCCCAGGCTGGAGGCAGCGCTAAACCTCTGGGCCACCGGGGCTGCCCTTGATGGATAAGATCTTAACTGAGTCAGGATCGGCAGATAGAACTTTACTACGTTATCAAAATATTTATTTTATTTATTTATTTGACAGAGAGAGAGCACGAGCAGGGGGAGCAGCAGGCAGAGGGCAGGGGGAGAAGCAGGCTCCCCATGGAGCAAGGAGCTCGATGCAGGACTCAATTCCACAACCCTGGGATCATGACCTGAACTGAAGGTGGATGCTTAGCTGACTGAGCCACCAGGGCACCCCCATTATTGATAATTTGGGACTCGTTTTTAGGGCACAAGGAAACAAAAAAACCTCCCACTGAACATGAGATTGGGCCCAAATTCCTCACTCTCTGTAACCACACCCTGCCTCCTCGCCCTCTACTTCTTAACTTTCAGTTCCCTCCTGCTTGGGAAATCTCCTCATGGTCCCCCGAACCAAGGGCCCCCACCTGTCTATCTCTGTGGCCTCAAGTGCCTTGTCTTGCCACTTCAGCACTGCAGTGATTGCTCCAAAGCCAGTCTCAATTCTCCCTCTTTCCAAAGAGCCTCTGGCCCCCCCTGAACATCTTACCCTCCAGCATCCCTGCTACTGTAATATACATGTGGTAAGATATCCAGGCAGGAACTTTAATGTACATCCTGTCTAAGGGCATGGTCTTTGGATGGATCAGACCAACCTGGAGTTCAAATCCCAGATCTGCCACCTACTAGGCTGTGATGTCAAGAAAGTGACATCACCTTCTCAACTCTGACTTCCCCCTGGGGGCACAACATGGGTAGTAACTCCTATCTCACAAGGCTTTTCTGAAACTTAAAGAGTATGTTTCAAGCACTTGGTATATAGTAAACACTTCATATTTTGTATAAGTCCTTTAACATGTCCTATCTGGTCACCTGCTTTATTTCTTTTTTAAATATTTTATTTATTTATTCATGAGAGATACAGAGAGAGAGGCAGAGACATATGCAGAAGGAGAAGCAGGCTCCATGCAGGAAGCCCGATGTGGGACTCGATTCCAGGACCCCGGGATCATGACCTGAGCTGAAGGCAGATGATCAACCACTGAGCCATCCAGGCATTCCTTGTCACCTGCTTTAAAAGCAATCTGGCCCTCGAGGCATCTCCTACAGCCTTGGGCATGGTAGAGAGATATAACCTGGGCACTGCGGGGAGAAAAGGGCTGATACAAAAGGCCTGATGTTGAAGGCCCATGATATTTTCACAAATCCAAGGAAATGTTCTAATTTCTTTTGAAAATCAGAAGAAAAAGATTAACACACTGAAAAATTATAATATATTATATATGTTAACATATTTATCTTTATACCAATACAATCATAAAATACAATTTTCAATTAATTTTTATAGAGGAAGGAGCCCACAGAGACCAAAAGCACCTAGGGCCCATGAAGTCTTTATGCAGCCCATATGAAGAAAGGCCTCTGCTAAAAAAATAAAAAAAGAAAAAGAAAAAGAAAAAGAAAGGCCTCTGCTAATTTAAAAAAAAAAAAAAGGAGAAAGGGAGTGGGGGAGCAAACAGTAATGAGAGAAGAAAGTCAGTCACTAGCTAAGTGTTAGGGTCCCTCCTAGCCCTAACATCCTTCAGTTCAGGGAATTCCTTTTGCCTCAGTATGGCAGGATCCTTTACAGAGAGCAATTTTTTTTTTTAAGATTGAGTTATTTTAGAGAGAGAGAGAGTGCGCAGGCACGAGCAGGAGGAGGAGAAGAGGTAGAGGGAGAGACAATCTCCAGCAGACTCTGGGCTGGGTGCCGAGTCCAACTGGATCCCATGACCCTGAGATCAGGACCTGAGCTGAAACCAAGAGTCAGTCGCACCACCCAGGCGCCCCCAGGGTGCATTAACAGTACATTTCCTATTGCTTTCAGAATCTGTGTGCCATCTGCTTTTAGCAGAAGATCTTGTCCCCCAAGAACTTGGTGTGACTTAGAAATTCCAGTAGGCGCCCTTGATCTACTTGGTCAAGGACTGCCATGCCCGGCAGTGGCCGACAGAGGGCAGAGAGACTCAACATTCAGCCTGGGCATCACAGAGGCCCCCGGAATAGAAAGCCTCGCTGTTCAACAACTGGGGCCTGATCTGGTTGCTTGTTAGAGATGCAGAATCTTGGACCCGAGCCTAGGGAGGATCCTAGACCCCCATGATCACAATTCACATGTGAGGAAGATCCCCAGGTAATTGATATACAACATAACTTAAAGAAGCACTGATTTTAAAGGACATCTGGGTGGCTCAGGGGTTGAGCATCTGCGTTGGGCTCAGGGTAATCCTGGGATCCTGGAATCAAGCCCCACAATGGGATCCCATGGGGAGCCTGCTTCTCCCTCTGCCTATATCTCTGCTTCTCTCTCATGAATGAATGAATGAATGAATGAATGAATGAATGAATAAATAAATAAATAAATAAATAAAATATTTTTTTAAAAAACACTGATTTTTTTTTTAAAAGATTTTATTTAGTCATGAGAGAGAGGCAGAGACATAGGCAGAAAGAGAAGCAGGCTCCACGCAGGGAGCCGGATGTGGGATTCAATCCCAGGACTTCAGGATCATGCCCTGGGCTGAAGGCAGATGCTCAATCACTGAGCCACCCAGGGATCCCCAAGAAGCACTGATTTTAAGTCTCTAGTCTGAGAAAGAGAAGCCCACTTCCTCCAGGGAAAGGAGGATGGGAGAGGAACTGGCTAAAAGCATCCCTTCCAGTCCCCACATCTCCTGTTCCTTCAGCCAATCAGCCAGCATCAATCAAGAGGGGACTGAAGCCACAGGATGGGTGTAAAAGCATTTTACAGGTCACAAAGCATTGGGTTGCTTCTTCCATTTTGATAAATACTTATTGAGGCCCTACTATGTCCTGGGCATCAGGGATATGATAGTGAGCAAAAAAAAGACCCTCGTGGAGCTTTCAGCCTGGTGGGGATGCTACGGGAGAATCATCACACACATAACTGCAAACCTTGATGTTGCTATCATTGTTGTGGGTACCGAGGGCCAGGAGACAGTCACCAGAGGGAAGGGAGCTGGTTTATACCAAACGGTCAGGGAAGGCCTCTCTGAGGAAGTGAGCTTTTAAGCTTGCACTCTGATGCTGCCTAAAAGTTAGCCAGGCAGAGAGGAGGAGCTCCTGGCAGAGGGGAAGAGAATGTACAAAGGTCACACGACAGAGGGGAGCATCGCACTCAAGGAACTGAAAGAAGACTGGCAAGGAGTGAAGCAATGTGGGGCTCCAAGAGAGGCAGAAAGCAGCCTGGGAGGCGACTGGAGTGGAGGGTAGAGGCTCTGCATCCCCCCCTCCTTCTCCTTCCCCCCAGAGTGACTGGTGCACAGCCCTGCTACCAACATCCATGTGGACATCTCAGCCCTGCCCACAGAGTCCCATTCTCCCTGACAGCCCACTCTCTCCTCTTCTAACCCTTCCTCACCCTCCTCTCCACCAGCCACTCCTCTGCTACTCATCGACCTCTACCTTCCCCTCTCTAACATGTTCACCATTTACCATTTAAACCTGCCTGAGATCCCCCCTCCAACCATTCCAGGCAACCAGACCTCGATTTCGGGACAACTTCTTCCCCAGAAGAAACGACAATCCATACATCAAAAACCACAAGTTTACTGAGGGCTCCACGTATGGAGGGATCCTCAAGTGCTGTGCCAGCCACCACTTCACACATTTTTTCCAGCCGGTCCTGACAACTGTCTTAACTACATAACTACTATCATTTCAGTTTTATAGTTGAGGAAATTGAAGTGTCAAAAAGGTAAATAATTTTTACAGTTACACAGCTGTAAATTGGTTGAGCCAATACTACCTTCCCATTTGTCACTGGGCACTCTACTATGTGACCCTGTCTGTACTGACCAAGCAGCTGCAATTCAAAAGCCTTAAGAAGGAGGGCACCCTTGGCCCGCCCCAAAAGTACACACACAAAAAAATTAGCCGTGAAGATATTTGCAGCCTTGTCTACAATAGCAAAAAAGTATGGAACCACCTGAAGGTTATATTTCAACAATGCAGAATTGGTTAAATTGCGGGACACTTATAACTAGACTCCTATGTAACTAGCTATTAAATTTGATCACGTAGAAAAGTATGTTCATGGGACACCTGAGTGGCTCAGCGGTTGGGGGTCTGCCTTCGGCCCAGGGCGTGATCCTGGGGTCCCAGGATGGAGTCCCGTATTGGGCTCCCTGCATGGAGTCTGCTTCTCCTTCTGCCTGTGTCTCCGCCTCTTTCCGTGTGTCTCTCATGAATTATCTTTAAAAAAAAAAAAAAAGGGATCCCTGGGTGGAGCAGCGGTTTGGCGCCTGCCTTTGGCCCGGGGCGCGATCCTGGAGACCCGGGATCGAGTCCCACGTCGGGCTCCCGGTGCATGGAGCCTGCTTCTCCCTCTGCCTGTATCTCTGCCTCTCTCTCTCTCTCTCTCTGTGACTGTCATAAATAAATTAAAAAAAAAGAAAGAAAGAAAAAGAAAAATATGTTCATGATCTACAGTATAGAAAAAGCAGATTACAAAACATTATTACAGCGTGACCCTATTTCCATAAAAACCACAGCATAGAAACTAGAGAGTATAAAACTAAAGTGTACAGGAAAGGTAGAATAAAAAGTAATGACAGTCATTATCTCTGTGATGAGACTACAAGTGATTTTTTATTTTTTATTTTGATTGTCTGATTTTTCAAAGCTTTCACCATGAGCATTTTTTCTTTTGGAGAGAGAGGAAAAGGAAAAAGAAAAAATCAGAAGGTATTTGAACCTTCTCATTTATTATCTTTAAAAAAAAAAAAAAACAAACAAACCACTCTGCTGGGAACATTTAAAAAAAAAATCTTTTCTTCTTACAAAAGCAATGGGCGCTTGCCAAAAATAAAAAATCAGAAAGTACAAACAGGCAAAAAGAACAAAAACATATTCCCTCTTCCCCGCAGACAACCAATACTAGCACCTTTGTGACTCTGCATAGGTCCTGTTTTTTTACAATTTCTTTGAATTCTGCTCGAGATGCTAGTCACTGGGGCCCACCCTGTTGCCATCACGAGCCATATGAGGCTGGAAGGGGACTTACAGATTCCTGTGTGATCCCCAAACAGCCCGTAAGGCAGATTGTCCAGGTCCCAGATTGTGTCTGAGATCCCGGAATAGTGACTCCCTTAGTATAGACCCTGCCACTGGGGAGCACACAGCTTCTTGTGGGTCACAGGGCAAGAGCCATCAAGTGTGAGGACCACAAGAGTGATTCCCAGCGTGTTTGGGATTGCAACACCCTATCATTGTTGGATTTTGCAACCCTCCTTCCCCCTCTTTGAAAAGAACTCAAAGGACTACAAGCAACATTTGCATCTCCCACTTAGTACTTTTCCACACATGCAGCTGAAGGGAAGTAAGGTTAATTTGGCTTTAAGACTATCATCACCCCTCTTCCCCCCCACTCCCCCACCCCTTGGAGAAGAGCCGGCACCTGTCCCAGGTGTCCTCAGACAGGTTTGGGAATGGCAGCTTCCAGGAGCTGTGCCAACAGGTTCTGCTGTGAAGGAGGCCACACCAGTCCTGGAAGTCCGGGTCACAGGGCAGGATGTCCCTGGGCCATTCACACACACACACACACACACACACACACTCCACAACAACAGGTTTCCAAGGCCCACCCTGCCCACACCCTCTCTTACTAAAGTCACTTCTCCTGGGAAGGAGGTAGAAAGGCCTAGAGCTGGCATCTAGCCCCACTGCGTCCACACCCTCAGTGCACCCTTGGGCAGAAAATGTTCCTAGAGCTTGTGTGCAAGTAAAACCATTCTTCAGAGCCTGTGATATCCAGTCATGGCCCAGACCCAGGGCCTCCCCTCCACCCTGAGCTCCACGGTTGAGATGATCTCATCGCCATTCGATATGCTCACTCATTCTTGAAACTTCAAAGATTTTGGAGACCCTGTTCTCCTTTATATATGGCTCTTCTCATCAATAATAACCATCGCTTCTGTTTCTTAAGCTCCTTATATGACGGGTATTTTACCAGCGTGCAATTGGACAGCATTTTAATCTAGATACAACTATCCTCATTTCACAGATGAGAAAACCGGGGCTCCAAGAAGTAAAGTGATTTGCCCAAAGTCACGCAACTGCTGACAGGGACAAGAGTCAACTCAGGCCTGCCTGACCCTAAAGTGCATGCACTGTCCTGGAAGGCTGGGACAGAAAGGAATCGAGAGATCCTATCATGTTCCCCATCCCATTTACAAGGCACCTGAGCTGGAAAATTAATTTACAAACTGTTACATAGCACTTAGCACTTATGTGCCAGGCACTTTGCAAATATCAACTCAATTTATCCTCATCATATTGCTAAGAAGCTAGGTACTTATTTTTACAGATGAGAAAGTGACACACAGAGAGGGGAGTAAACTTGTCTGAGGCTACACAGCAGGTGGCGCAATCTGGATATAAACCTGGATCCAGAGCTTCTGCTGCCTGTCTGAACCCAGGAGTAGGGACCTCCCTCCTAATCCTTCATCCCTTGACCTTTCCACAGTGTCACCCTCCTCTGTGTCTGAGAGTCCACTCCAAACTTCCTCATCCCTCTCTGGGTGGCGGTGGTGTTCTCTTGTGAAATTGTTTGGTGGAACCACTTATTGTGCAAGGCTATATTTAATTAGGTCACTACCTAGATTCCCCCAAAGAACTAAGTTCTGGAAGGTTTGTCGAAGCGAAGGCTTAGAGTTTGCTTTTGCATAGATTAATCGGTTAATATATCAGTTAATCAGCAAGAGCTTGTTGAGAGCACTTTCTGTCCCCAGCCCTGTGCTGGGCACTACGGAGTCTATGAACATGAAGCCACAGAAAACGTGGCTCCCACCCACAGGGAAACAACGCTAATGATAGATAAGGGTGCCTTCTGTGTGTGGGTCTGTGTACAGCTGTATTTAGAAGATATACAGAACGGGAGAGTCAGAAAAGCTGTTATGAAAGAGGTAGAACTTGACATAGGGGCTGAAAAGGGGACAGGGTTTGGATAGTAGGAAGGAAAAATACAGTCCAGGCAAGAGAAACAACAGAAGTCTCTTCTGCATCCCAATTGACCAGATCCTCAGAAATACACTAGAAAGCGAAACGGCTGGGATTGGGGCACCTGGGTGGCTCAGTGGTTGAATGTCTGCCTTTGGCTCAGTTATGATCCCAGCTGTCCTGGGATCGAGTCCCACATCAGGCTCGCTGCAGGAAGGCTGCTTCTCCCTCTGCCTGTGTCTCTGCCTCTGTGTGTGTGTGTGTGTGTGTCTCATGAATAAATAAATAAAATATTTTTAAAAAGCAAGGGCTGGGATTATTTTTCTTCTGCCAAATTTTGCTCTTTGTATCAGAGCGAACAGAGTACTTCCTCTACTGCACCACTACGCTGCTGCTTCTGCACTGGAGAAGGGCGCTGTGCCTCCCGTGTCCACCGGGGGGAGAGCCTCTGCTTCTACCGCTTTGGCCCAGACTCCTCCAATCAGCCGGTTGGGGTGACTGAGGCCAGCCGTGGGCACCAGCCTTCTCAGTCTGAGCTGCCTTCTGGCTCAGTCTAGACATCAGGGAAGAAATAGAATGTAGGATGTAAGAGAAGTTGGTTGAGACATGAGGGGAAGAGAGACAGAGACGTTCGAGAGGCATTCCCCCTCCAGAATCTAACCTCCAAGCCCCATGAAAAGACCCTCCGATGAGCAGAAAAGGGTTCCCACGGGTTCAGGCTACGCATCTTCTGCTGTTCGTTTTGGCTGAGAAAAGCTTAATTAACGCAAGGCTTGGGTAACTATGCTAGTCTAAGATGGTTTCAGGACAGCCACCTCGGGCTCCCTAGACAAGAAGCCATTCCAGCTACCTTAGGAGGAATGCTTCTGGCTTTGGAAGCACACACCTCCTGGCCAGCGCCACAGGCCCTGCTGTGGGGCTGTGGGCTGTGTGGAGCAGCAGGTGTGCCCCTGGCCTCCTTTAGGAGGCCTGCAGTCAGCATTTATTTTTATTTTTATTTTTTTTAAGATTTTACTTATTCATGAGAGAGAGAGGCAGAGACACAGGCAGAGAGAGAAGCAGGCTCCATGCAGGGACTTGATCCTGGGTCTCCAGGATCAGGCCCTGGGCGGAAGGCAGGCACCAAACGGCTGAGCCACCCAGGGATCCCCTGCAATCAGTATTTAGCTTTACTGCACACACCCCCTCATCTGAGCCAGGCAGCAGGGTCCCCAAGACACAAGAGCACAAGAGGTTAGAGGTGAGGCAGAAAGAACTCTAGTTTGAAGCCAGAAATCCTCTTTATGTCCCTAAGTGCACTAGCTGTGCAAGTTTGGATGGATGAACCAACCTCTCTGAACCTTTGTTTTCCCATTTGTGAGATTTTAAAAAGGGGGGGGGGGCAGGATTAGGGGGAAATGTCTGACGTGCGTTCCAGCTCTGCTATTCTGGAAAACACACAGTTCTCTGGCCAAGGAAACTGAGGAATTGGAGGAGGGGGGTGAGGGGGGCGCAGGCGAGCCGCTCAAGGGTCAGCCCCAGACGCCAGTTCCGAGGCCCGAGGCCCCAGCCGCGGCCTCTGCAGCACTGCCTGCCCCACCCCCGGCCCCACGGCCCACGGCCGGGCACACACCCACGGCTCGCTCCCTCCCTCCCTCCCTCCCTCCCTCGGAGATTTCTGGAATCTCGTTGGATTCCTCCCAGGAATGCTTATTGCCCTTTACATCTGCAAATCGCTTTACATCAGCAACCCTGCTGCGCGATTATTAATCATCGCAATATTCTTCCTTCCGCCTGTAAGAGGAATTGCGGGGATCCGGATTTATGAAGGTGAAATCCGGAGGGAATGTGCCCGGGATTCATTCAATAATCAGTTGACGGAGTTCATTAAGCGCCTCCTAGGAGCAAGGCTCCAAGAGCCAAGAGCCGCACAAATGCGCCTACTGTGCACGCGGCTCAGGATTGCCGGGGCCCCCAGAGCTCCTCTGACCTCCCCGTCAGGTCAGGGACAGGGGACAGGGGGTGGGTCGGAGGGGACGGACGACCCCACACACCCTCGCCGGCCTCGCTGACACTGCGCGGGCGTTACGCTCCCTGCACCCACGCCCACAGCTCAGTTTACCAGGCCGGGCACGGGAAGGACCTTCCCAAGGTCACTCCTCCCCCAAGGGACAACACTGATCCCAGCTCCTCCGGCCCCAAAGCTCTCCGCTGCGCCACGGGCGAGATGTCAGCTTCGAGCCCATAAACATAAAACAGACTTAGGCGAGAGAGGGCTGTTTCCAGGACTTCCGGCGCCGGGCGAGGACATGGTGCTGCGAGCTCACCCACCCGGGACGGACGACACAGCCCTCGGTCTTCGTGAGCGGCCTCCCGAGTCCAGGAGCGCGGGGGACCTCCGAGCGCGTCCCATCGGCCACGCCCTCTCTAGGGGTCCCTAACGCCCTCGTCCCCCGCCCCCCACACCTGGGGTCTGCGCGCGGGAGAGGCGGGGGCGGGGGGGCGGGGGGCGCGTGACGCGGGGCCGCAGCCAGCACCCCGCGGGGGCGTGGTCGGGAACCGGGGGCGCGGCGAGGCGGGAGGCCGGCTCCCAGCCTCCTCCCCGGGCGACTCGCCGGCTGCGCCAAATATGGGCAGAACGGAAGCGGCGGCTGACGTCACGGCGCCGGGTGGGGGCCGCGCTGCGGGGCCTGTGACGGGAGGCGCTGACGGCGCCCGACGTGTCACCATGGAAACCAAACAGTAAATAGAGGACTCGCGAGCTCCTGGCAGCGCCTGACCCTGCCGGCGACCTGGCCTGGAGCGGACGGCCGGAAGCTGGGAAGGGCCAGGAGAGACCTGGGTCTGGCCGGGGGCGGGGGGGGGGGGGGGGGGGGGGGGGGGGGGGCGGCTGCGGGGAGCCGGCTCTCCCTCTGCCCCGGAGCCAGCAGGGGCCGGTCTGGAATAGGAAGGAGCCCTCCTGGATGGAAGCAAAGAAGCCTTCCTGTCCTTTCTGGAAGGGCTCCCATCGGCCTGCAGGGTTGCTGGGGAGCTTGGTTTCGCTTTGTCTGGTCTCACCAGCGGCTAAGAATTCAGGGATTGGAGCCGCATGACCCCGGCTCACATTCCAGCGCGGCCACCCTAGTTGGATGATCCTGAGCAGGTCACCATCCTTCTGTGCGTCGGATTATTTTTGTAAGATTCATAGCAGGACTTACCTGCTAGGGTTGTTTTCACGAGTTAATACAAATAGGAGCGTGTGTCCGTGTGTGTTTGGAAGAGTCTAGCACATGGTGAGCCAAATCAGTGCTAGCTATTTTTACTCCTGAGCAGCAAAACAGTAGCTCATCGAGTATTAGGCAACTGCTAAATCATAGTGTTGTAATGTTTTGTCTTCTCGATTCGTTTTTCAGTTTTACAGTAAGTCACTGTAAAGGAATTTTCCATCCTAAAGTTAATATTAAAGTTTAGGAGGAAAAAAAAAATAAAGTTTAGGAAAGTGTTTCCTGTGTCAACTGAGATGTGCATTTCCCAAATAAAAACATCACTCGTCTCAGTTTGCATCGCTTTACAGTATTAAGTGTCAAACACAAAAACTCCACACGGTCATATATAATAACAGAACCGAAGGAACTCCTGTTCAGTTTCTCAGTCTTTCCAATCATTGTTGCCCCCATTTTTTTCAGACCTCTTTAAACGCAGTACTGGGATGCCTGGGCTGCTCAGTGGTTCAGCATCTGCCTTTGACTCAGGTGGTGATCCCAGGTCCTGGGATCAAGTCCCGCTTCAGGCTCCCCTCAGGGAGCCTGCTTCTCCCTCTATGTCTCTGGCTCTCTCTGTGTCTCTCATGAATAAATAAATAAAATCTTTAAAAAATAAAAATAAAAAATAAACACAGTACCGTGTAGTACCATAACGCTGGAGACGGGCCTGGCACCCAAAACAATCTCAAATGACTCTGAACCATCACAGACTTACTCTTAAAGTGAAGGCATATACCTAAGTCCATGTGTTGGGGACCAACTCTTAGTATAACTGGGAGTTTACTTCCATGTAGAATACAAGGTGTTAAAGGATAAGTAATTTTTAAAATGAAGCTTACCTATGCATTATGAAAACTCAACAGCCCTCCCAGCAACTGTTCAAACAAAAGACTTTTTTCAGGAAGGAGTATTTCGTCATATCTAAAATTGGCAGTTTGTGGCATTAATAAAGCAAACCAACTTTATTTGGATTTTTTATTACTTTTAAATTCTCGGGATCCCTGGGTGGTGTAGCGGTTTGGCGCCTGCCTTTGGCCCAGGGCGCGATCCTGGAGACCCGGGATCGAATCCCACGTCGGGCTCCCGGGACATGGAGCCTGCTTCTCCCTCTGCCTATGTCTCTGCCTCTCTCTCTCTCTCTCTCTCTCTCTCTGTGACTATCATAAATAAATAAAAATTTTTTAAAAATTTAAAAAAATAAATAAATTCTCAGCAGATAATGTGACCCTTTATGGAAGACAGACCCTTGGATGACCCTAGTAATTCCTATCTCCTGGTGTCCATGCCTTTGTGGAATTCCCTTCCCTTGAGTATAGGTGGAACCTAAGACTTAGGTCTCAGCAATAGAATATAGCAAAGGTGATGGGATGTTACTCCTATGATATGTAATATGCAATGTTTATATATCTATTTCTACGTAATGGAGATCTGTCTATCTTACCAGCACACACTAGTAGGTTCTCCTCACAAGCTTCACGAAGTGAGTGGCCATATTGAGGAAGCAGCCTCCATGACCTGACAGTGGCCTCTGGCCAACAGCCAGCAGAAAGTCAGGCCTTAGGTATACAATCATGAGGAAATAAAGTCTGTGACAACCAGAATGAGCTCAGAAGCAGACTCTTCCCCATTCAAGCATCCGGCTGAAAACTCAGCTCAGCGCACGGAGCTAAACCACTGAGTCCACAGAAACTGAGAGAAGACACGCGTGTTGTTTCAAGCTGCTAAGTATGTGATAATCTGCCGTAAGAAGTAGAATCCTGGGATCCCTGGGTGGCTCAGCGGTTTGGTGCCTGCTGGGCCCAGAGTGTGATCCTGGAGTCCTGGGATCGAGTCCCACATTGGGCTCCCTGCATGGAGCCTGTTCCTCCTCTGCCTGTGTCTCTGCCTCTCTCTCTCTCTCTCTCTCACACACACACGCACACACACACGAATAAATAAATAAAATCTTAAAAAAAAAAAAAAAAGTAGAACCCTAATCCGCCTGCTTTGCCTGCACCTAGTACAGTCGGCTCCCACCTGGCCACTCCTGGTATAGCAGTGTAGCACTACATACACTTCTCAGGCCTTCCACCCTGAGTGATGGGCCAGGAATAGGCCCTTGCAGGGCATCTTCACAGGAGTCATTGATGTCAGAGTTTTAAACCTGGAAGGGGGGATCCCTGGGTGGCGCAGCGGTTTGGCGCCTGCCTTTGGCCCAGGGCGCGATCCTGGAGACCCGGGATCGAATCCCACATCGGGCTCCCTGCATGGAGCCTGCTTCTCCCTCTGCCTGTGTCTCTGCCTCTCTCTCTCTCTGTGTGACTATCATAAATAAATAAAAAATTAAAAAAAAAAAAGGTAACTGTTTAAAAATAAATAAATAAATAAATAAACCTGGAAGGGGAGCTCTTTGATATTTTTGAGACCCCCTCCTGTTGTGGTAGTCTCAGAGGGGTTCTGAGTCTCACCCTCGATCACATAAGTACATTTTTAGGAGCAGATTTTAACATTCTAGCAAAACAGTGAAGCACTTCAGACCTTACAGTCACAAAGAGCTGATTTCAAATCTCAGATCTGCTGCTTACAACTGTGTGACCTTGGTCAATGTAATCTTTCCTAGATCACTTTCCTCATCTGTAAAATGAAGATCCTAATACTATCTGCCCCATAGGGTTATGGTAAGGTCTAAATGGGAGCCTCCATTCAATAAAGTAAAATCATTACTGTGTGCCCAGTATGTGCCAGTTACCAGAGGTAAAATAAGTGAAGCAAGACGGTCCCTGATTTAGCATGGCCTGAGAAATGCGTAGCATGGCTTGGCACAAAGCAAGCATACGTAAAGTGTTAGCCATTATTAATATTATACCCTAGGGCCCCAGGTTCTGTCCCCACCACATGCCTCCAGACAAACACTATAACCTCACATATAGAACCTCTAGTGTATAATTCCAACTGCCCACACCCCCCACTCTGGATGTTCCACAGGCATGGGAAACTCCACGTGTCCAACATAGACCTTATCTTCTTATTCCCCCTTCTTCCTATATTCACAGTATTACAGCCTCCTTGCGTGTCAAGCCCAGTGAACCTGAGAGTGACTTGGTTCCTCTCCCTCTCTCACCTCCTACATCCACTCAATCACCAAGCCCCAACAGTCCTACCCCTCAATTACCTCTTGTTCCTTCCTCTCTATTCCCACCACCACTGCCTCACTTCAGCCTACACACAACTGAAGCAAGTAAATACTCGGCTTTTCATGATCTGGCCACAGTTACCTCTTCTTGACCTATCTCCAGCCCTCTCCACTTTGATGCTGCAATATTAATGTCAATGAAATCAAATGTACTTATATGATGCTCTGTAATTTACATCCTCCTTCCTCTCCTCCTCCCCCTTCCACTCACATTGTATAGTTCAGCAAAAGCAAATGTGCTGTTTTATGGACCTCTGCCTTTACAGTGCTATCCCTCTGCCTCCTGGAATCCCTAAACCTGCCACTAGCTGGTCTAGCAAACTCCATCCATCCTCAATGCCCAGCTCAGAGGTCACTTGCTCAGAAACTCCCCCATATAGGGTTTATCATTCACTCTTCCGTGCAACCATTGCGCCTAATGTTTTCATTGTTACAGGGTATTATGATGTATGCATTTACATGTCTTTCTCCCTTCCTAGACCATGAACTCTTTGAGTACGGGACTGTGTCATGCTCACATCTGAAACCAGCACCTGATAAAAAATAGACACTTGGCAACCTTTTATTGAATTAAATGAAGCCCATGCTAGCTCCAGAAGATAAATGTTTTCTTCCCTGACCCCCATCTCACATAATTACAGAGATAATAAATAATAGCTAACACATCTACACTGTGACAAGCACCGAGTACATAACTTTTTTAATGCTTGCAACAACCCCAAGAGATAGGTATAATTATCCCCTCTTTTACTGATGAAAAAACTAAGGTGCAGAAAGGCAAAGTAACTTACCCAAGGTCAAGGAGCCAGGATTCAAAGCTGTGTCTATGCTCTGAACCACTCTTCTATGTTGGATCCAAATCTAGATTAATTTGTCATCATCTTGATAATTATAGTTGTGATGAGAGTCTCATAATTGATCAAAAAGCCTGAAAATCGATCACCATTTCTGTAGATCTAACCACAAATTGTTCCCCAAAGTGAACTTGGCAACAGGCAGGGCCTCTACCATCCACCCTTATGAGGGAGGCGCTGCCGTTTGCTCCTCACCCTTTAACAAGTCCTCCTTCCTAGGGGCCTGTTCCTAATGTAACCATCAATCAAACCCCTCTGGGTTCTTATCCTAATCAGCTGATTGAACCAAACCTAAGCGCCTTGTCAGTGTGAGCTGAAAGTAAAAAGGGCTTATTAATTAAGAAGAGCTGATGGCCATCAGGCCTGGCAGCTTCTCTGGGACAATGGCCAAGAGCCCTTTCTGCCCTTGGGCAAAGGAAAGGCAACTCAGTTTTAGTCCTTGAGTGAGTGTGTAAAAGCCACTGAAATGAATTGCTTTGAACTAAACCAGTTTATGAATTGCTTTCTCCTGCGTGCAAAGAAAGTGGAAATCTATCCAGCCAGCTCCCTTCAGGGACTTTGAACTCATTCGTCAGGATTCAGTACACTTCACTCCCAACTGCTTTTCTTCAGGTCTGGGCATATGCTTGGTAACCAATGATTATGATAATGACATTGATATCAGCAATGACAGTAATAACAGCTAACCCTTATTCTTCTATTCTAATGCAGATTAAATTGTAGGCTTTGTAATTTAGCTTACCAACTGCTAGGCACTGAAGAACTCAAATGGATTTGTGTGATGGTCTAAAACTTCATAGGAACATGAGTGAAAAACACAGGTTTGTTTGTTTCTTTGAAGATGATTATACCTATATTTACCTATACATCCATTCTTCATTTGATGTTGAAACACATTTCTCAATTTGTAATTAGTCTGGAAGTGTCACTGACCTGCAGCACGCTTGTATTTTTGGTACCTCTTAAAATTTCTTCCCACGCTAGCTACTTCCTCACTTTAATATTATACAACCCAGGATTTTAAAAAATCCTTAATAAAGGATTAAAACAAAACAAAACAAAACAAAACCCAAAGGACATGCTCTTCTACCCAGAGAGAAGTCTGTGAAATACACACCTCCTCTTTTAAATTTGACTTATCTCCTTTTAGATATTTTTGTAATTTTCAGCCGCCTTCACTTACGAATCCATCTTCATCCACTTAACAAGCATCTGAGTGCCTAATAGATACTGGAGATATGAAAGTGATCAAGACAGGGCAACCTGGGTGGCTCAGTGGTTTAGCACCGCCTTCAGCCCAGGTGTGGTCCTGGAGACCCGGGATCCAGTCCCATGTCAGGCTCCCTGCATGGAGCCTACTTCTCCCTCTGCCTGTGTCCCTGCCTCTCTCTCTCTCTCTCTGTTTCTCATAAATAAATAAAATATTTTTAAAAAACGATAGCAATTGATTTACTTTCATTGACACATGGAAAGTTGTTGTTGATACGAAATGACTATCATTAGAACGAATTGCTAAATGTTACCTTTTAATTTTAATATTTGCACATGATGCAGGGATGCGCAAAGACAATACAGAATCTATAATTCACTATTATATAAAGATAAGTATTTTTTTTCTCCTTCCCTTTGTCCATCTAAAATTAATATGGAGCTAGAAGCACAATGGCAGCGTATTCATTGGAATTGAATGGGCAGAGGTAATCAGAGGAGGCAAGTAGATGAATTCCAGGAGACAACGAAAGAAGTGGGGCCTGTGTTTGAAACCAGACATAAAAGATGTGAAATCCCCATTGCTTAATATCATAAAAGGGTCTGGAATAGGAGAATTATTTTTTTTTAATTTTTATTTATTTATGATAGTCACAGAGAGAGAGAGGCAGAGACATAGGCAGAGGGAGAAGCAGGCTCCATGCACCGAGAGCCCGATGTGGGATTCGATCCCGGGTCTCCAGGATCGCGCCCTGGGCCAAAGGCAGGCGCTAAACTGCTGCGCCACCCAGGGATCCCTATTTTTTAATTAAGTAGGCTCCACACCCCATGTAGGGCTCAAACTCACAGCTCTGACATTTGAGAGTCACATGCTCTACCAACTAAACCAGCCAGGCGCCCTTGGAATAGGAGAATTTAGAGAATATGTGTGGAATTTATTTCTGCTCATGGAAATAGAGCAAAATGTATTCTTTTAGTTACCAGGTAAATATTTGTTGACCTGTATTATATGCCAGACACTGAGACAGGCCTGGAGATCCACTGATGAGCTAAAGTAGAAATGTTCCCTGTAAGGAAATGACCCCTCCCATCTTTATTCCCATCCCTATTATATGTGTATCTTTTGGGGTAGTTGTTTTGTTAAGACCAACAGGGGGTCATACTTTGTGGGTAGAGATTAGTCTTTCCCAAAGTCATATCTTGTGGGTAAAGATCAGTCTTTCCTAAAAGGAAGTCAGCATTCCTAGTGTACACCATCCATAGGAGTTGTTAAATCCTGACTCAGAAAAGGGAGATGTGGAAAGAGCCCTTTGGCTTCTTCTCTTGATCCCATGAGAATAGTCCACAGGGAGCTTGGTGTGATGTCAACTCTATGGAGCACACTCTGGCCTCTGAGAAGACTGTTAAAAGGATTCCCTGTGTGCAAGTACCTCTCCCTGGACCTGCACTGTGGTCTTGTTGATGGAGCAGCCTGGTCTCCACTGGGTTATGGTGACTAGAGGAAGGGTCCGGGCATAGGCTAAGGCTGTCAAAGGGAAAGCAATGTCCTTTCTCTATAGTCAGCACAGGATTGACAGGGGCCATTAGCCAGGTCCTGGGAGCAGTTCAGTGTCCAGGGCTGAAGTCCAGCCACAATTCTCCACTTCCATGGGTTGTTATCCCTGTACCCTGTAAGGGGAGCCAGCTGGCTTCCTTACAGGGTATCTCACCTTGTTATTTCAGATCTGGGTGTTAGTTTCAGTAATTTTCTAATTAGTCTCGGCCATATTTAAGGCTACAGAGGGGTGCCTGAGGTTGTTCAGTTGGTTGAGCATCTGACTCTTGATTTTGGCTCAGGCCATGATCTCGGGGTCATGAAATCAGGCCCCACACCCCCACACCCCACTCCGCTCCGGCTCATGGAGCCTGCTTTAGATTTTCTTTCTCCCAGCCCCTACCCGCACTCACTCTCTAAAAATAATAATAATAATAATAATAATAATAATAAAGGCTACAGAAAATTTACCCTCTGAACAGCAAACAGGGAGTCTAAAGCCACTTCCATTACTGTAAGACGATGGGCAAGAGTAATATGCAAGTGGTATGGCATATATCTATCAGTGCTCTTAAGAGCCTAAAGTAAGTTGGTTTCAAATGTCAATTATGTGTCGCCTAGGTAGATCAGAGGTGAAAATATCAACCTCAACGGAGCTGTCATTTTCAATTAAAACTTTCAACTTGACTGAGTGTGACACCCCATAACCACCCAGTGATTTTCATTATCACCAAAGCATTGAGAGGCTAGCACTGAAGCACCTCTTCCACTAGGCAGGTGTGGAAGCATGGTCTCTGGCTTTCAAGCATGGGGCCAGCATGGTATCTGAGAGCAGCGGGGAGAAAGGCTCCTCTCTTCATGATTTGTGCATGTGCGTGTAAGGGACCCATTACTAGAGGTGCCCCAGACAAAGGTCATGTTCTTCTTTAAGATGATAAAGGTTCTAAGTTACAGCTCATGTTGACTTCTCCATAATGAGCTATTATGTAACTTTTTATTGACCGAAAGATCAACCATTATTTGGGTACTGTTGGAGAGATCTCTTTCCAATTCCCAGAGCCAGTTTTCTCTTCCCTCAGTGTAAACTAAACAGCAGGTATATGATCAAGAAATGTCAGAAATTGGAAGGCATTTATCATTAAGGGATAGGACAAAAGCTCTCCCTTTCTTATGAGAATAAAAATAGTCCAAGGAAGTGTATGTTCAAATGGAGGCCTGAGAAACTTTTCTTTTTTTAAACCAAGTATTCAGAGACAGCTTGGCCTTAGGGATAGGGGAAGGAATGAGGAAGTTAAGACTCAAATCTCACTAGTGCAACATTGAGAAAGTCATTCATTCTAACCATTCTTCAATTTGCTCACTCTGAAGGTAGGAGCAAACCCTCACATAATCTTGTGGGAATAGGAAGCTAAAGTGGTTTGTACAAAACTTAAATTTTGTTTGTTGGGCAGCCCGGGTGGCTCAGCAGTTTAGTGCTGCCTTCGGCCCAGGGCGTGATCCTGGAGTCCCAGGATGGAGTCCCATGTCGGGCTTCCTGCATGGAGCCTGCTTCTTCCTCTGCCTATGTCTCTGCCTGTCTCTGTGATTCTCATGAATAAATAAATAAAAAAAATCTTTAAAAAATAATAAATTTTGTTTGCTAAAAGTATCCCATTAAGTTCAAGGCATTTCAACTGAACATAAGCACAACTAAATTTAAATATCTCCCCCTTTGACTTGCAAAACAGAGAAGCAGGCAGACATGTTCCCACAGAGCTATTGCACAGCCAACTCCCACCCCAGAGTCTGCTAGAGAATCTTAGCTCGGCCGTGTGAACACATGTATTTGTCAAATATTCCAACATCAGCTCTAGAGTTTCCTTCTCCTTTTTGATAAGGGATCAAACAAAGGGGCGTGTCCCCCTCCAGGAGCTACCCTTCTGGACGAACTGGTCTCCAATCCCTTTCAGAATCTTACAAAACTTCCCGAATGAAGAGCACAAGGTTGGTCGCATTCAACTTAAATGCTTTTATTGACAATGTCTTTGAACAATAAGCAAACAATGCTTAAATTTTTCATTCAAATTCACTTTCCACATGTCAAAAGACCTCAAGGTAGAAAAAAATAAAATAAAAATATAAATATCTGAGAATCCATCTTAATAAATAAATTAAAAACACAATAAAACGTTTTCATGGAAAACTGTTAATGTCAGAACATTCAGACCACCTCAACAATGCATGATCAGTAACGTTACAATGAACATTGATGTTGAAGAAAAAACTACAGTACATGGATAGAGCTATTTATTTCTATCTACTAGAAAATAAAGTCATATCTTTTCTTAGTTTAATATTGGTCATTGCTAATCAGAACACACTATTGCCGGGAACACAGTAGTTATTGTTAAAATCAGCTGCACTAGATACAATTCGAAAATATCCAGCACCAGGTTAATTCCAATAATGAACCCAATAGATTAGTTAATGCTATGAGAAGACTAAAGAGAAAGAGATAAGAGACACAGACCCAGGCCTGGCTCAACATGCTACTAACTACCAGCTCTCAGATGTGTCACTGGGAACAATACACACTCCATGCGTTTTGCTACATCTCCGGAAGAGGTAAGGACTTGAGGCCGCGCGTGGATGCTTTCAAGTCCTTGAGGCCCACCGCCTGGTGTGTTTCGCGCACAGATAAGGTCCTCCCTAGGTCTACGGGAACCCTCGAGGGAAGACGTGTTTCTCCTCTCTGTAATGCACCAACTTGGGCAGTAGCACCCTAGGGTGCCTGCCGCCTCCCCTCCCTGCCTGCTCACAGGGCCAGCAGCGTGGGTGAGCTGAGCGAGTCAGAGGAGGGTTCGTTGCTGCTGCTGCCCTTGCGATGAGCGGCCGCACAGCTGGGGAAGGAGTCAGCCTCAGGGTAGGTGAAGACGAAGGAAGACGTATAGGTAGTGCAGCTAGGAGTACAGGTGACTACGGGGGTGCACAGAGGCTCGGGCTCTGTGGCCATGGGCCCCATCCCCAGGGAGCCACCATGCAGGGGCTCCCAGTCTGCTGCATAGAAGGAACCAGACAGGTCCATGTCTGGCACGGAGCGGGCGGTCTCCGAGCCGCTGGGCCTGGATGATGCTGGAAACAGGAAGTCATCAAAGGGCTCGGCCTTCAGCTCCATGCTGCCGATGCTCTTGACGGGCTCCACGGAGGGCTTGGGCTCAGGATCATTGAGGAGGGGCAGGGTGAAAGCCTCCTCGGACTCCGGGGTGGCAGCTTCGGGCAGGCCCCCGCTCAGATCTAGGGAAGCCACGGACATCTCTTCGGGGAAGCCCAGGTCATCAGGGATCTTGCAGGCAGGTCGGTGAGCTGCCAGGATGAACTCTAGTTTCTCCTTCTCCTTCAGCAGGTTGGCAATCTCGGTCTGCAGAGCAGACTTCTCGTCTTCTAGTTGGTCTGTCTCCTGTATCCAGAGGGACAGAGCAAAGCATAAGACGCGGGCCTACTCAAGGGCCCTGCTCCCGGATACCCAGTCTCCAACTTTCCCCCTAAGTTTGAAAAAGGAGTGACCCACAGGGTCTACCTACCGCTTGGAGCGTGTCAGTCAGCTCCCTCCTGCGGTTCCGGCACTTGGCTGCAGCCATCTTATTCCTTTCCCTTCGGATTCTCCTTTTCTCTTCTTCTTCTGGGGACAGCTAGAAAAACAATTTCCAAAAGGCCAACAGTCAGTAACAAGGTCTGCCATCAGCTGGGTTCAGCCACCCCGGGGTGAAACTGGTCCCTGCAGCTTCCCAGCTTCCTGGCACCCCTGCGAGGAAGCCATTTCTAACCTGCACTTGCGGGCTGGGTGTGACTTGCATTTAAAATAAGATCCTTAGCAAGAGAACAAAGAAGAGCCCGGTCTAAAAGCTGGAGAAGGAGCCTATGAGGGAAGAAATACTACCAGAGTATTTCTTGGGGTAGGACTATCAGAGTCCGGCGTGGGACGGAAATGGCTTGGAGCCAGGGTTCCTCGTGGAGGACAGATAGGTGGTGACTCCATCAGTGGCTTCGCCCTGCCCACGGTGCTCCCCAGCTCCACCAATGCCAACCCACGCCCCCTACTGAGAGAAGGTGCTGGAAGAACCGCTCACCTGTTCCACCTTGCCCCTCCGGCCAATGCTCTGAGCTCTGCCTCCCGTCATGGTCTTCACAACGCCAGCCCTGGAGTAAGCCCCAGCCGAGGGGGTGGGGACTCCATACGGGTGGGGGGCTCTGGTCTGGGACGGGGCCACGGAGGAGACCAGGGTGGGCTGCACCAGCCACTGCAGGTCCGGGCTGGTGGAGATGGCAGTCACCGTCGGGATGAAGTTGGCACTGGAGACGGCCAGATCGGTGCAGAAGTCCTAGAACGGAACAGAGGGGGCAAAGCTGACGTGAGGGAGCAGGTTCCGGACACAGGTGCGGCGGGCCGGGCGTCCAGTGCCGCATGCAGCGGCGGAGAGCGGAGGAGAAGCACGCCCCGGACTGCTCGGGGCTTCTGATGTGCCCCTCGTCCTGGAGGCAGGGGGCTCTCCGTGTCCTCCCAGGAAGCCCGCGACGCAGCGCGTTTCTCCTCCACCCTGCTGCTGCGTCCCCGTTACCCCTCCGGCATCACTCGCCTGAAAGGGGGTTTGTTATAAATATCCCTGACGTCTGCGCTGACGCAGGCGCCGCTCCGGAGTCTCCTGAATGAACTCGCTTTTTATCAATGAAACTGCCTTACACACCCGCCGGCTTCACCCTCCTCCCCCGCCCCTCCTCCCGGCTCCGGGCTGCGCGGGGAGGGGTGGGGGCGGGGGGATTGCCGCTTCCCGTCGCCTCCCGGAGGAGCCAGGCGCTAGTTCGCGAGTCTCGGCCTGGGACACGCTGCGCCCCGGGTAATGCCAGGGAGCGCGGCCCGAGGGCGGCCCCAGCCGGGCCTGCCGCGGGAGAGGGGGGCCGATCCTCGCTAGGACAGCGCGCGTGCGCCCCACCGAGTCCGGGGGTCCCGCGGTAGGGCAGCTTCCCCCCCGACTCGCCTTCCCGAGCGTCCCGCCCCGGAGTCTCCGCCCTGGGGTCGGACCCTGCCCCGGGCCCCGCGGCGGCGCGAAGCCAGCCTCACCTGCGCATTGACGGGAGAGCCCATGCTGGAGAAGGAGTCGGCCGGTGAGTGGTAGTAGGAGAGGGTGTCCCCGGCCGGGGACGCGCTGCTGCAGCGGGAGGAGGACGCCTCGTAGTCGGCGTTGAAACCAGAGAACATCATGGTCGCGGTGAGTCAGGGCCGGGGCGAGGGGCTGAGGGGCGGAGACAGGCCGGAGCTGTGGGGCAGAGCTGGGTGGGAGCGCGGTCACTGCTCGCTCGCTGCGCCGCGGCCGCCGGCTCCGTCTCGGCTTCTCGGCTGCTCGCTGCAGATGCGGTTGGAGTACGAGGCGCCGCAGCACCGCATTTATAGCAGCATTCTATGAATGAGCCCCCACCCACGTCATGGGCGCAACCATCGCGGCGCCAGGGGGGTGGCCGGCCGACCTGCGCACGCCTTCGGCCTCCTTGCCGCCGCCGCCGCCCCCGCCGCCCCCCACTGCCCGTCTTAATGTGGTCCCTTATCTCCTGAGCGATCAGCAATTTGGGTCTCCGGGGTCCCGTGGAGCCCCCGAGACGAGGGACTCCGGGGACGGCTCCCCCCACGACCGCAGGGAACGGCCGTGGAAACCTGCTGACGCAGATGTCCTAATATGGACATCCTGTGTAAGGGGGGACGGATTGACGGGAACTGCTCGCCGGCTGCAGCCAACACCGAGGGTGCAGCGCGGGGGGAGGCGGGGGCCGCGGCCGGGGGAGGGGAGGCGGGAAAGGAGAAGAACGCGAGCGAACATTCGCACCTGGTTCAATGCGGACCCTTGTTCCCCGGGCGGGGTGGGGGGATGGGCCGGGAGCGCCTTTTTACCAGTATACGGCGCCCCGGAAATGTGCTGGGGCTCAGGTATGGGAGAAACAGGTACACAGCCCGAGGGCTTAAGCCTCAGCCCCAGAAGGAATGCGCCGCCTCCACCCCCGCCCCCGGCCATTCCGGATTCTACCCTGATTCAGTGCACCCCGTGAAAGCAGACCCTCAAGCCCCCAGTCCGCAGCAGTACTAGGGCTGTTACTGCATTTGGAAGCAGAAAAGTCGGGAAATCCGAAATAAGGGAATACGTACGCTAACCTACTTTATCTACGATGTTGGGTATTTTAATTTTAATTGTTTTGGTTTTTTATTTTTAGGGAAAAAAGCGCATTTTTTTTTTCTCGGCCATACTTAGGGACATTAGCGATACCGTCAAATCTGAGACGCTAGCCAGTGAATATTGGGCAGAGCCTCCATGCAAGGATATCTGATGGGTTCGTTTGCCTAGTTCTGAGCTGGGGCCCGGGGAGTGGGATGCGATTCCGGGGGTGCTATGTGGACAAGGTGGTCAGTTGAGGGTACCGGGTGGAGAGAGTTCCCCGGGGGAGCGCAAATCCGAGCTGGGAAGTTAGACGAGGCTCGGTTCCCCCAGGAAGCTGGGCTTACTGGCTGCCCACAGCGGGTGATTTTCCAGCGCAGACTTGGGGGGGGGGGGACCGGGGGCGCTGGAAGGACTGTAGCCAGCAGCTCCCAGGAGGGAGACCTCGGCCGCTGTGGGACCTCAGGCGCGGCTCTGTGGCCTGGAAAACCGGGTTGGGGCGGTCGGGGGCTCGAGCGTGCGTTGCACCCCCAGAGACCCCCCCAGCCTCCTCCTCCGCTGCAAAGGACACCTGGGGTCACATTGCCCCAGCCCGGGTTCCAGCGCGCGGCCTCCTCCGGGGCGCGAAGTCGCAGAGCCCAGCGGAGCCCCCGTGTGCCTTCCCCACTCTTCCGGGCCCCGGGCTCGCGGTGGACCCCTGGAAAGGGGCGAGGCGGGACTAGGGCCGCGGGCGGATCCCTCGGGGCGCGCGGGGAGCCGGACCGCCGACCTGCCTCCCGCCGCCGCACCCCGGAGCCAGGCGATCCTGCTATAGATAGTAACAGGGAAGCGGCTGTTTACAGCAACACTGCGCCGCCAGGGCTGTCTCCAGGCGACGCCGCGCGGCCGGGCGCGCCGTCGGCCGGGCCAGGCCGCCCTCCCTCCTCGCTCCCCCGGGGCCTCGGCCTCCCCGGCCCCGCCGCGGCCACTCCCGCCGCCTGACATCATCCTCCGGGTCCGGGGGCTGCGTGCGGCTCGCGCGCGGCTGTGCGCTAACCTCCATTCTTAGAGATGAGAACCCGGCGGGAGCTGGGAGGGCAGGGAGGCGGGGATTCGTGGAACTGGGCCACTTGCTATTTTTGCATTCCCTGTCACAGGCAGAGGTGAAAACAGAATTTCATCATTGTATGTCACTGGTTTATGTTGGTGGGAATTCAGGCGCTTTTTTTTTTTTTTTTTCCTCACTTAAAAAAGGAGAGAGAAGGAAAAACACATAATACATAAACACAGACTTCTCGGAGGTGCCCTGAACCCTAAAACAATTCTTCGGCTTTTAGTTCTCCTAATTCTTTATCTGTCAGGCTACTTCACTGTCCTTGATTATTTAATTAACAAAAAAAAAGTTATGAGAGTTGAGAGCAAATCCATCTCTCTTCTGATTAGCTCCGACAAAATAGGTCAAGCTTTGAATTCCTGGGTCTGGCCTTGCCTTCCATTCATAAATGGATCTCAGGCCACTTAAGAGAAAACCTAGAATGATTTTATTTACTTGTCCTTTAGAGTTTGAATCGGCTCAGCCCAACACCTAAAGACTGTGTCAAGATTTTATATCCAGGATTTATCCCATATCTCACTTTATACTGTCTTTGTCAATAAAAGGAAAAGGGTCTTTGGATGAGCCTGTGTCCTCCAGATGGCTTAACTCTTTCCTTCCTTCCTATGACCAGAGAGTTGGAGAGTTAATAAATCCATCCTCTGAAAGGACAGAACCATGAATTCATAATTCTTTTATTTGTCAAAGAACTACTGAGAACCTCCTATGGCTGTGCACTCCTATGAGTGCTGGGGGCTGGCATTTACTGTAATGAACAGAGTGGACCTGTTCCTATCCTCAGAGAGATTCCAGTCTTGGGCAGAAGACTGAAAAATCAATAGAGAATTGCAGAGCAGCAAGCAAGTACTTTGACAGAGGTAAGGACAGGGTGCAATGGAATGCAGAGGAGGGCCTGAAGACCAGTATTAGAGGAAGTGACTGTAGTCCAAGAGATGGGACCCGGATCCACTGTCCTCTGGGAAATGGCATGGTAAAGATGGAAATGCCAGAGCCTCTGAAACTGTGATCATTCTAATGTACTCTCACATCTCAATCTACACATGATATCCATTTCAGGACTGCAAAATCACATTTTTAAAAAATATTTTTATTTATTTATTCACGAGACACACACAGAGGGGGGAGAGAGAGAGAGAGAGAGAGACAAAGACACAGGCAGAGGGAGAAACAGGCTCCATGCAGGGAGCCCAACGCAGGACTCGATCCTGGGTCTCCAGGATCAGGCCTTGGGCCGAAGCCGGTGCTAAACCACTGAGCCACCCGGGCTGCCCACAAAATCACATCTTTAATAAGGAGCTCACATGGTGTAGCCGTAAAATAGAGGGAAGTCAGAATCAACAAGTGAAATTATCTTTGCCATTTGCCAAGGTCAGAGTGACTTTGAAGACAGATGTGCGTGTGCCTCTGTGAGCGCAGTGGTGCCTGCCAGCAGGGCAGGGATTCTGTGTTCTGGACAAGTCTGAGCATATAAAAACCAAAACTTATGCAGTTTATGATTATCTGTGTGCAGAGTTCCTCCTATTTGGGGATCCAAAAGTGAAAAGGAGGATAGAATTCCATATCTGATTTTAACCCCAATTGAAAACAAATCTATCTTTCCTCTACAGTTGTTCCTTATCAGATGGAGACTTTTCCTATTTTGCACTTTTCTGGCATTTGAATTAAGAGACCTGACCCACATCAAGCATTTGTTCAGTAACTCTGGAAGTCACTGTACATTGTTTAGCCTGGTGTTATTGCAACATTAAGTGAAAGGCTGCTGTCTGTGCCGCCTACGTAAATGCTGCCGCACACAACCCGTCCCCAGCATGCAGAAGTAGTTATTTATTTGGGGAAGTGTGGTCTAGCGGTGAAGGGTTGTGGTCAGAGCACGGGACCAGAAGTCAGGAAGATGCGTATAGCAAAATCAACTCCTTCAGGGACTTGGGGAAGTCGCTTCCTTAGACTTGTTTAACATCTACATACTTCTGGCCTTTGTCTTTTTCATGTACTGATATTCACTTAGCACCTAGCACAGTGCCTGGCCCATAGTAGGTGTTCAATAAATATTTATTGAATGGACAAGTGAATGAATGAACATCTTCATCTAAGCAAGGCAAATATTGTTCTTTATGGGTACTTAGAAATCAATGGAGAAGGTTCTTTGAATCTTTGGAAAGGCTGAACAGGCTGAGTCTTTTATTCTTGGGTATGAATAGGCAAAAATTGGGAAAGAGAAAATAACAAGATGTTAGGGCTATTTTCAGCTGGTGCAAGCTCTAAAGAACACCCCAGCAGTTCGTGATGAAAGATCAGACTTGCCCTTGTTATTGAGCCCCATGATAAAGACAGCCAGTGCCCATATATAAATGCCACATTGTCTGCAATGACAATCACCATGTTACCACCACCCTCTAATTTATTCATTCTAAATGTCTGGACCCAAGGAAGAGAAGCATTCCACAGTTCCTGCAGGACTCACACACACATGACACCCATGGAGGGTTTTAGGGGTCAAGGTTACTCACCCTATGGCTCAGACAGTGAGCAAAATAGACTGCTCCTATTTTAAAACAGTGGAACACAGGATTGCCACCACCATCTACACACACCACACACACCACCACCACCGCTACCACCGCTGCCACCACCACCACTAATTAGTACTAGGGATTTAGCCTCTTTGGGAAAAACTTCTCCTTCTGAACAACTCTTGGCTCTTTGACAGGAGATGATGATTCAATGGGATCCCCGTCCTTCTGCTAATGTGAGCATTTAAATAAAGCTCCGTGTGGACCCTGGGATATACTCCGTCTGGAGCTGAGGAAACGGGAAGAGTTATGGTGCTGAAGGACACCTTTCAGCCCAAGCTTGCAGCATTTCTCACTACAATCAGCATCACCAGACCCTCATTGCCAGTCACTCTGACATGTCTGCATGGGCAGACAAGCTAGTCCCCTCCAGGTTCTCAGCTCCTCAGATGTCCTGAGCTGACTTTCTGCCGCTCTGGAGAACTTAGCTCCTGGAATTCCAAAAGAACCCCATCTACGTCATGAAACCTACAGGACAACAACACACCCAGACCTAAAACTGTGACTGCATGACTCCCATCCAATGGGAAAAATCTCGGAGTCAGCAAAGGGTAGGGCCAGGGATGGCCAGAATGGGCTGGCACATGACGTGCTCCAAGGTGTTAAGACATCTCAAGCATAGTTTACGCCATTTTATCCACTACCTTGCTCAACAAGAAAGATCTTTAAAAAAGACAGTCATAAATTGTGATGCCAAAAAAGAAAAAAAAAAAATCCTTAGTCTAAACCAGGAAAATCCCGACTGGTATGTAAGAATTCAGAGTTACACTGCCTGCTGATCTAGAGTAGAATTTCATCCTCAGATATGAACACTTTTCGTCCTAGTTTAGTATTTGACTCTGTCCTACAAGAAAACTTCTAGTTGCAACTCCCAGATGAAGTCTGATTTTCCCCACTAATATCTTACCTGGGTGGCCCTGGGTGGCAGTGAGTTCTATAAGAGATCACTGGTAAAATCCCCCAAAATGGCTACTGAAGAATTCTACCTTCAGACTCTGGCCCACCCTAGACTGAGAGGTAATCAATTAAGACGGAGACAGATCGCACACTGAAAAGTCCACTTTCCTACTTAATGGGGCTCTGAATTAAATCATAACATTGATCACTAAATCATAAATCCCTCCAAATCTGTTTAGTGGCCAATTCACAGAATTACACTTAGAAAAAAAAAAAAAAATCTACACTCTTTACTGAGATCCACCGAGTATATGACCCAGCCTCTGCCGAGTCCTCCAACCTCATCTTAAACCACTTTCCCTCATTTACTCCACTCCAGCCACACTGGCCATTTTTCCGTTCCTCAAATATGCCAAGCTGGGTCTGTAGGACTTTTTACCCATTGTTTCCTCTTCTCCCATGGTGACTCTTCCTTCATGTCTGCTCAAATACCAATTCTCTAGAAAGCCCATCCTGCCCCCCATCCAATGTGGCATCCCTCAGCACCTTCTGTCACATTATCTGATTTTATTTTCTATCTAGGACTTTTCACCATGGGACCCTGTTGGCTCATTTATATACTTTTTCATTGCCTTCCTCTACTAGGCCATAATCTCCACGAAAGCAGGGACCTTATCTGTCTTTTTCAGTAGGAAACTATCCTCAGTGCCTAGCTTCTTGACACTAGAAGGCACTCAATAAATGTTTGTGGAAAGAATGAACATTAAACAGAAAGCTCAAGCTCATCCTCTATTGTCCATGTGGCTGAAAAGGCAGCACAGATTCTCTCTTTGGATAAGGGAGCTTGATGGGCGACTTCTGACCTGTACCCTCCACAAGTGAGCAGAACCAAAATCCTGATCAGGCATAATGATTTAGATGCTTATAAACCCCATGCATACACACTCATTCTGAGAAATGTACAGACCCATCTCATTTGCTGTCTAAATGCTTCTACTACCTGTTATACAACGACCCCATCCAGAAACACTGATCAGCACAGCAAGAAAAATTCCATCTAGGGCAGGTGAGTCCCCAAGTCCTTTCTTTTTCACAACCTCAAGTTAATACCACAAGCGACTTCTTAGAAAATATTTGGGCATTAAAAAAAAAAATCAAAAGAAAATATTTGAGCATAAAAGTTAAAAACCTTTTTTTTTTTTTTTTTTTTTTTTTTTTGTTTAAAAGCACTAAGAATCAGGCCATAATAAAATGTTTATGGCCCCAATACTAAAATGGTTATGGTACCCTCCCAAGTGGTTCAAAATAAAAACAATATTAAATTGCAAAATAAAATTTTATGGAAAAAATAAAGCTTTATAAGTATGCTGAAATAAGGCCAGAATGCGAATTTGTGAGGGAGGGAAAAGTCTCTGGCTCCCCCAGGAACCATGTCTTGCACAATAACAAGCCCTCAATAAATAGAATGAGGGCTATAGTTTTCCCAGTTTTTTATTGAATGCCATTACCCCCATCCCTGCCCCTGTCCTGGCCCCAGCATGTGCTTCCCTGGCTTCTTGGGCAATCCAGCCATGATCGGACATGTAGCTAGGGCCAGGTCAGTATTTGTTGGGTATTATTAGACTTGCACTGGACAGGACTGGAGTATCGCATACCACAGGCTCACCTGAGGCCTGGATGCAGGACTTACCTACATCAGCCCTATCTAGGCTGGAGCTGATCTGCAAGGTTACGTCAGGGCATCACGTGCTCCTACCCCATTCAGATTACTTGGCCCAGTGGATGGGATCGGAACCCACAGGATTCTTCATTTGCATCATTTTGTTGCAGAATCATTTTATCCCTTCTTCCAGATTAATCAGGTGGTTTGGAGGGATCCCCGGGTGGCTCAGCAGTTTAGTGCCTGCCTTTTGCCCAGGTCATGATCCTGGTCCCAGGATCAAGTCCCGCGTCAGGCTCCCTGCATGGAGCCTGCTTCTCCCTCTGCTGTCTCTGCCTCTCTCTCTCTGTGTCTCTCATGAATAAATAAATACAATTTAAAAAAAATTAGGTGGTTTGGAATAAATTGTGGGTAAGCTGTCCAGGGGGTGTGGGTGAAGAATCTGTGTTGTCCCCTGGTCTCTGTTTGCCATGAGTGGGACACCTCACAGTAGGAGGGACTTTGGGGTCCATTTGGAGGTTCGTTTGCTACTATTACTTTGCCATCCAAGTCAAGTTTTTTGAACCAGGTCTTCATCCAGCTGGTGTCTGTCTGAGCTTGGAACTTGGAAAAGAGTGAAGCAAGGGGTTGTGAAATAGGCCGGGGAGATGGAGAAAACCTGGTGTTCTTCAAATAGCACTCTGCTTCTTGGTCTGCAAGATCAGCAGGCTCACCAAACATCAGCTCCAAGCCACAGTGAGTATTTCGACACTCCTTACCCATTTCTGGCCCGTGTGGTAAAATGACCAGAGAAGTACATTAAAAAATAATGGAGAAAACCGAAGAGTTCCAAATGAAGTGATTTTAGATTATATGTTCAGATAAGAGCAGCCCTGTGGTGTTTATATCACACATCTGGCTTGAGATTAATTTAGTTATAGTCTTATCAGATATCTCTATCCTACTTTCTATTTTTCCGTTGGCTTCAGAATCCCCTCCGGGGAAGAAAGGGATTTCATGTGACTCAAATTATTATTATCTTGCATAAGAGCCAGAAAAAAACAAATGGTTACCTGCAGGTACTAGGTAAGACCTCTACAAAGTTAATTTTTTCATGACTCAAATTGTACAGGCACAATTATCCTATTCCTTATTCTTCATCCCATACCTTTACTGACCATCTACTATGTGCCAGTCACTGGAATCCATAGTAAATTAACAAACTGCCTATAAATAAGTGACGCTCACAGTCTACTAATGTTATAAACAAGTAAACAAACAAAAATGTCAGATGAAAGTGAGTGCCGGGCAGGGTATTAAAATGGAGGGATATGTTGTGATATCTCAGATTAGATGCAAGGAGGTGACTTTTGTCATGAGAAATAAATGATGAGAAGGAACCAGCCAGGAAGGACAAGAACAGAGCATTCTAGGCAGAGGAAATGCTTCCCAATGTAGAGTTAAGTACTGGGAAATGTAACTCTCAGTTCTCCCAAACCTCTGAACCCAGCAACCCTCTGTCCTTGCAATGTGTACCTCAAGCTTTACTCTCTGAGTTGCCACCAAACCATCTCTCCTTCAAATTTTGGGTCAGTGCTACCAAATTCGGAAATGTCCCAGCTATTCCCAATTTACTTTTGTCCCTAGCTGTCACTAGACTTCAAACCGGGCCTGGACAGTTCTATTTTATTTTTATGCAATAACGACCCATATGGATCCTTCTTATAAATGGCTCCATGCTAAAATTGGTGGTTGGTAAGATCTTTCTCAACAGCTTAGAGTCTTAATAGAAAGCCCTGAAAAGCAGTGACGTAAAGAGCCCTAAACCAGGCTCTGAGGTCTTCCAGGACCCTTTCACAAAGGAATTTGAAAACAGGCACATTCCATTTTGCCCTTTGTTAGAGAGCTATTGACAATAAACAGAATTCAGCTTAGAATTTGTGCTGTAAAACAGCAGAACACTGAACAAACCACGCTTTCTCACCCAGGGCAACACTCTGCTGTATTCTGCTGATATTCACACAGGGTTTAAGAGGAACATTTGGGAAGTTTATGAGGGCCTAAAGTCTCAAAGCATTAGTTCCTTGAATTCTTTGTTATTTTGACTGCACTGAAGACTATTCCACAAGCCATTATCAGAATCCACCCATCTTCAGTTCCCGTAAATATTATGTCTACCCAGAACTATGTGAACTATTTCATAGCTGGAATATGAACCAGGCTGTGAAACCTGCTAATGGGAATGAAATAAGAGGAGCATTAAAACCTAAAGGAGAGAAAATTCAGTAGTAAAGAGAAAAGTAGACTAAAGGATTATGTATGTTTTGGGGAAAGAAGATAGCTCACCCCTCAGGGACTGCACTTGATTATTTAAATCCAGCAGCGAATGTACCCTGGCACATTCTTGGGGGCGCGAAGGTGACTTTCATTATAACAAGTAAAAGAAGCTGAGTTCAGCTCTCAAAGGTCATTCTTGTCGTAGTGATACTAACTGTTCCAGGCAACAGAGAGCAAGGGAAACGGAGGCAGCAACTGTCAACTGTCAGTGATTTCCTGGGAAAAAGCCAAGTAGGCAGCTGCTGCTGTGTATTCTAGAGCTGAGACTGAACTCAGTCCCGTGCCAAACCTCTGATGCAGACCATCTCCCATCTTTGGCAGCCCTGGCCTCTAGGGCTTTTTCACATTTGTGAAAAGGCATTGTAACCTGGAAAGCAAGAATTAAATGTGAGTTACTAGCGTTAAATCATATGTTCTCTGCCCCCACCTCCTGCACTCTCCTCCTCTCTCCAGATGTCAAACTTGAAATATCAGGTCCTCACAACAAGACTTCCCTGAGCACCCAGGCTTTGCATTTGTAGCACTTCACACCATTTCTAATAATAATCATTTAGAAAACAGTTGGGCTAATATCTAAAAGATAAGTCACACAAGGGTTGGGATCTTTGTCTTGTTCTTTGGTGAACCCCCAAACACCTACAGAAGACCTAACACAAGTAGCTGTTAACTGTTGATTGAGTTTGTTTGGTTCTGTGTCCGCTCCAGGAAGGGAGAAATCTTGCCTAGCTCACTCATGATGGACTTGCTAGCCCCTAATGTAGTGTCTGGCCATGTACTAGCTGCTTGAAAAATTCTTCCAGAATGAATAGAAAGAACAATAGCTAATATATATTGAGTGTTTGTTCAGGGATTATGCTGAGCATTTTACAGATATTGTTATGTTATTTAATATTCACCCAAATTCAATGATACAGATATATTAATATGCCATTTTGGCTGAGTAGTTTCAATACATTCTTAAAAATAATGATCTTAAAATTCACTAATCCACAATGGATAATTGGGCTGTTTTCTCCCCAGTATAGTAGGTAGATAGTGCCCTGCTGACCTGAATAAGTGAATTTATTTTCCTAGGTATCTAGCAGGGAGTAACTGATGAGAGAGAAACAGTCTCATGGGACTTAATTATTCTTAAACTGATTTGAATTCAACTATAGCCTCAATTTCTATTTACCTTTAGGAGGAAAAATATATATAATACATAATACTATATATATATTTATATATGTAATACTATATATTTCTATATAATACCATATATTTCTATATAATATATATAAAATATAAATATATATATAAATCATATAAATATATATATATAATTATATAATGCTGGTTGCATTGGGCTTATATACAACCACACAAAACATGTAGAGTATGGAGTGTTTCCACTTCTAACCAACTGAGCTTACCTGCCAAGCAGTGTTTCCACTTCTGCCAGAGGAAACTGCAAAGAGGAAAAAAGTATGGGCCAAACCTTGCCCAAGATGCTGGTTAAACTGGCTCTGCTAGTGTCTCCTGCACCTGCCTGGGACACCAGTTGGAAAGCAAGCTTGTTTCCTCCTCTGGGAACCGTGCCAATTTCCACCATTCAGCCCCATCTGATCTGGCTAAATGAGGCATAGGGCGGTCACAATCCCACCTCCCCAGGTAATCCTAGAAGTGTTTGGGTGGGTGGGGCTCACTGGAAGCAAGGACCCAACCAACCAGAAACAGACTGACACAACCCAGAGTGGAAATAATTCCAAGGGAAGTACTCAAAGTATGATATTCTCACAATTGTATAATATTCTTACCCTTCCTGGTGAGATTATGTTACCAAAGAAACTGGTGATCCAAAGGTGCACAATGCAGAAGTGGTCAGTTTGATTAGGAAAATTAAACAATCCTTGAATTAGATTTTTACCTCTTGATTTCTCTGTCTGCTCTTCACCACTGTCACCATCACCCCATGGAGACCAAGAGGGAATAGAACAGTTAGAGGAAAAAGGACAAAGCAGGGACTTTTCATAGAGCTACATATATTCCATTTAAAAGGACAGTCCCGGGATGCCTGAATGGCTCAGCCGTTGAGCATCTGCCTTTGGCTAAGGGCGTGATCCCGGGATCTGGGATCAGGTCCCATGTCGGGCTCCCTGCAAGGAGCCTGCTTCTCCCTCTGCCTGTGTCTCTGCCTCTCCCTGTGTGTCTCTCATGAATAAATAAATAAAATCTTTAAAAAAAATAAATAAAAGGCCAGTCTTTTAGTCTTAGTTTCTGTCTTTTTGACTTTTTTAAAAGTGTGAAAATGTCCTATTATTTATAAAATGATGGTGATAATAAATGGTAGTTGGTAAAATTAAAAGCTGGCAACCGATGTCAGTTTACCAACTTTAGAAAACTCTGCTGGCCCCTAAAATCCAGTAGTGTGGGAACCCCTGGATTACTGTACAATAGTGTCCTCAGAGGCTTTGGGAGAGGATGGGGCAAAGAATCTCCCCTTTTCATGTATGAATAGAGCTCCAGATCTGCTGGGTGGGCTCTGACTATCCTCTGTCACCAACTGGCACAACTATGAGGGCTGACTTTGAGTAAAATGAATCACGTTCTCTAGACTCCCAGGATCCTGTTTTTCAGACCAACCTAAGAGCCCAGTGTCCTTCTGTGGTGCTGTCTCACCTGTCAGGGAGGAACGTGTCTGATAACCTAATTTAGGTTAAATTTTAGTTTACTACTTGTCAGAAAATTTGTACTTTTTAAAGGATGTATGTATTTGAGTGACAGAGAGAGAGAGAGAGAGAAGCAGACTCCCCAGTGAGCAGGGAGCCCCATGCGGGGGCTAGATCCTAGGACTCCAAGATCAGGGCTTGAACCAAAGGCAGATGCCTAACCAACTGAGCCACCCGGACGCCCCAGAAAATTTGTATTTTAAAGCTGAGACCTGAAGAGAGTAGTAAATGCTAACTCCAAAGGCACATTCCATTGACAATGAAATCTTAGGGACAGTGAGGGAGCATGCCTTGACATGGGACATATCAGATCTCACAGGTGGGCCTGCTCCTGAATTATACCCAAGTCTACCTTGACACTGCTCCATTTATAGGTCACCTTGCCTAGTAAAACATTTTAAGACGTAAATGCCTTCTGCTTTATGATTTTCAAAGCCCTTTCATGAACATTTCTTAATATATCCCTCCTAACAGTGCTGAAAGATAAGCAGGGCAGGTAGCAGTACCTTTGTTTTTATGACTAAAGAAAAGCCATACTTGAGGAGTGGTGGTTGAAGAGCTGCATTCAGTTGTGGCTGGGATGGGCAAGACGGACAATGTGCACTTTGGTGTTAGAAGGCCAGGTAGGCCATGCTCACTGGTCCTCCTGGCCCGAGACAAGGCCTTTCTGCTGTGGAAACCTGGTAGGTGGAGGCTCCAGCTAAAATGAGGAGATGTTGGGGGAAATTGTGCCTATTAATAATAATTGAGCATTTATACACCATTTGGTATTTCCACAGTACCAACTAATAATCACTGTATCATTGTAATCCTCTTAGGTCTACACAAACATGGAGGGTCAGAGAGTTCTCCAGATCCCATTTTATAGATGAGGAAATAAGCTGGGGAGATTAATCATCTTGTGGTTTGAGAAAATCAGCAGCAGAGCAGGACAGCACGGTCCTTAGGTTGAATTTAGTCAGCTACATGGAGCAGCTCGGACAAACCCCAGGGCAGGAAGGGTCTACGCCTGTGTGTGTGCATGCAAGCACATAGGAAACAAACGGCTGTTTTCAATACCATCAAAACTATAATCCATTTGGTATTTCCTGGATTTAAAACTCCCTAGGCCACACACCATAGCCCACAACCATGTTTGGGTGATGGTCAAAAGAACAAAAGGGAAGAACTAAGTCTGGGCGGGGGATGGAGAAGGACATGGAAGCTTTGAGATTACAACTGATGTCCTTGGACAGAATCATAAAATCCAGTTCGTGTGCTAGCGTCAAATCTAGGCGCTTAGAGATTCTGTTATCTTCCATCACACTCCCCTCTTCCTCAGCCACACTGAGAAATCCCCTCAGTCACCTCTCCTAGCTTTTCGGGTCATCTTCGGTGAATACTGTAAATATTGCCTCATGATTACTCTTTCTGTACAACCCAGATAGGTTGGCTCTCAGAGACCAAGACATTCTGGATTCCTGGAAACGTAAAGAGAGATGTTAGAATTTGAAAGGGATGTTTGATGGTCTAAAGATGATCTTATATCAGACTTTCAAATATCCCTTGGCAGTGTCAGGACAAGAGGGAGACTTGCCTAGCAATGTAATGTATTTACTGGGTAAATAGTAAGCACTTGCAGTCTCTGTGACTTAATCAGAATGAAGTTCATTACGATAAAGAGCTGTGCCCTTTGGTCCTATTTGCATTAAGCAGGCTCCCAATTTCATTCACATCTCCGAAGGAAATTGTAGGCTATAAGCCGGCCAAGGAGTGGTGGGGAGGACAGCTAGCAAGGATATTCACCAGAGCAGATAAAGGGGAAAAGAGGTAATGGGCTAAGATTACAGCAGAGAGAACAGATGCCCTTCTTATCAATTCCAATCTATGAAAGTAATTTTGCTTTCTTGTTTTTAACTTGAGGTTTGCATCAGTCCCCCTCTCTCTCTCTCTGGGTTTTGAAAACATATTATCAGGTCATCTAAACCTTTTATGAAACATTTCAGACTTGTATGTGCATGAGCTGGTGAAGATTTATTATATTTGACACCATAACTAAAGATTTTAAGGCATTCTTTCAAGCACAACTTGACTGAAACCCCTGAGGCTAGATCCCTATCTCTTGCCAGATGTTAACTCGGTTTCACTGGTGGGAGCCCAGGGTAAGGTTAAAACTGTTTCTGGAGACATTATCTGTACCTCAGAATGTTTAACTCCATCAGTATACCACTATTATATATCAAGAAATCTGGGATTTCCAGATCAGAATCCGCACCCCCCCATCCACCCCTGTCTTCAACTTATTTCTATTTCTTTCAGAGAAGTCGTGGCCCCCCTCGTTTTGAATTAAAATAGGCAAAGAGAAGAGCCTAAGATTCAATGAGTCCATGAATAGAAGTACCAACCCTTGTCCTTTGGGATTCTTTGGTATTTGCTCAAGGTACAAGCAATCTGGGCATCTCTGGGTAGGAATACGGATAAATGATGTCATTCAGCAGAATTAGGGCCAGACGGAAAAATGTAGCCAAATCCTGCAAGGGGTAGCCCTGAATCCTGGCATCAGGTAGGAAAGGCCCCGACTGCTCGGGGGTAAACAAGTGTAGCTGTGAAGGCAGCACACAGTTCCTGGGATGAGGCTGAGAGGGGAAGTGCATTTTCGAGACGTGAAGTGGGGTAGGGTCGGGGGTATAACACCAAATACTGGGCTGCGACAGCCGCCAGGCCCCAGGGCCGTGATTCCCACCATGGACCTGGGTCACACAGGACCTGTGTCATCCTGAGGCTGTAAATCGGTAGGTGCAGGCTGCACGTTGAACACGTTTTGTCCTGGACCCTATCCCTGGCGACGGATCCAGACCTCAACCTCCAGGATCTGTTTGAGAAATAAACAAATAGGAGACAAACAACCAAAACAGCAACACAGCCGAGCGGGCGCGGGCGGCGAAGCTCCGCCTCTGGAAGCCTCGGGCCAATCAGAAGCCTGTTGCTGGGGCCTGGTGTTTGGCCGCCTGACGTTCCCATGGAGACGGAGGAACGTTACACACTAAACACCGGGCGACGCTGACGTCTATGCATTATATCCATGGAGACGACTGAGTAAACGTCATGCCCCCCGGCGCTCCCCCGCCCTCCCGCCGCGCCAGGGGCGGAGGGAGCGACGCAGACGTCGCCGTCACGTGCCGCCGGCCGCGAGCGAGGCCGGGTGGGCGGGGCCTGTTGCTATGGCTGCAGCTGCGGCGGCTGTTGTTGTTTGGAAGCTGGAATTAGAAAGCGCTGAGACGGCAGTGGAGCCAGGACCGATCCTGGAACAGCATCTTCCGCCCCCGGGCCAGAGAGGGTTCCCCAGCCCCTGGAAAGCCAGGACACCCCCTCGGCTGTCCCAGCACGCCTCAGCCCCGGGTCCTGAGCCAAGATCTGTGTGCTGCCTGGGACTCCGGACTGAGGGCCAAACCTAGACCACTCCCTCCACGCTTCGTCGGCGGTAATTGTCAGGGTGACCTCCCAGACCGCCGTCTCCTCCAGACAGCAGCGGCCCACAGGTCAACCACTGCCCAAACTGCCTGGCCCGCGACACAGGAGCAAAACCCAGCGTGGAAAACTTTCCCACTCTTGGAGTAAACTCCCGAATCCAAGGGAATCAGAAGTTTGGACATCTCTTATACTCTCAGTTACACTTTCACGCCTTAGAGTTTTTGTTGGAGACTTGAGGGAAGGGTGCCTAATAACCCCAGTCCAGGGCGGGCCTCCCGAAGAGAGAGACAATTTAGAAATCCCTGAGGACTGGATACTGAAAAGTGGGAAAACCTGAAGAACCCAACTCACTAGGAAGCGAAGCTTTGATTTTTGTATTGCTTTGTAGTGTGAGAAATCTTCAGGGGGCCAGCCTCCTTCTCCCCCCCCCCCCCCCACGAAATCCTGGAAACAGTTATAGAAAGGTTGCACCGACAAATGCAAACAAAACCAGATCCAGTAAGAAGACTGAGGGGTTGAGATGACTGCAAAGGCAACTGCCCTGAACAGAATGTAACATTTGAATGATAAGGCACAGCTGAAGAGTCTGAGACTCTGAATTTTCTCCAAATATCACAATCTTCCAGCCTTGCCAAATTTACATTGTGTCTTATTTTTAAGGGAAAGCAGAACTATTATTTGCTTGAATTAAAAATAAGCCATCAGAGGGGAGCCTGGCTGGCTCAGTCGGAAAAGCACACCACTCTGGGGTTTTTTTGTTATTTTTTTTTTTTTTTTGGTTGTTGTTTTGGTTTTTGGTTTTGGTCTTGTTTTTTTGTTTTTGTTTTTGTTTTTAAGATTTTAGTTATGTAAGAGACTGAGAGACAGAGTGCAGGAGCAGAGGAAGAGAAAGAAGCAGACTCCCCCAATGAGCAGGGAACCCCAGGCACAGCTGGATCCCAAAGTGCTCCATCCCAGGCACTTGATCCCAGGACCCCAGGATCATGACCTGAACCAAAGGCAGATGCTTAACTGAGCCAACCAGGTGCCCCAAGAGCATGCCACTCTTGATCTCAGGGTGGTAAATTTGAGCCTCATGTTGAGTGTAGAGATTACTTTAAAAAAATAAATAAAGCAGTAGTATTCACAGAAAAGTAAAAATAAAGTGAAATGCTTTAGAAAAAATAATAAAGCCATTGAGATAAGCACATGGCATCCATCTGTTTCCAATGGCAGAAGCATAAAGAAGGATTCATTAAAATGAATGGCATCGGGGGTTGATCTGGGATCCCTCCATTCCTCCACTAGTGCCTATTCAATCCCATTTTCCATCTCTGACAAATCAGCACCTTAGGGTTCCCTCCCTATTACTCCTTCCTAGCCCTCCCTGGGCTCCCATTCAGATATTTTACCACCTGCCCACAGAGCATATCCGTTCTCTTTCAATATTCCTTTGCTCCATCCTCTGACCTACCTATTACTCACTTCCCCCAACACCTTCTCTAAACAGCTCTCCCTTAATTCCCTTCCCACTCTGTCGCCACTCCCCAGGTTTCTACCCAATTGATCAGCACTCCCCAAATCCTTGCCCCATCCACCCATCTCCACCATAATGTTTTTCCTGTCTAGTCCTTACTAAACAGAGGACGGCAGCCTTTTGTAAATGTAGGCCAAACACAGGAAGAAGAAAGAGCACAGTGAGCTGAACTAAAAGTCATCATCTGCACCTAAAAAAAGAAAAAAAAAAATCCCCAGACAGTAGTTGAGATTCCACATATCCAAGCTTTATGCAGATTTTGCTTATTACAGGACTATGGGCAAGGCAGCAACCTACTAATTCTGACATTTTCAGGGAAGTCCGATAATTTCTACTTTTTTCTGCCAACTGATGCTCAATCTAAATCCCTTTGGGAGCATCAGTTACCCTCTCCCCACCCCCAATACTCCACCGAGAGCCTAAGACAGATGGAAGAGAGTGAAACCTCAAGTTCAAGGCAATGGGAAGGCCTGACTTGAGGGTAGATTAGATGGAATCAGGGCATGGGAATGAAGTGGCTTGTGTTTTCTTTCAGATGGGAAAGGAAGCATTGATATGCTTTACCCCCGGGCACATAAATAACCTATCTTACCATCTAGAAGAAGATGGAAGAGCAGTCATTGTTATCTTCCCTACCTCAAACTCAAAGTTAAGTTAGAATAAGACAGCTTTGTTAATTGTGAGATTCTCTCTCCCTCTCTCTAGGCCTCTCTTCCAATCCCTCTGGCTCATCAAGGGTCCCAGCAAACCACTGACAGAGAATGTAGGGAAAGGGAAAAACTGAGGCAAGACTTCTCTAGTCCTTTGATGGGTACAGAGTGTCCTCGTATATGTTATCTCATTTTATGCTCCCTATGTCCCTGTGCACTAGGTCTTTTTGTATCCATTTTGACACCCAAAGAAACTGAGGCTCAAGCAGTGAAATAACTTGCCCAAGGATGTAGCACAGAGCCAGATTTCCAACCCAGGTGTCAATTTGCAGAGCTTTTGCTCTTCCTGCACCCCGCAATGAAGTGGAATACATGGAAAACCTGTACTTGGACCACTTTGCAAGTTTACTTTTCTACAGGGAGATAGACTCTAGCCCTTCCTTCCCAAATTTATTAAAAAGAAAAGGCAGAGGGGAGATTGAAGCTCTTTTGTGAGATCTACTAGAACTTCATGGGAAGGTGCTGACACCACAAAGTAAGAACATGGATCCATCCCAGCCTCCTGGGATTAACCTATATTTCCTCATTGGTTCAAGATCCAAGAGACAAAGAGAGACATGCCCCAGAGCACAGGCAGCAGAAAAGTTTGGGCGAGTTCTGGGAGACTCTGACCTGCCGCAGGCTAGGGAGGCACTACCTGGAGAGCTCGGCCGGCCGGCCGGAGTCAACTGAAGCTGTCGCTCGGGCCTGGCCCCGCCTCCTCCCCTCTCTCCTCCCCCACGGCCGACCCTGCGGAGAAGCACGTCCAGCACGAATTCCTCCAAACCTCGGATGCCTTTAGGATTTTAATGTGTCTAAAGAGTTCCCTCCTTGACAAGCGGCATTAGTCAAGTTGAGTGGGTGGGAAGGGCATTTCCCAGCGATCCAGGGCTGGAAGGAAGGGGAGACCCTCCTCCCTCCTGGCCTTGGCAAGCAGCTCCAGTGGAGTTCCATGTGGGTGGCAGTGAGTCCAGAGGAGCCAGAGGGTTCCTTGCCGGGCAGGAATGCCCACAGGCCACACCTTCTTCAGCCCTCCTAGCACCCATCCTGTCTGGACCCGTGAAGGGAGGGGGTGCAGTGCCAGGGAGTGGGTTCTCCTGTGTCTGACTCCAACAACCGGTTTATTGTGATGATTCTATTTGTGCTCCCTGTGTTCTATTTGACTTGGCAGCATGGAAGGGAAAGGGCAACAGGTTCACTCCGGTTTGTGTGGGGTGGTTCCTGCAGACACACCCAGGCATTAGAGCCAGCGGCTTGCACTGGGGATGCCTTCACCTGGGGGCCCTCAGTGTGCTAAAGCAAGGTGTGGGAAGTATTTCCTTTTTATGGACCAGCCAGGTGTGGTTGGCATTTCATCTATTCCTGTATTACTAACGTCATTCAGATTTAGGTCAAAGGTCCTGGGATCCAGTACCAGTGGATGGTTGACGGTGTCCATTTGGGCTAGATTACCATGAATACCTACTGCCCATGGACATTGTAACTCGCAGACGTAAAACAAAAATCCCAAGCCTGACAATTGGGTTCTACTTTGGGGAGCTCATGCGCCCAAAGTTGAAATCTGGACTTTCCTAAAGCATCCAGAGGGATTCTTCTCATACAAGGTGATAACATTCAAAGAGAACAGACGTCGAGGTCAAATACTCTGGATTTGGTCTAGAACTCTGGATTTGCCTCCTTATTTACCTGAGCCTTTACCTAGAACTAAAATCTTTAGCACGTGGGAAATAACAGCTAATACTTATGCTACTACATGCCAGGCACTGTTCTAAGCATTTTTATGAAAACTCATTGTAGCTTCAAAACAATCTAAAGAGGTGAGTAGGTGAACACTATTATTATCATCTTCTTTTATAGATGACAAACAGAGGCACAGAGAGGTTAAAGAAATCACCAAAGGTCACTCAGCTAATAAGGAGCAGTCCCATGATTCCACAGCAGGTAGTCTGGTTCTGGAACCTATGTGCTTAACCACTCTGTGGTAGTGCCGTTCCTAGAGGGGCTAGGCATGTCATGGAGAGCAGAGCGCACATGTAGCCGCCAGCCTCTACCCTGACATTTCTACACTTGACTTCTGAGGTGCCCAAGTCAACTTGGAAGGGGCCTTTCTACCAAGTCTAGAAACTACCCTCACTCTGGACTCTGCACTCACGGAAAAACAGGCATTTCCTAGGTGAAGGTGACAGTCCTGGTCAGCCAGCCAGGTCACTAAAAGGTGCACTAGCTTCCGTGGGATCCTCACTCGCCCCAGAAGCAAGAAGGAAGCCACACTCATAGCCTTTCAGGAAAGAGCATTCTATCAGGCAGGCAGGCATGTGCCTCTCCGTGCTCCTTCACACAAGGGGTGGAGGGGGTGGTGGCGGGCAGAGCCAGGTGAGGGTGCCAGACGTAACCAAGCATGTCCAGCAGGCAAGGCCACAGAGCCTTTCCCTGAAGAAAGTGGCCCTGACCTAGACAGCCAGGTGATGAAACCATTTCCTCTACTGGAGAGGCCTGAGCACATGGCTTCAGGGCTTGGCAAGGCCACAGGCTTTGTTCACCAAAGCCACTCCCAACCGGATGTGATAATGTACTCTGTGGACGTGAGACACTTACAATTATTTCTTAAATGGAGGCAAGGTGTAGATAATTACCACTGCTCACATTTATTGAGCTCTTAGTGTGCTTTATGTGGCTGATATGGATTCATTTATTCAATCCTTAAAACAACTCTCTGAGGTACGTGCTACCATCTCCATTTGTCAGATGAAACATGGAAGCATAGAGAAGTTGGCTTCCACAAGTCGGCCCCAGCAATAAGTGACTTTCAAACCCAGGACTGGCTGACTTCCAAGCCTGTGCTCTTAACTATCTAAGGCAAAGTGGACGCCCTTCCTCTGAATCAGTGGAGACGTGTGAACAGGGGGAAGTCTTGAGACATTTCCATATTAGACTAGGGGGGTTCAAGGCCTCAAAGTCTAGTTTACTGGGGATCCTGGGGTCCATGCCTCCAGAAGTGTCATCTTATTGGGGCCCTCAGGTTCTCACTGGCTATTCTAGAGCAACATGGGCCCGAGACAATTCTAGTAATTCCCTTAGGCTAACTAGATCCCATATAAAAATCTAAAACTGGTCTGGAACCTTGTTGCCCCTATAAGAACAGAACAAGATGGTGGCAGAGACTAAGTATAAAACTATGATTTGTCATACCTTGGATATTTGTGCAGACAAGGTTTGGATTCTGTGCTATGACTGGGAGTGAGGCTTGTCCTTCTGGGTTTGGGTTCTGTTCTGTGACTAGGATGGCACCATGCAAGGCCAGAGCCAAAGCCCTGAAGACACCTTTCTATTCCTGGTCCTTTTCCTCCACCTCCTCCCAATAACACACACACACATGCACACACACTGGTATTATTTAATAACACTGGCCCTAGAGCCAGACTCCCTAGGTTCTAATCCTACCTCTGCCACTTATTTGCAAAGTATTTATCTTCCAAATGATTTAAACTTTCTGTGCCTTACTTTCCTTATCTGTCAAATGGGGATGACAATAGTACCTTCCTTATAAAGTTGTTAAGAGACCAATGAGATAACGTATGTGTACGGCAAATGCTCAGTGCATGTTAGGCGTTGTTATTGCTGTGGTAGCTTGTTACTTCTTTGCATCCTTTTTTCTCTGGATATGAGATAAATTTGCTGAAAATTGGCTCTAAGCTATCACTTACTGGGTTACTATTTATATTCCTCCTCCCATATCCTCTTGCTGTCAATCCAAACTCCTTATGGAGTCCTCTCTGAAGAGATCCAAGAATGGGTGCTCTTAGAATGGGAAAGAAATCCCATTAGATTAGGTCAAGGATCTTTGGGAAATTCCTTAAAGCCAATTTTCTTGAGAATTTTAATGGCTCAACTTGGGAAGGCAGCCAAAGCTATTAATTTGTAACAGCTGCTGAGAAATCACTGTCAACACCTCGGTATAGATCCTCTCTGTTGGGCACAGAAGTTAGGTCAAAAGTTATGAAACCTAAAATAATTAATGAGCAACAGCAATGTAGGGGATTACTAATGGCAAAATAAATAACCCTTTCAAAAAACACCCCCTCCCAGCTGTGTCCCCCTGGAGACTCTCACCTCCTTTTCTTAGATTATCATCTCAGTCTGACTAGAAACCATGTCTTAATAGATTTAACTTCTGTTTGACTTCTAACATAGGGCAAATACAAACCCACGTGCCCTACTAAATATAAGCTGATGATGATACAGACCAAGGATAGAAAGTGAGCGACCCAGTGGGTGAGTTAGTGCCACAAAGCAGAGTCAAGGTGAAGGGGTACCTTATCTCAAATCTAAACCAAGGAGTATATTTCCTGTGAGGTCTGATGAGAAAATACAAAAAAAAAAAAAAAGTGTGGTTTGACTCCCTCACACATAGTTACAGTGGGTCTTGCCCCGGCGTAGAACTTTAAAGACCTGAGCAGCACATCTGTGGTTTGGTTGTGTTATCCGATTCTGGGGCTGATACCTGCTGCATTTAGTTCATGGCTGTAGAGTTTCCAGTCCTCCTCGGGGCTCTTACGTTATGGTTTCAGGTTGGCCACATATCTCTCTCCACTATTCAGATGGAACACCAGCAAGGAACCCCCACAAAGAGATCATAAGAGACCAAAGATATAGGGGCTCACCATATGCCAGACACTGCTTTATCTACCTCATTTCATTCATGTTGCCCCCTTCACAGCTTAGGAAACTGAGGCTTACTACAAGTTAAATAATCAACCCAGCGTCATACAAGGAGAAAGGTGTCAAGCCTGGATTCACACCTGAGGCGATACCACGTGACTGCATGCCCAAACCGCATCCTTACACACCAAGTTATGCAGCGGCATCATATTCTTTCCCCCATCTAACTCTTTGCTTATGTTGTGCTTTGCCCTTTTCTCCTGCACACCTACCTGCAATGGCATGTCCACTTAGCAATTTTTCATCCCTCAAAGACCTCCTCTGTTCTGCCCAAAGCAGCCTCTCGCCCTCCGAACGTTTTATCTGGATCATTTACTTTGACCCTGAAACATGCATTATCTTGGTTACTATTTAAGTGTTGTATTGCATAGGCTCCATCTCTCCAACCAAATTACAAGCTTCGCATTGTTCCCCTCAACACTCAGCCTAAGACTTGTGGACACAGCAGTTGCTAAGTGTCTGAGCAAATGAAAGAAAACTCGAGGTAAATATTCCAAATGGAGCTTCTTCCCAGAGATAATTTTCAGCAAGTGAGAATCATTTTGAGCTCAGCTACTTTCATCTCTCAATCCTTTTGTAGTGCCTGGCCCAATAAATAGGTGACCAATAAATATTTGGGAATACAACAAAAACCTACGGAGTGACTTGGGCAAATTACCTGAATTCCTCCAAGTCTCAGTTTCATTACCTGTAGAATGGGGCTAATTTTTAGAGCATTTACACTGGATCAGAGACATGTGAGGCATGTCCTTTCAGAGCCCTTAGCTCCCATGTCTATCATCACCACTATGATAATTTACTAAACCTTCCATAGGAAATGTTTCCAGCAACTCAAAAATAAAGGACTTTGGTCACTCGTCTACTGGGTATGCGGTGGAAAATTGCTGCAGGAGATGATCAAAACAATCCTGAACAACGCTATGACCCACAGCCCTCTGCATATTGCTATTTACCAGGTTCCGGGGTTACCGGTTACGTTTTGTTTTTGCTTGTGGTCAAGTCGGAACCCCCATGGTGTCTTCCTATGGAACTCAGGGTAAGGTTGCTGTGGAGGGGGGGCCTGCTTTTCCTTTCTTTATTAAGAAAAGGAAACAGGAAATCGAATGTAAAACCCTCCGACGGTTAGTGTCACACCGAAGTTGTGAATTTAACCACACCCCCGCCAGGAAATGAAAGTACAGTTCTCACAGTGATGTTCCCTCTCCTTTCAAGGCCCACACAGTGTTTTTCAGATTTTAGTTAGATAGTGTAGATCAAAGGGCTGAACCTAGGGGCAGGGGGCTGTCACCGGGTATTTGTTGATTTGGGCATAGATTCGCACACAGATTTGAAATTGCACAAATGGAGATGGGACTTTCACTGGCTCTGTGACAATATGGCTCCTACCAGATGTCACAATGGGACATCTGACCCCTGGACATGTTTTTCTGTTTCAGCCCACATCATGTATTTTAAAATGTGCCCCATTGGCAATGTTTAAATGTGGAGAGGTTTCGTCACATGCACACCCAATCTGGATTTACGCCCCCCCTTGGGGGGGAAAGTGGTGATAATGGGGGACAGCTGCCCCCTGTAGAAGGGCACTTGTTTCTGGCTCTGTGCGGTAGTCCACTGCACTCATATGTCTTACCTGCCCTGCTTGCCCAGGGGGCTTCTGTCCTGTGTAGAAAAGGCAGTCAGTCACAGACGCTCCCAGGGAGGCAGGAGTAGGTTTCTGTCACCTGAATCTCACCAGTATATGCAACGCTTAATTCTCACCTTGCTCCTTCTGCTTCCAGGTCACTAGTCCTGGCTCACCCCAACATAGACACTTGTTCATAATCTGCCCTAGCCAGATCATAAGGAAGTTTGTCATTTCTTCACTCTAGTCCAAGGTAAGTCTCGATGGGACGGATACCCACAGGGAAATTCTGGAGGATCAAATCAGTTGAGGAGATCTTCCTCTGAACTGTAACATTTTCCTTAATTGATGGGGTGGACTCTTCTTTGGCCACCCAACATTCATTCTTGCTTCTCCTGGCAACCACTCTCATTACCCCACTCCCGTTGCCCTGCCAGGAATCCCCTTCCCCACTCCCAATCCCTGAGCCCTCTGTGGAGTTAAAACTACCTCTCCCTCCATAGCTGGGTCTTAGAGCTCCTAGATGAAACCTTGCCTGACACAGGCTTGTCCCTGGACTTTCCAGCTCCATGAACTACTCCCTAGAAACCAGCCCTAAACCTTTCTATAGATTTAGTGTATATATATAAACCATGCTGGGTTCATGCTGCAGGTTCTTTTCAAAACTGTCTTAACCGCCATCTTCGCTATCATTCCATGTCACTTCTCTGAGAAGAACTTCAGACTGTCAGAACTGCTGAGTGAATACTTCTGGACACGGGTGACTTTCAGGTGTGGCAGCCCAGTGAGGAGGTGTTGAGTTAGCCCGAAGGTCTCCAGGAAACAGGAAAATATCCACACATCTGGGGCAGGTAGCAAGTAGACAACACGTGATCATTAGCCTTTAGGATACTGTTATACTTTTAACCTATTGGCCATCAGCTGAGAGACATCCATGCACGACATGTTCCTTGAAGGCAAGGACTAGACCTTAGGCCCAGTTTATCTCCAGAGCCTCGTCAGTGTGCGTGGCATGTCTGGTACAGAATAAGTGCTTGATAATCATATATTGAGTACATAAAAGGATCACTTGCTGAATACTTTGGGTCACAGCATCTAGAAATAAGACTCACCCTGAGTCCTCTGTGGAGTTGCTGCTGAGCCCTGAATAACATAACTGACCTAGATCCATAAGTTTTATTAATAATGATGTCGTGCTGACGTTCATACAGGATTTCCACATAGTTTCCCTCATTCTTAGGCACCGAGAACACACACCTCGCAGGTCTTCAAAGACAATTTGATGAGGGCACACGGTGGTATAGGATAGTGGTTACCAATCTGGGAGGTGGAACTAAACTGCTTACGTCTAAATCTTAGCTCTTCCAGGGGCGCCTGGCCAGCTCAGTCCACGGAGCATGCAACTCTTGGTCTCAGGGTGGTGAGTTTGAGCTCCATGTTAGGTGTAGAGATTACTTAAATAAAAATTTTTTAAATAAATAAATCTTAGCGCTTCCATTTACTAGCAGTGTGGTCTTGGACATGTTACTGAATCTCTCTATGGCTTCACTTCCCCATCTGTAAAATGGGGATATTAAGAATAACCATAAAAAAAAAAAAGAATAACCATCATGGGAGCCCCTGGGTGGCTCAGTTGTTTGGGCATCTGACTATTGATTTTGGTTCAGGTCATGGTCTCCAGGGCATGGAATCGAGCTCCTTATTAGGCTCCAAGCTCGGTGGAGTCTGCTTCTCCCTTCTCCCCCTCCACTCTCTCTCTCTCTCTCTCACTTTCTTTCTCTCAAATAAATAAATAAACAAATATTTTTAAAAATGAATGAAGTTGTAAGGATATAGAACATTTAGAAGATCAACAAACATGCAGTTAGCACTCAATAAACTTAGCATCGTCACTCTGGAGAGCCCTTATCATGTGACTTTTTAAAAAAAATTATTTATTCATGAGAGACACAGAGAGAGAGAGAGAGAGGCAGGGACATAGGCAGAGGGAGAAGCAGGCTCCGTGCAGAGGGCCCGATGTGGGACTCGATCCCAGGACTCCAGGATCAGACCCTGGGCTGAAGGCAGCACTAAACCTCTGAGCCACCCAGGTGTGCCCGTCATGTGACTTAAAAAGTAGCCAGAGTAAATGACAAATATGAGATCCTCTACAATCTTTCCCTATCATGCCCTGCATAAACCAGAATGTGCTACTGATTTTGAAATATCTTATATACTGAACACAGAATATATTGTTTTAACTTGTCTACTCCCTGGAAGGTGTTCCAATTCATTATCTGTTTCTTGGCAGTGAAAGCACATGCCTTTCTGTGTAATGATAATAGTGCCTAAAACAGATAATCTCTTTCCTACCCACCCACTGTGTAAACTGAGTCCCCTCTGCTCCTTGTCATCAGCTGCAGAATCTGTTCCCCCTTTCTCCTCAGTGGCCCAGCATCATCTCATTCAGAGGAGCTCCTCTAAACCTCTGCAGCTGTCCTAAAATTGTGGGCATGCCAACAGCCAGCCTTCCCTCTCTGACTCCCCAGGCTCTCATTCGAGCAGGCTCTTGCTGACCCTCTGTCACAGCAGGGTGAGTGTCAGGAATCTAAAAAGGGCACTGTTTGAAATTCCAAAAGTTTTCCCAAAAATGCCAGTTATGTTGCTACCTTGTTCCTGAATTAATAGCATTATTATTCTATCACTGGACAATTTTGAGAACAGGGACAAAGGACTTAGGAGAACCTATGTACGTGCACGCACACAGATCTGTCATTGGAAGATCAGTAGGCAGCTTCCAACACAGAATTAAATGAAAATATTTGGGGCAGTGATGCCTTGAGAGTCTAGAAAAGGTAGACTCTGATTTAAGAAAGCCCAATATAGGGTCACCAGGTGGCTCAGTTGTTGAGCGTCTACCTCCCGCTCAGGTCATGATCCCAGGCTCCAGGGATCAAGTCCCGCATCAGGTTCCCCATGGGAAGCCTGCTTCTCTCTGCTTATGTCTCTGCCTCTCTGTGTGTGTGTCTCTCATGAATAAATAAATAAATAAATAAATAAATAAATAAATAATCTTTAAAAAAGAAAGAAAGAAAGCCAAATAAATGCAAATGTGAGTATTAAGACAGATGAATTAGGTGGTAATTAACCATCCTTTTTTTTTTTTTTTTTTAAGATTTATTTAAATAGGTGGTGAGTGTGGCCAGAAGCGCTGAGAGCAGAGGCAGCGTGCTGATGGCTCTGCCCTGAGTGCAGCCCAACCTCCCAACTTCATTCCCCAGACACTGAAGCACCACCCACCCTCTGTCTTGGGCCTTGGAGACAGACCACTGCAGGCCTGCTGGTGGTGTTCTGGGTCAGATTTCCCAGGACCCATCCTTTTCTCTTCAACTTTATTGACATTTCCTACCAACACTACCTCTATCCCTCCACCTCATGGCATTTGAGGAACTTGTAGTTCTGAACTGTGGCTTCTGCCCAAATTCAGTCATTCCTTTAACAGATGCTTGTTGCAGGCGGAGCAGTGGGCCAGGTCAGGAGCTGTATAGTCCCTGGCTTCTAGAAGCCCCTGGTCTGGGCAGAGCAGAGTGCGGAGCGTTTAAGCACTACGACAGAGCCTGATGCCTGATCCAGGCGTGGAGGGGTTAACACAACTTCCTAGAGAAGAGGATGCGGGAGTTGAGGACTGAAAGAAGCTCAGGGGGCAAAAAATTACTGGAAGGGCATTCCAGGTAGATGGAATGGTCCATGCTAACACACAGAAGATGAGAGAGTTTCACACATTTAGGGGATTGCAAGCAGTTCAGTAAGGCTTCAGGTGTCGGGGTGGAATGAAGGAGGTGAGAGGGGGCCCACTTCCAATAGGGTTGAGAGGGTTGCTATGTGACCTAAGCCAGATAAGCAGGCCCAGATCACGGAGAACCTTGTCCGCCTGTGAATTCATATGTGTTTTCTCTGGAGAGAGAAATGAAGAAGCTTTGAAGAGATTTGTGCACTAAGATGACCAGATACGGGTTTTATTTTTTATTTTTTTTTAATATTTTATTTATTTATTTAGGATAGTCACAGAGAGAGAGAGAGAGGCAGAGACACAGGCAGAGGGAGAAGCAGGCTCCATGCACCGGGAGCCTGACGTGGGATTCGATCCCGGGTCTCCAGGATCGCGCCCTGGGCCAAAGGCAGGCGCCAAACCGCTGCGCCACCCAGGGATCCCAGATACGGGTTTTAGAAAGGTCACTTTGACAGTGGAGGATGGGGGGGTGGTAGGTAGGGGAGGTTGGGGCGCAGTGAGGAGACCACCAAGGAGCCCAAGTAGTGAGTTCCTGCCTCCGACCCGGGGCAGAGAGAGGAGGGGCACGAGTGGTGAAATTTTGCTTAAGTCAATCATTAACAAACAAGACACACAGTGATTCATTTATACCTTCCCCATTCCTGGCTTCATTTCCCCATCAGGCCCCTACCATCCCCATCTCTGATTCTGCTCCAGTTCCCTTTCCTGTTTCCTTAGCCACTCCCTTCGCCAGAAAACTCCAAGGTACAGGTCCCAGGCAGCAGGCTGCCACCTCCTTCTAGTCTTCTACATGGAAAACTCCTGAGCTTTTTCTCTCTAAAGACCCCTAGAAGTGCTTCGGCCAGTGGAACAGAAGGGTCTTCAACACCTCTCGAAGAGCAGCTGAGAAACAGTGCGGCGGTCAGGTCGCTGGTACCGGGAGCCCCACCTGCTAGGATAGCTGCTGGTGACAGGAAAACCCGAATGAGAAGCAGCAGCGCCAGCCCGAGGTCTCACATTTTGTCAGGCTCCAGGAGCCAAGCTGCACACAAGCCAGCGCTTCCCTCCCCTGGGTAATGCCTGATGAGCCCCATCATGTCAGCCAAAATACACCCTGGAGATTATATATGGGAAACGCGTAGCTCACCGAGTACAGAACATCTCTCCCTGGCTTCTACTGGGGGACAGGACAAACACTTGTGTGATAAGGTCATCGGGCTCTGTTAGGCTTGTTCTGTGTGAATAATTTATATTTTGGGAAACCTGGCTCTTTCAAAATCATCGCCTAATGAGCTATATTATATTAGAATTTTGTTGTATGTTCCTTATTCAAAATTGACATGTCTAAAAATATTTATTAAGTTTCAATACTGGGAGACGCAAAGGTAGATTAGATATCATACATGACTAACTTTTGCAAGCACCTGTCTTTATACAATGGCCACATTACCAGCACCGGAAGGATTTTGGGGATCTATAAGGATATTTTTTCCAAGTAAAATTTGTCCCCAGTGTTGTGGGAAATAATCATCTTCTGCCATTAACCCTATCCCTAAATTCATGCTTTCACTTTTGTGCATCTAGCTGCTGTTCCTAATTCCAGACAAAAAACAAAAAACAAAAAACAAAACAACAAAAAACCTGCCATTCAAAGGCAGAGCTGTTTGTGTATAATTTATGAAACTCTTGGGTTCCTTCAAAATGAAAAGAGTTACTGAAATAGAAGTTATTCCCATCACCGTGCCAACAGCAGACCCATAACATCAACTCACAAATGCACTCTGTCCTAGAGCCCAGAGCACACACGCTCATGCTCCTCCATCAGAAAGATCTCTCCATTTCCTTCCAAAACAAACCATCTTCACGCACAGTCCCCCCTCCCAGTAGTATATGCAGCCCTCCTCCCCCAGTGAGTTGGCAGGAGTGTGCGCGCGCGCACACGCACACACACACATGCTCTGCCAGCACACACCTCCCTCCTCATTCCCCAAGAGCCCCGGGGGTGTGTGTGTGAATGTCTGAACTGATGACATATTGTGACAGAAGGAGCAAGAGTGAGGCACAGCCACAAAGCAATGCAGGTCACAGCAATAGGCTTTATATAACCCAGAGCCATGGAGAGACCCAAAATAGCAGCCTCCCTGCTGCTCGGTTAGTCTCCTCCATCAACCAGGGATAAAATTAGAGCAGGCACTGACGCGCACCTGCGTCTGCAGTGGGACTCCAGGGAGACAGTGAGAACAGGCTCGACTCTCTGCCATCGGCCACGCAGACTGCCAGATCCTTCAGGCCCCATCTGTCACCAGACAGAGAGGTGTGTGTGTGTGTGTGTGTGTGTGCGCGCGCACGCGCACGGGCTGTACATGCACACCATGTGGAGCCCTACTCAGAGAACATTTCAAAAGAGTGGCAAGGAGCTGGTGCAAGGAGCTTGGCTATGTGGGGCTTTCAGAAGGATGTTCCAGGCCTTTGGGGAGGACGTCATTGTCCATACCCTCTTTTACTTCACGGTACCTCTTCGCTTCCTTCCACACCTCCTCTTGTCTGGCCTGCGTAGAGTCAAGATTGGCTGAGGTCAAGGATATTCCCTCCTGGTTGAGCCCCATTCTGCAAACCAAACGACAAAAACAAAATCCTACTGTGTTTATGTAAGTTCCACCAAATACACATGATCTGGAGGTAAAAAAGTGGTGCCAAGAAGTCAAGAGAAGGGACAAGGCTGGATGAATTTGGCTGTCTTTTCTGTAGGCCTCTTCAGGGCCTTGACCGCATGTGGAAGCCGCGATCACTGCTAATGAGTGTGGTGGGCAGAACTACTGTCCAACTGAGGCAGCTCGGGGATTTGTTTTCTTTTTCTGCTTGAGGGAAAGCAGGGCAAAAGATTCCCCCACCCCCGCAAAAAAAAAAATATATATATATGTATATATATATATATATATATACATATATATATATTTACTGGTTTGTTATCTTGATCCCTGAGGATCATATATAAATTCCAAGGGAGGAAATGCAGCTGACCCCAGAGACCAGAGAAATGACATGAATAGTACAGAAGAATAAGATAGAATAAAACTGGGTTGTGATTTTTTCAAGGAAGTCACCATCCTGTCCTACTAGTACCTCTGAAATTCTGCTAGTACGCATTCACTTCTGGGGGGTGAGGGTGTTTCTGACCTTTGCGCTCTCTTTTAAGTAAATACTTCACAGAGAGAGGTAACGTATTCAACTATTTCACACTGAGGTATCAGTGACTTGTCAGATTCTTTTCCTCTTAAGGTAACCTGAATATATCCTGGAGCTCCCACGTGGCCCAGGATCTGCACTGTATCATCTCCCCAAACAAAACTGCACATACACAGGAGAAATAATCTAAACTAATTAAAAACTGGTTTAAAAATCCATTCCCATTTTGATTTAAATATTGAGAAGAGAAAAAGGGATCTGATCGGTAAACATAGCCACACTTCTGAACATCCTCTTTCTTCTCCTCTCTAAACCTCAGAGCTGCTCTGAGCCCCCTACAACCTCCAGACACCCAGCCCTCATGGGTATTTCTCTTCTTCTCCCAGCTGCTTGTCACTCGGTTCTTCATTTTCGTGTAGACTGCCTAGCTTCTCGGGCTTCCTCTAGCCCTCTCCAGCATGCCCACTATTTGGCTTCTCCACACACATAAGAAGGAGCATCCAGGGATCCCTGGGTGGCGCAGCGGTTTGGCGCCTGCCTTTGGCCCAGGGCGCGATCCTGGAGACCCTGGATCGAATCCCACATCGGGCTCCCGGTGCATGGAGCCTGCTTCTCCCTCGGCCTGTGTCTCTGCCTCTCTCTCTCTCTCTCTCTGTGACTATCAAAAAAAAAAATATATTAAAAAGAAGGAGCATCCAGAAACTGACCAAGTAAGCAAGAATTTGGCCCCCATTAGAAGCCTGGGCATAAGAGTTCAGGAAGAGTGTGGATATTCAGCTTGTTAGACCAACAGGACTATGAGACACTGATGAGTGAGGTCAGGGATCCCTGGGGAAAGACCTCCAGGGAAAGACTTGTTTTTAGTGGGGGGGCAGTTTTCATCTTTAGCCTATCTTGTCTGGTTTCAGGAATTGAGGCCAAGAACTCATTGAAAGAACATGGTGTTCATGACTTAATATTCTATCTACTTTTCTCCACACCACACCCCACCCCACACCACACCACAATCTATGGCCCCACTAGACAATTCCTTTGCCACTGAACAGATTTCTTCCTACACTTGTACCTTTATTTGTGGTCTTCTATCTCTATAATGTCCTTTCCACCCCTCCCACAGCCCTCTCCAACAGCCTTCCTTCCTTGGATCACTAAAGCATTAGAGCCTGCAACCCTTAAATTTATTCTTTAGCACTCGGTGTAAGATTGCCCACCCTGGCACTTTCCTCTTCCTTTTCCCTCCCCCACTCTTGGTTGGCAGAATTTTAAGATTGCCCCCAAGACTCCTGCCCTCTGGTGAACATGCTTCTTAACCCTTGAGGGTGCGGTGGGTAGGATCTATGATGTAATATCACCCCCTTGATTTTGGCAAAAAGGATTTTGCCAATGTAATTAAGGTCCCTAACCAGTTAATATTGAGTTAATCAAAAGGGAGATCATCCTGGGTAGGTCTGACCTAGTTGAGTGAGGCCTTCATTTTTTTTTTTTTTTTAAGATTTTATTTATTTTTTCATGAGAGACACACAGAGAGAGGCAGAGACATAGGCAGAGGGAGAAGCAGGCTCCCTGCAGGGAGCCAGATTTGGGACTTGATCCCAGGACCCTGGGATCACAACCTGAGCCAAAGGCAGACACTCAACACTGAGCTACCCAGGTGCCCCTAGAGTGACCCCTTCAAAAGAGGGGTTGGGACGCTCCCTGAAATCAGAGAAATTCTCCACCTCGTCTTGAAGAAGTAAGCTGCCATGTTGTGAGAGGGCCTATGGAAGGGACCACGTGACAAGGATTTGAAGGCAGCCTCTGGTTGTTGAGGATGATCTCCACTGACAACTAGAAAGAAAAGAGGGTCTTTAATCATACAGGCACAAGGAAATAAATTCTGCCAACAACTACATGAACTTGCAAGTGGACCCAAGCTCCAGAAAGATGTACACCTTGATTAAAAAAAAAAAAAAAAGATGTACACCTTGATTACAGCCTAATGAGACCCCAAGTAGAGGACCTAGCTAAGCAATGCCTGGACTCCCAACACACACACACTATGAAGTAATAAATGTTTGTTGTTTAAGCTACTAAGTTTGTAATAATTTGCTAGGTGACAAATTAGGAGAAAACGAGTACCAGTCCCCTCCCAAGAATGAATGAATCATCCTCTGGACTCCACTTTTTTTAATATATAAGATTTTATTTATTTATTTGAGAGACAGAGCATGAGCAAGAGAAAGAGAGCAGGAGCAGGGGAGAAGGACAGAGGGAGAGGGAGAAGCAGAATCCTTGCTGAACAGGGAGCCCAATGTGGGGCTTAATCCCAGGAACCTGAGATTGTGACCTGAGTCGAAGGCAGATGCTCAACTGACTGAGCGACCCAAGGCATCCCTCTGGACTCCACTCTCGCCACTGTTAGAATCACCGCTCCTCACACTATAGCATGATCTTCCCTGCATTTCTGTCATCTTTGTTATCACTATAAGCCTAGTCTCAGTCTTCTTTGGGTCTGGCACCCACTCAGGATCTAGAAGCTAGTAGGTAGTAGCGGTAGGAAGCAATACATGTTTGTGGAATTCCCATCATGCAAAACCAATCACTTTTATCTCCACTCACCGAATCTTTGAAGCAGAGGCAATCTTTTTGACCTCATGCATGAGCAGGCCTGGCTCAAGTCTCCATGACATTTTGTAAGTATATAAAGATTCAATTATTAATGTAATGCATCTCGTAATAACCCCTAAAACAATCTGTTGTCTCAGAGCTCCCCTGTAGTTTTAGGCTATCATGTTTCTCTCAAGTGTACTGGGAATATCAGATCCTCCATAACAGCATCTTTAAAATCACATATAATGGTGCCAATCCTTAGTGGGCTGTGAGCAGCTGGCAAGATTATACTTAAATACTCAGGTCTCAACTCTTAGCCAAATCACGTCTCTCCCAAGGGCCTCTAGGACATCCCCAAAAGCACACCAAAGCATCTCTGCTGACCTGTTAGCCAACAAACAGCCTCTGTATCTCATGTGCATGTTATTGATCTCATTGTTACAAAAAGACACTTATACTGGCCCATCAGTGCATCCTAACTTTGATTTTGAAAATACAGTCATGGAAGGCACATATGACTATAGAAATAGGGGACAGATCTATGAGGTTGATTTGCCTGATTCCTATCCCACCTCTTAAACACACGTAAACACAGACAGACATGCATGCCCATACACCCCTTCTTTATTGGCTCCATTGATAACATAAAATACCTATAACTGGAGACAGAGCTTTAAATTTCTCTCTGTATAAAAAGATTTATGGAGTGAAAAGCTCTTGACTGGGACTCTGGGCACACCCAAGGCACACATTTCCTTTGCCACCATTTTACAATCCTGGCCAGAATTTTCTTTGGCCAGGGTGCCTGAGTGGCTCAGTTGGTTAAATGTCTGACTCTTGGTTTTGGCTCAGGTCATGATCTCAGGGTTATGGGACTAAGCCCCACACAGGGCTCCACACTCAGTGTGGAATCTACTTGAGAATCTCTCCCTCTCCCTCTGTCCTTCCCCCTGCTCGTGTGTGCACACACACACTCTCTCTCCCTCTTTCTTAAATAAATAAATAAATAAATAAATAAATAAACAAACAAATAAATAAAATCTTCCCAAAAATGAAACAATTTTTTAAAAATAATTTCCGGGTGCCTGGGTGGCTCAGTCAGTTAAGCGTCTGTCTTCAAATCAGGTCATGATCCCAGGGTCCTGGGATTGAGTCCCCCACATCATTGGGCTCCCTGCTCAGCAGGGTGTCTGCTTTTCCCTATACCCCTCCCTCCTGTTCACACTCTTGCACAAGTGTATGTGAGCTCTCTCTCTCAAATAAATAAATAAATAAATAAATAAATAAATAAATAAATAAATAAATAAAATCTTTAAAAAAAATTTTCCTTTGGCCTTAGGAAAAAGAAGGAAGGATTTCTCAGGATTGGGAAATCAAGCCAAGGACTCTGGGGGCAGGGACAGAAGGGGAAATGAGGGTGGCATGGCAGGCAAACTCTGCGTCTTTATTTCAGACATTCCTGATGCTTACACACCTTTCTCTGAATGGTTCTCTTGCATGCAAAATGGGCATAATAATCATTTACCTCACGGGATTGTTGAAAGGATTACATGAAACAGTGCGCTTAAGGCACACAGCCACAAGCCTGGCATACAGAAAGCCACCCAATGCCCTTTAGCTATTATCATCATTTGGCCTGTCATCAGTCTCAAAGGGAGTCTTCTAGGGTCTCAGACATTGGGTGGTAATTGGCCTGCCCCCAGAGTTAGTGGTTGTTTGTTGGTTCTTAGGGTCTCTGGAAGGTGAGCAGGTCTGACAGACACCTCATTACAGGCTGTTCCCCTGTCACCTCACCCCCACACTGGGAGTGGCAAGGAAGGCATTGGGCAAGAAACCCAGGAGTGAGACAATAGGTGTGAATGATGAAACAGGAAGTCTGGTTTGGAAGCAAGTACCAGCAGAAAACCACTCACAGAGAATAGAGAATACCCAACTCAGGCCGTTGATTGGGCACTGAGCCATCACTTGGCTCAAGCCTCAACGGGAAGTTTGTATCAGTGCCCAAAAGTTAAAGAACATGGTCACCAGGGAAATAGATTTAGTTGGAGACCAAGGGCTCATTTGAGACAGCACAGGCTTTTGCTTTCTGGGTTCAGATCTCGGGTCACTCTGTTATTATGTGACCTTGGGCCCATTATTCAGCCTCTCAGAGCCTCAGCTTCCTTATCTTTGAAAGAGGCAGGGCCTTGGGAAGATTAATTGTGATAACATGCAAAGAGCCTAGCACAGGGCCTGGCCCATTCCATAAATATGTGCTCCCTCCCACTACCCCTCCCAGGTGTCTGGGACACTGCTCCACCCCTTCCTTGTCTCCTGGCTAAAGACAGTTGACCACTACTTACTACCCAGGATGACGCCAGTTCTTGATTATTTGATATTGCTACACATCTGGCCTTATCACCAGTTATTGACGGCAATACCCTGCTGTTCTCTGTTCCACCTGGCTCCTTCCTGCCAGGTGGCTTCTCCTGCTGCACTTGGACAAGGATGAAGGGTTGGGCCAGGTCGCATGGTGGCACCAGGATTGATGTGAAAAAGTTTCTGCTTAATACTCCAAACTTATGGGAAGGAACTACTTTGGAGATTTTCTTTTTTTTTTTTTTTTTTTGAGATTTTCATTTATTTGAAAGAGGGAGCATGAGCTGGGGGGAGGAGCAGAGGGAGAGAGAGAGAAGCAGGTTCTCTGCTGAGCTGGAAGCCCAATTCAGGGCTCAACGGGAGGTTCGATCCTAGGACGGTGATATCATGATCTGAGTTGAAGGCAGACGCTTAACTGACTGAGCTACCCAGGCGCCCTGGGGAAGGAATTACTTTAAAAATGTATATGTATGCATGTACCTGTAATACACACCCCCTTGAAAAATCCTGAGTGCCCAGAGTATGAATACTCTGCTTGGTCCTCCCTCCACCATGTTTGTGGTTCCCAGGCTTCTCTTCAGGATTCTCTGCAGTTCCTCTTCCTCAGCACATCTAAGTGTTGCAATTGGGGTTCCACCCTCAGCCCTCCTCTCATCCTCCTCCACATGTTCCCTGGGTGATCTCACCCAGGGGCCATCACCACCACATTTCCCGATCTAATCCACGGCCCCATTCACACTCCCTTTCTGACCACAGATATGTATATACAGCTGCCCCTGGCACATTTCCACAGGGTTCTCCAGCCCCTCAGACTCAATCCTCTCAACACTCCCTTAATTCTTCTATATTTGGGGCCCCAGCAAATGACACTCTGTGCAAACCCAGAAGCCTAAGCAAACCTCCAATTATGGTTCCCAACTTCTGTCAATCCTATTTCCCTAGTCTCTCTTGACTGGATGCTCTCCTTTCTATCTCCACTCTGCAGCTGGCACCCAGGCTATTGTCCTACGGGCTCCCCACTTCCCCTTGTTCCGCCTGCGAGTCCTGCAACCACTCCCTGAACAGGCTCTTTGCCTCCCAGCTTCATACTCTGTAATTGTTCCAACCTGTATGGGGCTGGCTCAGTCAGTAGAGCGCGTGACTCTTAATCATGGGGTCGTGAGTTCGAGCCCTATGTTGGGTATAGAGAGTACTTAAAAAAAAAAAAAAAAAAAAATATATATATATATATATATATATATATATATATATATATATAATTGTTCCTAGAGAGACATTTTCAAAATACAGATTGCCTCTTAAAAATTCCTCAAGCCCTCTAGGTCAATCAGGATCCAGCCAGAGAGCTACATTAAGATTTCAGATTAGTTTTTCAGATCAATTGTTTAGGAAGTCTGAAGTTAACAACCATGACACTGAAAAGACAAAAAGAGCCAAAATACCGTGGAGGTGGCAACTCTCAGTAGGGGCCATTGTCTACTCCTAGGGCTGAGACAAAGAGAAGAGGTTGGGATAATTTATCCTATTTTACCTTAATAATGAGAACCAAACTAGTTTGATATGCAAAGCCCTCCTTCTGGCTCCAACTTATCTCCCTGGCCTCTGCTCAGGTCGCAGCACTGCCTTCCCCATCTTCAGACCAAGCCTGTGGTCATTGTGCTCTCAAACTTCCAAACTTTTCTACCTAAGCTGGCGCCACTTGAAATGAAATGTTGCTCTCCATTCTTTTCTGGTAAGTCATCCCTCAAGAAAGGCTCAAGGAGGCTTCGTGTCACTTTGAGAGCCTTTCCTGACCACTGTCCACCCCCACCCCCCTTCTGGCAGGTCCAGAAGCCCCCGTTCTTAAGGGTTTCCGTAACATCCTGGTCATGTTACTGTCATATCACATTGGATTCTTATTGTCATTTTAGGCATCTATGAGCTCTCTAGGGCAGGATGGCAGTCCCTTTTTCCTCTTTGCATTCTCTGCTTTCAGTTCAATGCCTGGCATATAGTATGTGCTCAATATATCGCTGAGTGTTAAAATGAGACTCATCTTGCCTCTCACATAGATAATAATCTCCTACTTGCTTTCCCCATTAAAACCATCCTTGCTAAGGGCAGCTCTGATCACATCTGTCCAATAATCAGAAAATCTTCAGTGGCTCCCCATTGTCTGAGGAATAAAGTCCAAACTCCTTAGTATACTGTCTGGCACCTGTCTCTCTGATCTTCCTATCTAGACTTATTGCCCACTATACCTCTGTACATACCATGTGCCCCTCCCATGCCAGCCACCCACTATTTCCTCAGTACCTTGAACTCTTTCCCTCTGGATCAGAGTTCACTCTGTTACCTTTCACCAGAAACACCATTGGGGGCTACATGCTACCCTGTTGAAATGCCCCTAGACTTCAAAGCCTAGTTCATTGGTTACCCACTTCAATGTAGGAAATCTTTCTACATCTTCCCTCAGTAGTAGGGGAATAAAGTCCCAAATGTTCATGACCTTCATGTCCTTGTAGATTCTGTCCCCTGCTCACTGGTCTAACCTTATCTCTTTCCACTCTCCTCCTTGCTCTGTCTGCCCTAGAATGCTAGTCTTCTCTGGTTCCTGGGATGTGTCATGCTCTTTCACACCCCTAAGCCATTGTGCAAGCTGTTCCCTCTGCTTGGGTGGCCCTTCACCTTGCTCTCTTTCCTGAACCCCAGATCAAGTGGGTGCTGTCTGTAACACACTCTCCCAGCACCCGGTGTTTGTCCTTGTTTTCAGCTACTGTGCCTATGTCTACAGGCTAGACTGTGTATGCTGGATGAAAGCAGGCCCTGGGTGGGTCCTGGTTATCATTATACCCTGGTACTTAGCACAGTACTTGGCACGCACTAGATGCTCAGTCTGCATAATAAATGCCGATTCATTAACAACCCCTTCATTTATAGCATTCTCAGCAGCCTGCAGCAAACCAGTCATTTGTGTATACCTCTCCCCATCTTGAGCATAAGCTTTGTTTTTTTAATGAAACTTTTTATTTTGGACATTTTCAAAGATACACAAAAGCCAAGAGAATGACAGAATAACCCCCCCCCCCCCTTTTTCCATCACGCCTTAATAGTCATCAACATTTGCTCAGCCTTGTGTGAGATATTCTCCCTTCTGTTTTCTCCAGATTATTTTAAAGTACATCTCAGACATCATAAGTCAAACACTCCTTGAGGGTTGATGTGTCTTGTTCATCTTTGCTCTTCTCATAGCCCCCAGCTCAGCATCTGGCCCCTAACAGATGATAAATCCACAGTGAATTAATCAATTTAAAAAAATGTCATTCATTCACTCATTTTGCAAATTTATTCAACAAAGACTTCTTGAGCAGCCACTATATGCCAGGCACTGTTGGCATTGGGGATAGATTCAAGTGGGAGGGCACAGAGAATGAGTGAATGAATGAATGAATGAATGATGACATTCTAAAAGCACCTCATAGGGGACACCTGGGTGGCTCAGCGGTTGAGCATCTGCCTTTGGCTCCAGGCGTGATCCCAGTCTGGGGATTGAGTCCCACATCAGGCTCCCTGTGAGCAGCCTGCTTCTCCCTCTGCCTATGTCTCTGCCTCTCTCTGTGTCTCTCATGAATAAATAAATAAAATCTTTATAAAAAAATAAAATAAAAGCTCCTCATAGTGGTAAGTGCTATGCAGATCATTAACACAGGACAACTTGGTAGCAAGTGATGGAGTGGCTACTTAGAATCAGTGGTTAGGGAGAGCCTCTCCAGGGACGTGTCCTTTAACAGAGTCCTGAATGGCAAGAAGGAAGTAACATGGGGAGCCCAGGGGAGAAAGCATGCCAGAAGTAAAGAATAGCAACTTCAGTGTCCTGGAGGTGGAGCCGGCTTGACTGCTGGGGGAACAGAGAGACATGTGGTAGAGTGACAAGGCCAGGGGAAGTGGCTGGAACTGAGGTCTGAGGAGCAAGTTGCCCACATCCTGTAGGGCTTTATAAGCCAAGGCAAGAAGTTTGGGTTTTGTTGAAGGTTTGTTGGGAATCCTTTAGGAGCTTTTAAGCAGGGGAATGCTTTGTGATCTGTTCAAAATATCATTTTGATTATGGTGTGGAAGATAAACTCTAAGGTCAGCAAGGCAATTGCAATAGTTTAGGGGAAAAGGGTAGTTTGAGACCAGAGTGGGAGCAGTGGGGATGGAGAGGTGTGGAAGCCTCAGACTTTTTGAAGCCAGTGTGCATACCTCTTGCTGAGGGACCAAATGTGGAGTTGAGGCAAAAAGAATTAAGGACAATTCCTGGGAGGAGAAAGGTCACTCTTACAGAATGAGGGAGGCATCGATGGCTGGGGAGGTGGTGATCAGGAAGTGCCAGCAAATGAACAGTAGTGTGGCCATACAGATGGAGCCGGCTCTGCTCACACAGTTTTATTTTAGAGGCTTCTACACCCACCTCAGTTTCCTCATTTGTCAAATGGGCATGGTGATACCATCTTGAGGGGTTCTTTGAAAGTTACATGAGAAGGTACTAAAGGGCCAGCAGTGTCTGGCAGAGAGTCAACACAATGAATGAGAGTTCTTACCCATTGCCCCACCCTGAAAACACCCTTCAATGAGTTAGCCACTGTCTGGCAGAGGATCCATCCTGGGAAGTGGGTGGGTTTCCTCCCTCCTCTGGGAGTGTCAAAATTCCCAGGGAGAACCCATCCACCCACTCATTTGTTGGGTAATTCTTGTACTTTTGGTGTGTCCAATAGGAAGAGACTGGGACAATAGGGAAATTGTAGCCATAGGGCTAAGGCTTTCTAGGATGAGTGAGAACCAAAACTCCTGGGGTAATTGGACTTCCCCCAAAAGGGATAAGAATAAGAGGGAATGGTAAAAGAGGGAGACACTGCTTCTCTGTCCCATGTGGGACCCCGGGATGCATGACCTCCAGGGACCTGTACTCTCAGCCACAGGGTTCCTTTCCTGCCTCAATGACTCCTTGGGTACAAAGACCCCAAGGGATTTGCCTCCACTTGCCCTTAGGTGAGAACACAGGAACAGGGGCCATGGCATCCTGGAGTTCCTCTCATCTTCCCCTTGCTTCAATTTTTAAAGGGCTGTGTGTGTATGTGTGTGTACATTCATGTATACACCCATGCATATATACATGTATATGTCATATTTTATAAGTTCATATATATACAGAAAGACTAAAAAAATAAATAAACACTAAAATGTTAATGGTGAATTTTCTCTGGGTGGCTAACCTATGAGTGATCTTCATTTTTATCTTTGTGCTTTTTTGTATTTTACACAATGCAGTGCTTTTCCAATGAGGGCAAAATATTATAGTTCAAGACCCTCTAGGGATCCCTGGGTGGCTCAGCGGTTAGCATCCGCCTTTGGCTCAAGGTGTGATCCAAGAGTCCCGGGATCGAGTCCCACATCTGACTCCCTGCATGGAGCCTGCTTCTCCCTCTGCCTGTGTCTCTGCCTCTCTCTGTGTCTCTCATGAATAAATAAATAAAATCTTAAAAAAAAAAAAAAGACCCTCTAGAATATCTTTCTTTCAAAATGCTCAGAATCTTCCTGGATTCTAATCTGTTCCTGAAACCATCTCCATGGGCAATGTTTTTTTTGTTTTGTTTTGTTTTTTAATTTTTTTATTGGAGTTCAATTTGCCAACATATAGCATAACACCCAGTGCTCATCCTGCCAAGTGTCCCCCTCAGTGCTTGTCACCCAGTCCCAACTCCCCGCCCACCACCCATTCCACTACCCCTTGTTCATTTCCCAGAGTTAGGTGTCTCTCATGTTTTGTCACCCTCACTGATATTTTCACTCATTTTCTCTCCTTTCTCCATGGGCAATTTTTTTTTTTAAGATTTTATTTATTTATTCGTGAAAGAGAGAGGCAGAGACACAGGCAGAGGCAGAAGCAGGCTCCATGCAGGGAGCCTGACATGGGACTTGATCCTGGGTCTCCAGGATCATGCCCTGGGCCAAAGGCAGGTGCTAAACCCCTGAGCCACCCAGAGATTCCTCCATGGGCAATGTTTGTGTGAGAGTTAAGAGTAGGGGGTGTTCATACACTCACTTATTCATTTCATTCATTCTTAGATTTGACAGCTATTCGAGTGCATTATGGGTAATATTGCTAAACCCTCTGGTAACACAAGACATAGGAGGTATGGTTCCTAGCCTCAGAAGCTTTTCAAGTTCAGATTTTAAAAACTTAAAGCCTGAATATTGCAAGGAAATGAAGGAATAATGCAGAAAATCAAGGGTCCTGAGGAGGACGAGATGACTTCCACCTGGAGGTGTCAGAGGTGGTTACACACAAGAAATGGGATTGGAGGGATCCCTGGGTGGCGCAGCAGTTTGGCGCCTGCCTTTGGCCCAGGGCACGATCCTGGAGACCCGGGATGGAATCCCACGTCGGGCTCCTGGTGCATGGAGCCAGCTTCTCCCTCTGCCTCTCTCTCTCTCTCTCTCTCTCTGTGTGTGACTATCATAAATAAATAAAAATTAAAAAAAAAAAAAGAAATGGGATTGGAATCAGCCTTAAGAAGTAGGTAGAGCTTGGATAAGTGGAGCAGGTGAAAGGGTATTCCAGGCAAGGTGAATGGCAAAAGCAAAGGCACAGAGGCAGGAAAGTATTAGAAGTATTTGGAAAATAAAAAAATTAAAAAATTAAAAAAAAGAAGTATTTGGAAAATAGCAAATAAAGGACCCTATGTTTCTTGGATACCATAGAACAAGTACAGATTTATTACATATATATAAAATAGACTTGAGAGTTTTGCTCAGAGTACTCCTATGGGGCAGTAGCATGCCATCATTCCATAGGTGGGGAAACTAAAAGTCTGAGGGGATGCCAGCTTCTCCCCACGGCCTCCAAGTAGTAATGCAAGGTCCCAAAAGAAAGAGTTCTCAGATTTTCTGACACCATGGATGCTCACATCTAGAAAAGAGCCTGCTAGACATAGAAGGTTCCCACCAAGAGAGAAAACCAAATCACTAAGAACATGGGGCAGCCTTTCATTACTCATATATAAGTGGCCAAACAAATAAATCAGCCCCATATGTGTCCCTGGGCTGGGCATCATTGCTTGGGCACAGAGAAAGGTGTATGAAAATATATGCCAGCTGTCAACATTTGTTTGGGTGGAGAAAGATGCAGGAAAGAGGGAAGGAAGGTGGAAAAAAGAAAAAAGAAAATGAATGAAATGTTTTAGAGAACACAGTTGAGAGAAGCAGAATTTCTGTATAAATACGTTTTTGCAGGCATCCTTTATAATGGCAAAAATGTGAACAACTAAAATGTTTGGGTAAAGATTTTAGTTAAAATAATTATGACATATTTGTACCATAGAAAAACTTCTTAGCCCTTCAAAGTGATAGAGCATATAGTCAATTGAGCATGCAACTCATGATCAAGCCCAACATTGGGGGTAGAGATTGCTTTTAAAAAGGTGATAGGGCATATATAATTGTTAACATGAAATAGTGCTTAGTAGACGTTTTTAAGTAGGAAAAAATTACATAATAGGGGCGCCTGGGTGGTTCAGTCAGTTAAGTGTCTCTCTTCGGCTCAGGTCATGATCCCAGGATCCTGGGATTGAACCCCACATGGTCAGGCTCCCTGCTCGGCAGGGAGCCTGCTTCTCCTCTCCCTCTGTCTGCTGCTCCCCCTATTTGTGCTCTCTTTCTCTCAAATAAATAAATAAAATCTTTTTTTTAAAAAAAAATTATGTAATAGTATGTATGTGAACCTAGCTCTTTGCACATGGAAAGTATTTCAATAAATGGCTGTCAATGGTTGTGGGATTCTATTTTTTTTTTTTTTTTTTTAACAAGCAGATTGTTTTTTTGAGATTGGGAAAGTTAGCAAGAACTCTAAACTGCTTTTAAATTACAGTTTCTTATTTACTGCATTTGATCTCAGGCATTGTTCTTCATGTTCCTCGTCCATCTAGGCGCCCTCAGGGAGCCCTCTGGCAAGGGCTGCAGCCAGTTCAGCCTGTTTCCTGAAATGCCACACGTGCAGAAAGCTTGTCCCGCTGCCCGTCCTGGGCTTATTCACAATAGATCCTCAGCCCCAAAATAAGCAGCCAGGGTGTTTCCTCTTCCTAAAGGGGAAGCAGAAGCCCCTGATGAGCAGAGGGAAGAGTGAGCCCTGTCTAGACCATCATCCCAGGGGAATTCTATCCACTCAGTTCCCCCTGGAAATCCCCAGGCCCAGAACAGCTCCGCTGACTCAGGCCACCCATTCTGCAGGCACCTTAGATCCCAGCTGACCTTCCTTCTCCAGCACCCAGCTCCATCCCATCCCCCTAAGGAAAGGCAAATTATGCAAAGGCACGAGGGTGAGGGGGGATCTTTAAAGGGAGAATTTGCTCTCAGATAAGGTAATGGGTCCAATTAGAGCCTCCTTGATTGATGGGCCTGTCAGGTCCAGCCTTGGGTCCATGCCTGGAGATAATTCTCTCCTCTCAACCCTGGGAATGCAACTGTCTGGGGCTTGGCCAAAGAGATTCAAATAACAAAGAGACATTTCAGGAGTACAGGTAAACAGGCTCCATTATTGTTTCTGAGTAAAAGAAATAACCATGGGCAATTTATCCCCCAGGAGACATTTTGGCAACATCTGACATTTTTGGTTGTTACAAGTGGAGAGTGTGTTTGTGTACTGCTGGCATCCATGGGTAGAAGCCTGGGATGCTGCTACACACCCCAGAATGCACAGGACAGCACACATGTGTGTCGTCGTCGTCCCCCCCCCCCCGCCTTAAAGAACCAACCAGCCACAAATGTCATAGTGCCTGAGGTTGAGAAACTCAGGTCTAAGGTGTGTTTTGTGCTTTATAAATACAAAGAAAAGGGGTTGTTGGAAATCCCCAGATTTGGGAATATCTGAAAAGGAAGACCTCCTGGGGGGAGGATTTCCCTAAGCAGCAATGTTTCCAAGCTGCTGGCCCCCATCCAAACATGCTATATAGCTCTATTTCAAAAGTATTTTTATTTAAAATTTTTTTTAATTTAAATTCAATTTAATTAACATATACTTACTATTAGTTTCATTGGTAGAATTCAGTGATTCATCTGTTGCAAACAACATCCAGAGCTCATTACTTCAAGTTCCCTCCTTGGGATCCCTGGGTGGTGCAGCGGTTTAGCGCCTGCCTTTGGCCCAGGGCGCGATCCTGGAGACCCGGAATCGAATTCCGAGTCGGGCTCCTGGTGCACGGAGCCTGTCTGTCTCTGCCTCTCTCTCTCTCTCTCTCTGTGACTATCATAAATAAATTAAAAAATTAAAAAAAAAACTCCTTAATGCCCATCACCCAGTTGCCCCAACGCCCCACCCACCTACCCTCCAGCAATCCTCAGTTTGTTACCTAGAGTTCAGTGTCTCTTATGGTTTGCCTCCCTCTCAATTTTCATTTTATTTTATTTTTCCTTCCCTTCCCCTATGTTCATCAAAAGTTTGTTGTTGTTGTTGTTTTTCATCAAAAGCATTTTTAAAGTGATTGTCTTCTAAGAATGTAGGAAAGTGTTGAGGACAGAAGGAAAAAGACCTAGATTCTGGCCCCCAGTTTTGCTCTGATTCTGAGCATTTGGTAATTAAAGACAAGCTCTTTTGTCAGGAACTTAGTAAATAAAGCAAAAGAATAAAATCCGTATCTGTCATGTTAACTCTTATAATTGTCTGGAACCTTGGAAATGCCTTTGACTATGCCTGAAAATGTAGCAACACAATACAAAATGAGCTAGAAACTTAACACCACCTGAGTTAATTTAACTAATGGGTGGTCAAATATCTATGTGTAGAGAGCAAGATGGAGTCATTATGTCAAGCAGGGGCCTGCAACAAGCAATGACGCAAGCAGTTAAAGGGAGTGTAGCTACCAGTCTATCACTGACACCAGTATCAGCTAACGACACACTCAGACCTCATACCAGGAGAAGCAGAGGAAGTCTGCAGGGGCCCAAAGCTGATTAAACCCCTTTACGAAGGGAGGATTTTTGCAGCAAACTGTCAAACTCTTTGGACACTGACCCCTCTATGTCTGACCAATTGAAAAAGGCAGCTGCCGCCGAAGGCTCTGCCCAGTTGATCTCTGATCAGACCTGAGAGCCTCCACTGCTTGAACATAAGCAGTAAGTTCCAAGTAAGTGCCAAGAATTGACCCGGATCAGACTGAGGCCTCATCTCAATCATGTACCGCAGACGGACTTCGTGCTTGGTTCATTAACTTCCTATCCCCTGCTTTATCTTGTTTGTTGTGTGACTTGTGTCCTGCTTTGTGTGTCTATGAGAAGCCAAGTTAATCACGTGTCAAAATGTCATTGAGTTTGGAATCTCGAACTTGTTTTATAATTATGTTAACCTTGCTTTATGACTGAATAAAGCTGACAATGTGCAAAGACGCAACTCATGTGTGCACCTTCATAGCATGCTCATGACACTATGGTTGAGGTTGTGTCAATGAAGATTTAAATTAACTGTGTCTGCAAAAGGTCAGCCAGACCTTCACTTTGCTTCTCCTTACAAACTCTGAGTACTTACTTGGATATCTTGAGCCTCTGATAGGATGCTTACATGTCCTCCTTCTTGGACTCCTTCCCCAAGATCTGATTTGATTCATCAAGCATATCCTAAGCCCTTCCAATATGCCCAGCAGTTTGGTAGCTGCTGTGGACAAATAATATAGCACCTGTGTGCTAATTTAGGATGAGCATCTCTAGGATTTTGAGACTGGAGGCTTGGAAAGATAGTATTGCCTCTAATGGAAGACAATACTTGGTGAGTGAGTGGGAGTTGGATCAGGCTGGAAGACAATGACTCAGGGATGGGATGATCAAGGATGTCCCAGTGGAAAATGTTGGTGAAATTGTTGGAGCTGGAGGGTTGGATCTCAGGTGAGAATATGAGCTCAAGATCTAAATGTGGAAATCTTCCACATTAAGATGAGTCCACCGAGATGGCAGAAAATAGAACAGAAGCCCAAGGGCTGGACCTTGAGGTGCAATTCAGAGCTGAGAGGTAGGAGGTGGAAGAGAATGCAGCCAAAGGGGATGACTAAGAACAATTAGAGAAATAGAAAGAAAACTAAGAGAGCACGGCACCTCTACAGTTGAGGGGGGGGAGAGGTTTTGGTTTTGGTTTTGTCTTTTAAGGGACAACCAAAAAATGTCCAAACGTCTTTTTTTCCCGAAGTATGATTGACATACAATATTATATTAGTTTCAGGTCTAAGAAACTGTCAATGCTTTATAGCATGAACTCTGAGCAAAGGAAAAGATCCTCTGGATGGGGGGGGGGTGTCCTCATTTGCCCAAGATTGTCCCAGTTTTAGTCCTGAAAGTCCCACATCTCAGGAAACATGTCAGTCCTGGCCCAACAGGCTTTGGGATGTGCAAAGCCCTGAGCTAGAGTCTAAATTGGAGCACCAATGAAGAGTTCAGCTGCCAGTCATGTTAATACATACCCTCTAAGAGACCACATTTAAAAAATAATCAGATTCTGCATTTGCCACATCCTCTGAGCATGACCCTGGCTCGGATAGGGGCCAAGGTTAATAAACTGAACTAGTTGGATCCAGTCTTTGAAAACCTTTGAACACTTTTTGAGGTTTTTTGGCCTGGAAGCATTTCCTATCATAAAATTGAGTTAGCCAAACTCTTACTTGGCTCCAGTTCTCTTTTTCTAAATTGCCTTCACTCAAGTGCTTTTACTGGAAACGCAGCTGTCAAAATAAAGTCAATGGCTTTCAGAAAAGAAAGTTACCCCAAAAACTGGCACACCCGAGAGAGAGATGAAAGAAAATAAGCTCACTTCATATCAGAGCTATGGATTCAATTTTGAGGAAACTGCAACAGATTTGGGGAACTACAAGGTACAACTCTGGCAACTTCCAGAAGCCCATAGCTTTTCTGAAGACCAGATGTATTGTGTTTTGTGGGTGATTGTCTCAAAGCTCTTCTATTAGTTTCCTGTGGTGCTTGGCAATCCGGTGAAACTCTGAATGATTTTCATGTTTTTTGTTTTTTGTTGTTGTTGTTGTTTTTTTACATGAGTCTGGTTCTGCCCATTTCCTTTAAGCCAGAGGCTAATAGCTGGCAGCCTGTGGGCCAATTCAGCCTGTGAATGTGTTTTATTTGGCCTGCAGGGTGTTTTTTAAAAATTTTTCAATTGGTTGCCAGCATTTGAAGAAAAAAAAAAATCAAGAGATTCCAAAAAAAAAAAAAATCAGGATTTCCTGCTTTTCTTGAAAAAAATTAGAAGACCTGAAGACCTTATGGCTGCATGTCCACATGGCAATAATCCACAGGGCTGAGCAGCAGCCACCCCCTTAGGCCAGGCATGAGCCCTGGCCTTGGTCTCATCCCCACCTTCCTTTACTTTACCTACCAGGCTCATCCCAAGACTCCACAGAGAATGAGACTTCCAAATTACCTCAGCCATTAGTTCTAAACCACTTGCCTTGACCTGTTTCCTGTTCTACATCCCAACGTATTCCCAAGTTCTACTGTCATTGACTGATTTCTTGTTTGTGGATTTGACTCCTCACCCTGGCCCAGTACCTGATCCCATCCCCCCCATGCTACCTGTGCTTCCTTCCCACCTGCCCCTGCCCCTCTCAACCTAGAAGACCCACCCATGTCCCATGCTGCTGGCAGACATACAACTGATCCATGGGTACCCCTGCTTGGTTTCCTCTCTCTTTGGATCTGTCTCTGCTCATATTCCTCACTTACTATCTCTCCCATGGCCTCCCCGTTTGCTTCAACTTTGTCTCCAGTTTCCATCCTTGAAATCATCCCTTGGGCTTAACTACAGAGTCCAGCTTTTCCCATTTCATCTTTTGGCCTCCCTCTCTTAAGCTTCACTCATGACTCTTCTTACTTACAAGATCTTCAACTCAGGGACACCTGGGTGGCTCAGTGGTTGAGCATCTGCCTTCAGCTCAAAGTGTGATCCCAGAGTCCCAGGATCAAGTCCCACATCTGGCTCCCCTTGAAGAGCCTGCTTCTCCCTCTGCCTATGTCTCTGCCTCTCTCTGTGTGTCTCTCATGAATAAATAAATAAAATCTTAAAAACCAAACAAACAAGATCTTCATCTCAATCTGGCTCCAGCTCTTAAAAGTGTAGTAGTTAGAGTAATGCTAGCTGCCGTGACAAGCAAATCCCAACTTTTTTTTTTTAAGATTTAAATTTAAATCCCAACATTTTAGTGGCTGAACATAATAAAAGTTTGTCACTCATATAACAGTCAAATGGGAGTTTTTCTGGCCCAAAGGCAGGACCCAGGCTCCTTCCTATGGCTCTAGCCTTGAAATTCTCCTTACCCAGCTAGTCAGTAGCACAAAAGAGAAAGTGACAAGGAACCACTGCTTCTTAACTGCCTTCCAGCCTGGAAACAACATGTGCCACTTCCACTCACATTCCATTGGTAAGAGCTAATCACGTATTGCCAGCTAAATGTAAGAAAGGTTAGGATATGTAGTCTGTGGGTGAGGTGCCACCACCTCAGGGACAGAATCATGCCATGAAAGGGAGAGCCTGAGCTGTGGGAGAGCTGCTGGCAATCTCTGCCCAGCACATAGTCCAAACAGGGGCCCAGGTGGATGCTTCCCTGGCTGAGCTGGTGGTACTGGTCCCATGAGGTGTGGAAAGAGAGTTGCACATTCTCTCCAGGATTATGGAACTCTCCACAGCAACTGACAGAAACCCAAGCCAGCTAAGGAAAAAAAAAAAAAAGGCATTTTCGGCTCTTGTAACTGAGAAATTCAGGGGGTTGAAGTGGCCTACAGGACAATTAGATCCAGACATAAATATTGATGTTAGGTCCCTCTTTCTCCATTTCCATATCCCAAGGCACCTTCTCCTGTAGATCTTTTCCACTTAGCAGAGAAGGTGGCTGACAGCTATCCTTGCATCAAAATCTTCCCAGTTCCATGTTCTCAAAGGCAAAAGCCCCTTCTCCAGCTCCAAGCTTTAAAAACCACATGAAGGCCATTGGCCTGGCAGGGGTCACAGGATTTCCAGGAAGTAGATGAACTCTGAACTCCTTTCCCACCGCATTGGAGTGATAGCCAAGCAGCTTCCTTAGGGAAGTAGGCACTACAGTACAGCAAAAGCAGTAAGTACACAAATCTTTGACTGCACAGCCTCTGCTTATACCCATATGGTCACCTCAGAGTCTGGGCCTCCATGTAGGTCCCGGGAAGCAGCTTCCCAAGACCAGAGTACTCACTGTGGACTATTTTGGTCAAAGCCATGGTTTCCATAAGATGTGATAGCATCTGCATGACTTCCCATGAATTCACCAGACTTGGAAAAGGCCTGTGGATATGTTTTTTACAAGACCTGAAGACCTAGTAAGCTCCATCAAGTTCCACCAAAGGGATATACATATATATATACATATATATATATATATATATATATATATACACACACACACACACACAAAAGGAAATATCATCAGAAAATTCATGGTTTTCAGGCAGAAATTTACTTCAAATGCTGAAGGACGTCCTTTATTCATCCATCCAACAAATAATTACTAAGCCACCACAATATGCACAGCTTGGAATCAGGTGCTGCTCATGCAATCATAGTGAATGAAGTTCAAGTACTGTGGCCTCAGCAGGCTTAGAGTCTCTAGTACATAAGGAAACACAGTTGAGGCAAAATGTGATACCACAGCCAAGTCTGTAAGATAGCACTGTTACACAAACAAACAAATAAACAAAAGACACCCTGAGCCCTGAGTATGGAATAAAGAGCTTCTCAAGAATGGAAGAAATTCCTGAGATGCTAAATAAATGAAGGTAGGAATTAGGAGGAACTAGCCCTCAGAATATCTTGAATTCATGATATGTGGCAAAGCACTTCTGGAATGCAGGTATTACCAGTATGCTACCTGGCCAGGTTGGCTATTTGGACAAGCCACCCTCTGGCTCCTTCCCCGAATGCTACTTTGTTTTGGATGATTTTTCCCCCCCATGAACACACATTTCCAATTCTCTAATTTTTTTAAAAGACTTTATTTATTCATGAGAGAGAGAGAGGCAGAGACACAGGCAGAGGGAGAAGCAGGCTCCGTGCAGGGAGCCTGACGCGGGACCCAATCCTGGGTCTCCAGGATCATACCCCGGGCTGAAGGCAGCGCTAAACTGCTGAGCCACCCGGGCTGCCCTCCAAATCTCTATTGTTAAATCAATGGCAATTGTTCTACATTTTCAGAAACTATTCTATTATTACAAAAAGTAAAGAAAACTATACAGTCTAGCTCTTGATTATTTTAATAAACTTTTTATTTTGGAATTATTTTAGATTTACAGAAAAGTTGAAAAGATAATACAGAGAGTTCCTATAGACCCTTCACCCAGTTTCTCCTAACGGTACGTCTGTCAAAACTAAGAAACCAATACTAGCACACTACTAATTAAACTCTCTACTTTATTGTGATTTTGCCAGTTTTTCTACTAATACCCCTTTTCCGTTCCAGGATTTTCTGTGTACAGGATACCACATTGCATTTTGTAACTTTTTGTTGTTGTTGTTGTTTATAAACATTTCATGAATGTTCCAAAACACCTTCGCTGTGCTACAGGTGAGACTCATGATGATGGAAGCTGATGAACTACCTACCTAAGTGAGCACATGATTTACAGTTTCCAAACACCTGGATATCAACCAGAAAGATTCAGTAGGGAATAGCATGATCACTCAGCCAGAGGCTCCTTAGGATTCTTACTTTCCTTTTTCCTTTTCTTCTTCCTTCTCTCCCTAAAGACCTTCTACAGGGTATGGATGCTCAGGATGAGAGAAGGGGGTTGAGAGGGTCCCATCATACCACTGCAAATGCATTTTGTAGCTCTTGATTTTTAAGGACTATTATTCTTCAGGCATGGGTCAATTCTGCCCCTTTTCCTGCTTGCTGCCAATGCTTTTAGACATTTCATGGTTCATTAGCACCTGCCCTAGAGTGTGAGCAGGAGAAGGAAACAATTTTGAAATGCAAATTAGCCAAATGTTGTTATTTATTGGTTGGTGGCCATTAGCTCAGTTGCTAATAAGGCCAAGGTTATTGGCTTCATCTCTGCAAATGAGTCAGCTGGCTTTGCAATGACAGGGGAAATTTTGACCTGTGACCATTATTTGCTCCCTCAACCCTATCTAGCTTCTCTTAAATGCAAATCTTTCGTCAGAGTGGGGCAATGGTGGGAGTGCCTATACTCTTACTTTTCGACGTAAAGTGTGGTTCATGGGGCAGCCCTGGTGGCTCAGCGGTTTAGTGCCGCCTTCAGCCCAGGTTGTGATCCTGGAGACCCGGGATAGAGTCCCACGTTGGGCTCCCTGCATGGAGCCTGCTTCTACCTCTGCCTGTGTCTCTGCCTCTCTCTCTTTCTCTCTCTCTCTCTGTGTGTGTGTCTCTCATGAATGAATAAATAAAATCTTTAAGTAAAATAAAGTGTGGTTCATGGGCCATCAGCAGAAGCATCACCTGAAGCTTGTTAGAAATGCAGATTTTCAGGCCCCACTTGGGTCTAAGAATCAAAATCTGCACTTTGACAGGATCCCTGGATGATGAAGAAGCATGCCCATTCAACAAATGTTTATTGAGAGCCTACCCTATGTAGGTTGTTTGAGTCTCGGAAGAGAAAAGGAAGCACATCTCACTATCATAGAGCATACAGCCTAGTAGGAATTCCAGACAAGCAAAATGATAATTACAGTTACAAAGGCATTTGTAGGGTACCTGGGTAGCTCAGTCAGTTGGGCATTCGACTCTTGATCTCAGCTCAGGTCTTGACCTCATGGTTGTGAGTTTGAACCCCATCTTGTACCCTTTGCGTTGTGCTCCATCCTGGTTGTGCTCCACACTGGGCATGGAGCCTATTTAAAAAACAAAACAAAACACACACACACACACACACACATACACACACACAGAACAAAGGCATCTACAATGATAGGGCACTGCTGGAGAACAAGAAAGGGCTTAATCTTGAACTGGGGACCAAAGGATTTCCAGAGAATATCATATTTGAGGTGAGACCTGAAGAATAAGATTTAGCCACTTGAAAGAGGAAGTACAAGGGATGAGGGTGGAGGAAAAGCAGGTTGGAACAGAGGACTCTGAGGCAAAGAAGACCATGGTGTCTCCTGAGAATTACATATGAGGTAACATGGCTACAACATCCAAACACTGGGAATGTTTGGTGGGGATGATCCAGAGATTTCCTTCTCTCTGTATTCTATAGCATCATCAACACATATTATTGAGCACAAACTATATGCTAGGTACTGTGTTAGGTGTTGAGGATATGGGTAATAAATGTCACCATCCCATTAGATATGGGACTCCAGTCCAGGTCAGTTAGAGATTGCAATTACCCAAACAAATGGAGAAAAGAGGCCTTATACTCACCACTCAAGGATCCCTCCAGATGCAACAGTCCAAGGGAACCTAGGTCTGTGTTCAAATAGGGTCAGTAGAATACAACAAATATTGAGGGGTTAAGGGAAGAGGTCCCAGCTAAAGCATCCTATAAATAAAAGGGTATGTGAGTCCCATAGAGCCAGGAGGTGATGCCAAGGTCAACATCAGGCGGGAGGTGAGAGGTACACATGTCAGTTTTCTATTGCTGCATAACAAATTGCCACAAACTTAGTGGCTTAAAATGACACCCATGTATTAGCTGGCAGTTGACTTCTGTAGGTCAGAAGTCTAGTAGGTGCAGTTGGGCTTTCTGCTTAAGTTCCCACAAATCAAGGTATCTATAAGCTGAGCTTTTATTTGGAGGCCCCAGGAAAGAACTCACTTCTAAACTCCTCCAGGTGTTGGCAAAACCCAGTTCCTTGTGACTGTAGAACTGAGGTCTCTGGTTCCTTGCTGGCTGCCAGCCAGGGTCCACCTCTGCTCCCAAACAGTGCCCCCTCTTTCTCAAGCAGCCCGTTACATCTTCAAAGCTAGCAACAGTACATCACATCTCCCATGTGCTCTGAATCTCTAACTTCCTCTTCTGCTGCTGGCCACAGAGAGCTCTCCTCTCTCAAGGGGCCAGGAGATTAGACCACGCCCACCTGGATAATCTCCCTGTGTTATATAATATACCACAACCACAGGTAATCTCTCATCCTATTCAAGGGTTCAGAGTATTAGGAAATCTATGGGTGTGAGGTGGGAGACCATTTCAGAAATTCTGCCTTCTACAAGAGCTAGGAATGTACATGGAGGTTTGGAATCCTAACTGGCAGGCCTTGGTCAGCAGCCAAAGTTTCCAGAGACTTGTGGCTGGGGCAGAAACGGAATCTTCATTCTCATGAGCCCCTGGGAGGCATGCCTGTGCACCGCTGTCATTGCACACCTTGAGAGGTCTCATACTGACCCATGTTTTATCTGATCTCTTGTAGGTTTCTGATGATCATGGTTACTTCTGGGGCCACATTCTTTTTTTCACCTCAATTAAATCAGTCTGTGAATCTTCTCACCATCCTGATAAAGGGGCCCTGTTTTGTCCCACAAAAGTCCAGATCTGGAGCTCAGTCCCATGCCTGCCTTGGCAAAAAAAGTCACTCACTGTGCTGTGGTGGGAATAGCAGATCTTACTGAGGTTTGAGACATGCACCCTGTAGTCCTCCTGATAGCACTTCAACATCTCTCTCCTTTGAGGACTTTTGTGACACTGGTTCTCTCTGCCTCTCCTCTTTGACTTCCCTTCTTGCACTGCTTTACTTCGTTCTGCCTCTCAGGAGCCAACCCGTTTCTCCCTTTATCATATACACAGTGGTTCCATTTCCCCCAGCTCCAGACCTTCTTTGAACAGCTGATGGATTTTGGCTAAAGTTTTGGTGTCACCACATCTAAGGATCTACCAGATTTAGCCATTAAGTCAAGATGAACCTCTTCCTGAGTCTTTGTCTTCCTGTGGGAATGAGGGTAAAGGCGGTTTCCTTCTTCTTATTTCTTTTTTTTTTTTTTTTTTTTCCCTTCTTCTTATTTCATATGCTATGGACAGAAGTGCCTAGTGTAACAGGGGCACAGGGGTGGAGCACCTCCCAAGCAGGTCAGAGAGGTCTAGATATGAACAAGAAGCAGTCCTTCTCTCTGCCGTTTCATCAACAGGGCCCTGCCTGAAAAGGTGTTTCATCTTCTCCACTTACTTGACTCTTAATCTTCTCTCAAGGTCCATTTCTGTGCTCCTTCCTCACTTCCTTTTTCTTTTTTTTTAAGATTTTACTCTTTGAGTGGGGGGAAGGGGCAGCGGGAGAGGGAGAGAATCTTAAGCAGACTCCACACTGAGTGTAGAGCCCAACACAGGGCTAAGTTCTGCAGCAAGAGGATATAAAAGCATACTTTTTCACTAAATAGACTCTCAAGAAATATTCTCATGCTTGACATCCAAACTGCGATGAATTGAGGGGTCTGGAGCCACGTGTCTTTTAGCACATGGGCTTTTCTAGGGTAATAATGTTCCCAAAGCGTAATACATATATGCCTAATGACACATATATCTCCTTCTATGGGAGGATTTTAGATAATACCCAGGTGAATATTTACACAATGCTAATAGATGTGTATTTATTTTAATGTATATTAGAAAATTTACAGGTAGTATATCAGACCTGATTTCATGAATCAGTGACTTGATGATTTACATAACATTAATTGTTCATAAACAATTATTCACAAACATTACTGTTTATGGCAAGGCTAGAGTTAGAGTGGATAGGAAGTACTCCAGCAGAACATGTTAATTGATTTTGTGAAAAATACTCTGTAAATAACAGATAGATGGCACACAGCTTTGGCCAAAACCATGAGGATGGCATTCAAATGACTGAGGTTTGGGAAACTCTTTCCCAGTGACTCATTCTTGTGAATCCCCTCACTGTAAATATAGGGGCAGGAGCATTTGAGACCAAAAATCCTGTTCTCCAATCTGTACCAGATACCACACCCAAAGACCACTATTCCTTTTAATTCCAGATATTACTGAAAGTCTAAACTGTTCTGCAGAGAGAACACCCAGAGCCTGCAAGTAGGTTATCACACGTCAAGGCTGGATCAGCCCATCAGTGGCACCAAAGGGTGGGGTGGGAAGGAGAAACTGCAAAATAAGCCTGGCTCCAGGAACAGCATGTATTCAGTACAGAGCCATAAGTTCAGAAATACCAGACTTGGGTGTGTTTGTTATGGAGACTTACTGCAGTGAAAGGGAGGGTAAGAACCCAGGATTACTCTCCCCAAAGGGAAAGCTGGAAAAGTCATCTCCCAAGGGTCCCTGTCAAAAGCCACAAGCCTCAGACACACTGACAAAATAAAGGGACAGCTAGGAGCCACCCTACCTCTTTGTCCTTATTTTCATTCCTCAGACCTCAGAAGAGATACTGCAGATATATGACTCTAAATGTAATGAGTACAAATTGCAACTACTCCAAAGCTATACCTTGATAATGCTTAACTGCAACAGCAGGGAGATAAGACAAGAAACTGGACTAGAGGACATTTAGAAAAAAGGGTCTAATAGGTCAGTGATTTCTAAACACCCGTCTACAGACCAGTGTCCAGCTGGCTATAGAATAATCACCTATATCGGGGATGGGTGTGTGTTTTTTTAAATTTTTTTCCAGCTTTATGAGATATAATTGACATATAACATTGTGTAAGTTTAAGGTGTATGATGTGTTTATTTGATACACTTACATATTGCAAAATGATTACCACCATAGTATGGGTGTGTGTTTTACTCTCCATTACCACCCAGGCCACGTTCTGGTTCAGGTCAGAAATGATATCTCAGAATTGGTGTTTTTAACAAGGTGTCCAATGCTTCTAATGCTCAGTCTAGTTCACAAACTACTTTTTGAGCTTTGTGCCTCACGTCTAGTTGCTTCCTTCCTCTTCCCACTGGCCTAGCCTGGCTCCCTTCTTCCATGTTGGGTGATTCTAACAGCTTATAACCCATCTCCTACCTCGGTCTTTCTTTAAACAGTTTAGAGCCAAACCAATAACTATAAAGGATAGAAAAAGCATATGGGAAGGAGAAACAGAGTTTAGTGTTCAAAAAGAGCTTTCCCTCTTGGGAAAAGTCATATAACCTCTCAAAACTGCAATTTTCCTCATTTTTTAAAGATAGGAACTAATAAATGTGCCTACATTACTGGGTTGTTGTAAGGATCAAACGAACTTATTGATTCAAACACCTAGGAACATGTGATCTATGTTAATCACATCATTTCTATGCTTAGAAGCATTCAGTGGCTACTAGAGCATATTGCCTGGCCAGTATATCCTCCTTTGGGAACCGTCTCCCTTTTCCTGTTCTGCAAAATTCTGGAGGACAATCAATCCCAAATCCTCTGAGGTGGGCACATGACCCAAGCTAAGCCAATCAGATACTTCTGGAAATCTGCATTTTCAATGGGGATTCAGGGATGGGAGGTTTGAGGTTGAGTCATGAGTTCATCCTCTGGAGATCCCCTCTAGCCTGGTCAGTTCTTCCTTCAATTCTGTAAACTCCCCAGTGTCCTTCCAACAGATTGCCCATTTTTTCTCTTCAGTTAACCCAGAATTGGTTCCTGCCTCTGAAACCAAAGAGCTCTAATTAATACAGCTCATCATCTACAGAACGAAGCATGCAAACTTCTCATCCTATGTTACAGATTCTCCACATTGTGTTTATATCTCACTTGATGGTTCTTCCCTAAGCTTAAGCCTCTATACAACAATCCCTGCGAGCTACTATTATGCTATTTGCATTTTATGGGCAAGGAGGGTGTCTAACTCATTTCCCATGCTAGACAGTTTGATGTATTTTGATCAGATTTAATTGAGAACCAACTCATTTAAAAATAACAAAAGGCATTCTGTGGCTCAGAGCAGAAATGGTTGCCAAAGACTAAGATTATAGAGAATCTGGATATAAACCAAGTTCTGGGGATTTTTTTTAAAGATTTTATTTATTTATTTATTTATTTATTTATTTATTTATTTATTTATTTGAGTGAGTGAGAGAGAGTCCAGATACGAGTGGGGGGTGTGGCAGAGGGAGAGGGACTAGAAGACTCCCTGCTGAGCAGGGAACCCTAGGCAGGGCCCATCCCAGGACCCCAATATCATGACCTGCGCTGAAATCAAGAGTTGGAATCCCAACTGACTGAGCCACCCAGGTGCCCCTCTGAGGATTTTTTTTTTTTTAAAGTTCAGCTTTTATTGAGCAGCTTGTAGAAGTTTAGTCAAAAAGACCAAAGCCCATGTCATCATCAGACTCCTCAGATTCTTCTTTCTTTGCTTCCACGTTTTCCTCCTTGGCTGGGGCAGCCGTGGTGGAAGGAGCAGGACCTCCTGCTGGTGCAGCGCCAGCTGCTGGGTTGGGTCCACCAGCTACTACAATGCAGATGAGGCTCCCAATGTTCACGTTGGCTAGGGCCTTTGCAAACAAACCCGGCCAGAAAGGTTCAACATTCACACCCGCTGTTTTAATGAGGGCATTGATCTTATCCTCCATGACGATCACCTCGTGGTCGTGCAGGAGGAGGGCTGAGGCCATGCAGGTGAGCTCCAAGACATAGGCCATCGGGAGGGCCAGGGCTGAGCGGGCGCTGCCGGGTGTGGTGCTGGTCACCTGATGAAGTGAGGGCCTCACCCCAACGCGGCCTTAACTTCCTCGGAAGGACCGAGCACCTTGGCGGCTCCTGAGGAAAGCTCTGGGGATATTTTTAAAGCATATTCTAAAGGTATATTCTAGTCCTTTGGCTAGAAATTAGATTTGGAAGTTTAAGATCGAGGACCCAAACAAACTAGCCCATGGTGGTCAATGAGGCCAAACACCTTTAGGTTTATATAATATAACCCTCTGGTTTATGCATTTTGATGTTCAGAAAGGTTCTTTGTACCCTCAGGACATTCTGATGACCCAGGGAATCTTGCTCATATGTAGGAGGTTTTGAGAACTTAAATCCAGCAAACTATACTTTTTTTCTTTTTAACAATAGAAAAGGAGTACAGATTCTTAACTGATCACAAATAAAATTAAGAAATGAGATTTTAAGTTGATTTTAAATTGATCTAGTGGCAAGACTATTAATAAATTCTCTCTCCTTTCCTATCTCTTCTGCTCCCTCTGCTAAATTAGCTCCAGTCACAATTAGCCATTGCTATCTGGGTCCACATTCACCAGAGATTTTTTACTCCCTGAGAGTAGAGAGAGGTAAGGATTAAGGTAATTTCTCTTTCCAGAATGATGCAATGAACAAGCCTGCCTTGGAGTCCAATAAACTTGGGTTTATAACCTGCTCTGACACTTGTTGGTAGTTTAACTTGGAGTAACTTAGTCTCAGTTTCTTTATCTGTACAGTGGGAGCAATAAAGCTGGCTCCCATCTCCAAGATTCTAATTCTTTTGTTGGCTGCAGATCCTTGGAATTTTGTTAACAATTGTTTGTTATGAGGATCAGATGTATGCAAAGTCCCAGAACAGTGCCTGGTACTAAGTCAGTGTTCATTAAATGTTCCTTTCCCTTCTCCTTTGATGCTCTCTTCCCTAATACCTTCCATTCATTTCCATTCCAGATCTCTGATCATGTTTTATACAGGAAATATGTACATAAAAATTCTTGATTTTAAATGTGTAAACATATTCTATGTACATATTCACTCATTTGTTCAACAAATAATTACTGGGAATCCATTTGTGCCAGGCACTGTGATAAACCAGTTATACAAGTTCCCTGTTCTCATAGAGCTCATTCTCTAGTAGGGGGGTATTCCCTGGGATGAGATAGGAAGCCACAGGTATGGAGAAAAAGGACCAGATGGACCATTCAGCAAAGGCTTCTCTGGAAAGGACAGCTCTGAGGCCCAGAGGATGAAGCAGAGCCAGCCACCAACTAGAGCACCCCAGGCAGAGGGCATAGCAAGTGCAAAGCCCCGAGGGGGCGGGGACAGCTTGGTGCTTTTGAGAAACAGAAAGTGTCTGGTTCCAGGAGGGGTGGAAATGAGAGGGGGAACAGCAGGGCACTGTTGGTCATGGTGAGGTATTGGGATTGACATGGGACACACTGGAGATGCTGAAGCAGGGAAGGAATGGGATCTGATTTAGGTTTATTTATTTATTTTTTAAAAATCTGATTTATTTATTCATGAGAGAGGCAGTGAGAGAGGCATAGACACAGGCAGAGGGAGAAGCAGGCTCCCTGCAGGGAGCCTGATGCGGGACTCTATCCTGGGACCCCGGGATCATACACTGAGCCAAAGGCAAACATTCAACCATTGAGTCACCCAGGCATCCCTGATTTAGGTTTAAAAAGCACCACTCTGGCTGCTGTGCCTCAGAGTGAATTACAGAAGGCCAGGATGGAAGCAAGTCCACATGACTACATACACATGATACCAGGCATGTGGACTCCTAGAGTTAGAAAGGAGGGCAGAGCGGCTCCAGCCCAGAGGTATGGGAATTCCTGGGGGTGAGGGCAGTCACCAGCCTGGGGAACTCTGGTCCTCACCCCCACTGGCACATTACAATCACCTGGAGGCATGGTTAAAATTCCAAGGATCCACAGCCACTGCCATGGGCCAAGAGAATCAGAATCTCATAGATGGGGGCTAGGCTTATAGGATTTTCTTTACAAAACTTCCTAGGATATTTTACACGCAACCAGAGGTGAGAATCACTGGGTCAGATATCCAATTACTACCCCTCCCTCCACTCCCTTTACCACGCTCACCATAAGCTAAGGCAAATCTCAGCAAAGGGAGGGAAGGAACGTGGACGCAGATGCAGGAGCCCTGGTAGGAAACCAGTTGTCAGGGGGCTCCTGGGGGGCTCAGTTGGTGAAGCTTCAGACTCTTGATTTTTGTTCAGGTCATGATCTCAGGGTGGTGAGATAGAGCCCTGTGTGGAGATCTCTGCTCAGCGAGGAGTCTGCTTGGGATTCTCTCTCCCTCTCCCTCAGCCTCTCCCCCTGCTTTTGTGCCGTGCATTTTCTCTCCCTCAAATAAATACATTAATTTAAAAAAAGAAAAGGAAAGGGGTTGTCAGGCTTCTGGGCATACCCTTCAACCCCCTGCAGGGCCCCATTCTCTAACAGATCCTCACACCCAGGGGCACTACATGTGAAACTCAGAGCACAACCTCCAAACCAAGTTCCCTGGAAGGAAGGTAAAGTGATGAGTGTCCTCCCCAACCCAGTCCACATGTATTACCAGAGAATTTGAGCACTGGAAAGGGCTTTCACATAAGTAGTTAAATTCTAACCATAAATTTAACCACAGGTTGGCAGGGGTGAGGGGGCCAGACACTAAATATGACCAGTCTTGTATTTCTGGAGCATTCTTAGAAGCTTGAGAAGGGGTGGGAAATTTATCACCTCCATTCTGGCAGCCTCTGTGCTCCATAATTTATAGTCCTCACAAAAACTCTGTGAAACAGATGTTGTTATTCTTTCAGAGATTAGGTAGCTGAGATTCAAAGAGGTAAATTAACTTGGCCAAGCTCACACAGCTGGTCAGTGCCAAAGGCCCAAGGAAAACTGAGTCAGCCTTGCACCAACGCTGAAGCTCTATCCACCACTGCACTGGGCTCCCTCTTGGTATCTTTCTCTAGAATCTTCCTTCAGTGGAGGGATAATCAGCATCACCCCATTCCCCACGTCACCCCATTTGAGTTAAGGAGCCAACTTTACAATTCCTGCTACTCTTCACCTAGCACTTTGTGCCCCCTACCAGTACCCAGCCCCTCTGTCCTCTTTCTCCCCCATGTTTCCTACAAACCCCGACCAGAGCACAAAACAAGTCTGCAGTATTAAGAAAGAATAATGTATGGAGGTTAAAAGGTGGTCCATTTTGCTGACATGTTTTGATGGAGGAGCAGAGAGAGGGAACTGTTTTTACTCTTCTGTCTTATTGTATGGCTGGTTGCTTGGCCTGGACACTCTGCATGCACTCTCAACGGTGAGAAATTTCCCAACTACTCAAGGCCTTCAGCGATTTCTCATTTTAGGCTGTGCCCCTACAGTTAGCACTTACATAGGAAATCAGTTTATCCTGTAAGGTTCTCTTGCTGTTGCATAGGAACATGTTGTAACTAGCCCCTCCCCACCCACTCACCCTCATAGCCCCCGTTAGTTAAACCAAGGGGTTAGTTGTTGTTGTTGTTAAGATTGTATTTGAGAGGGAGAGAGAGAGAACATAGGGTGGGGGGAAGCAGAGAGAGAAACAGACACCCTACTGAGCAAGGAGTCCAACACTGGATTCAATCCCAGGACCCCCGAGATCATGACCTGAGCCAAAGGCAGATGCCTAACCTAACATACATACACACAAAACGTATTTATACATTTTGTGTTCTCGACACTCAAGTCGCTAATGGTTCTCGTTGACTAAGTCGTGGACCGTGTTATATGCGGGTACCACTCAATTTACACCTGAAAGATGGCACCACATCTACTCCTAAACCTCACTAGAGTGTGGGAGAAAGAAACCATTCTTCCCAGTGTTTGCTTTCAAGGCAGAATTCAATCCCTGGAGGTAGCCACTCCTATAACCACATTCCTCCCCCACCTGAAGGAAGCCTGAGGCTCTTGGCAGACCCTTCCCCCTCCACCTCCCCCAGGAACTCTGGAACTAATGTCTTTATCTCAGGCTCTCTGCCAGGTCCTTTATGAATCTTATCTTAGTTCACTTTCACAGCATACCTAGGTAGTGTTAGTCCCATTTCAGTGCTAAGGGCACTCAAGATTGGAAAGGGTAAGTAACTTGTTCCAAGGCATAGACAGCTAATAGCAGAAATGGGATTAGAACCCAAGTGTACTGGGCCACAAAGCATCAGAGCATCTGATAGTTCTGTGCTTCAGCTCAACCAGATTCAAGGCTCTTCAAGGTGGAGACCAGGTTTGGGTTCCCCACAGGCCCTAGCATAGGGCAGAGGCACAGTGAGTGTTTGCTCAGTAAATTGTCAGAGGAAGTTTACCCTGATTACTTATTGTGTGAGAACCAGTATTGGGGAAAGAGGAAGTGTTTACGTAGTGATAAGGCCTGTGTGCCTGATAGTGGCCCCATGCCCTTGGCCAGAGACAAGAAGTGGGAGGGCGGGCAGCAGAGTGGGACAGGGTAGAAGGCCCCTCTCCAACAGGGGCTGATGGAAGATCTAGGGGTGGCCAAGAGACCTGGGATTTAGCGGAAGATGGGAGGGACATTTTGAAGGTTGACTGGTTGTTGGCTTCCCTGACATCCAGGCCTACAGATTTCTCCCACTTGAAGGAGCTACAGAAGCAAGGAAGGAAGAAGGAGGCAGGCTCCCAGTGGGTAGTGGAGGTTGCAGGAGAAACCAGTCCAAGTGGCTGTGTGTGTGAGAGGCAGGGGAGGGATTTAGGTTTGGGAGACCCTAGGTATAGATGTGAGATTTGAAGGAACTTCCAGGAAGATGGAGGAGAAACATGACTTGATTCAATACCTCTGAGAAGAGGACATTTTCTTGGAGGACCCCATACCAAGAAGGCAAAGCATGGAAGCACGGCTCAGAAGGATCAGAAAAGATGGGATTTGGTGTGGGGAAACTGTGGGGGTGGTTTAGGAAGCTGGTTCAGAGGTACGCCTGGGTGGCTCAGTGGTTGAACATCTGCTTTTGGCTCAGGGCATGATCCCGGAGTCCTAGGATGGAGTCCCAAATGGGGCTCCCTGCGTGGAGCCTGCTTCTCCCTCTGCCTGTATCTCTGCCTCGCTCTCTCTGTGTCTCTCATGAATAAATAAATAACATCTTTAAAAAAAAAGGAAGCTGGTTCAGAGAGATAGCTGGGCCTGACGAGGGTACAGGGAATGCCCTGCATGGGGTGGGGTGGGGTAAGAAGTGCAGGGAAACAGTGGGAGCAGGGACCCAAGCTGATACTTTATATCCACACCTCACCATTCACTGACTGTGGGACTTTGGGGAAATATCTTAACCCATCTGGTTCTCAGTTTTCTTGGCCATAAAATGAGAGATAGTAGTAATACCAACTGCCTTAATGCCATCATTGTGCAGGTGAAATGGGATAAAGCATGTGCTGAGCTCAGCACAGTGCATGGAAAAGAAAAAGGCTCAATAAACATTAGGAGTGATTGATGTTGGTGGGATGATCAGTTTGTTCCTGAGAAGGAGGGATCTTGGAATTCAGTGGAAGAAAGAAGCCACTGGCAACCTGTTCTGTTTCATGACAACGTAAGTTCACTGAGTGCATCCTATATGCCCGACACATACGTTCTATATTGCAGATGTTCTACTTCACGTAATCCTCCCCACAACCTAATGAATAGGCACTATGCTTATCTTCATTTACACAGGGAAGCAGAAGTACAGAGGGTTTAGGTAAACAGCCTGAAGTCACACAGGGAGTGGGCAGCAGAACTCAGGCATTCAGACGTCAGGTCCATACTCGTGCATCCCATCAGCTTAAATGAATGTAAGACATCTAGAGACCCAGTCAAGAACAGGTCATAGAGTTCATGGCATACCATGGGGCTTCTCAAACCTCTGGGGCATCAGACTCTCCCAGGAGATGACCTAAAATGCACATGCCAGGACCCCATGCCCAGAAAGTCTGTTTTGTAGCAGGGATGGTAATAGGGGCTGGAGCAAGGAGGTCAGAAATTTGTATTCCTTAACTAGCCCCTAGGTGATTCTGATGCAAGTGGTCTAAGGTAGAAAGAGAAGGCATGAACAGTGCAAGAATAACTAGATGGCCCAGTGGGGATAATATCTGAGTGGCAACAATAATATCTGGTGAGAAGTGGCAAAGTTTTCTGGATAAGATGACATTTAACCTAGGCTGTTTTTTTTTTAATTGAGGTATAATTGATATATAACATTATATTAGTTTTAGATGCACAACATAATGATTCAGTATTTGTATACATTGTAAGATGATGACCTGAGATTTAAGCATGGGTAGGATTTTGTACACCTTTCTACCCTTCTCTATTTGGAGGCTGTATTGCTTTAAATTGTGTCCCCCAAAAGATATGTTGAAGTCCTAACCCCTGGAATCTGTAAATGTGAACTTTTTTGGAAGAAGGGTCTTTGCAAGTTAAGGATCTTGACCTGAGACCATCCTGGATTATCTGGGCAGATCCTAAATCCAAAGACAAGTGTCCTTATAAGAGACAGACAGAGAGACACAGAGAGAAGTCTATGCAAAGACAAAGGCAGAGATGGGAGTTATGCAGCCGCAAGTGAAGGAATGCATGGAGCAACCAGAAGCCAGAAGAGATGAGGAAGGATTCTCCTCTAGAGTCTTCAGATGGAGTATGTTCCTGCTGATACCTTGATTTTGGACTTCTGGCTTCCAGAGTGCGACACAGTACATTTCTCTTGTTTTAGCCTTCCAGTTTGTTATGGCAGCGCTAGGAATCTAACACATGCTTTTATCCTACTTACACCATTCATCCTGGAGAGGTCTTTTTGATTAGTCACTGAGCTGTGGAAGTCACAGCCTGCAGACAGCTCAGCCTTGCTTGCTGGATCCCCAGCCAGGACAGCAGGCCCTAAAGGAGAGTAGTGGAGCACACCTGTTAATGACATGGTGGCATCACCTTTGCAAGCTTGTGACTTCTCCATTTCTCCTTGGACAGACTTATAAGAAGTCAAAGAAAGGCTCAGTCTTTTGGCTTCACATTTTACAAAAGAGGAAGTCACACCTAGAAAGCATAATTTCCAGTCCAAGTTTACCCAGTAAGTGGTAGCAGGGCAGAGCCAGGACCCCATCTAGAAAATATATCTCTTGTGGGATGTTCAGTCCATGGCTGTCACTGTGGGCTTGCCATGAAGCCCTGGTTCTTATAATGCTGTAACATTGTTACTTTAATTTTACTTCAAAAGTCTCAATTACCTGCAATGATTTTGCTTGGTGGTGGGTCTTCTTGCCCCTGACCAACATGTGGGTGGTGGTGTTTAACCTCTGGCTTAGAGATTCTTCTGATGGTTCCCTTCCCCATAGCTGGGTCTTCTGCTTTAGGGATGCAAGTTGAGCTATCTTTGGAAGCTGCTATCTGAAATGCAGAAGTTGGCCATCTGTAGAACTGAGAGCACTGGCTGTGGTCTGTGAAACACCAAATCTTGGAGAAGTACCTCTTTAGAAAAGTTATTAATACTTTCTTGTCCACGTGCCACAATGACTTTCTGCAAGGGAGAAGAAAAAGACTCCCTCATGTGCCTGCAGAGAGCTTCCTCCTCATCTGAAGCCCTTGCTTCTCATTCCTTCCTCTCTATAACACTTGAGCTGGTAGACTGTGGCCACCAAGGAATGAACTTTGTCCCCAAGCTGGTGTTCCAGGCACTCTACTTACCAGAGGACTAATTTCATGTTGTATTCTAGGAGAGAAGACAGCAGGACTTCAGCAGGAGAAATCAAACCAAGAAATATTGAGAGCACACTGCTTAAAAGCCACTGAAAGCCTAGGTGTTGAAAACAGGAATGCGGTTAGAAAGGGTTAAGGTGGAGCATTACTTTTCAATCCTGGATGCATGTTGGGTCCCAAAGAAGTTTTTAAAAATCCCAATGCCCAGGCTACACCCCATACCATTTACATCAGACTGTCTGATGGTGAGAGTCTGGCATCAGCATTTTTAAAATATCTTCAGATGATTCCAGCAGTCAGTAAAGTCAGGGAACCACTGAAATAATGTTATTCCTAGGAATTATACCCCGATATTCTGCTTTCAGAGGTGTAGGGTGGGTTCTAGGTGGGTCCTAGGCATTGGCAGTTTTTAAAAAGCTACTTTTATTATTCTAGGGTGCAGAGGTGATTCAAATTAAGTAATGATGGGGAAGTCATATGGGCATTATCAAGGTTCCTGCAGTTGATGCTCTTGTCCCATCTGCATGGCCCATGTCTCTTACAAGTTGGAGCTTTTGTTGACTTTGAATGGGTTTTGGTGGATTTCAGAGACAGCTAATGATGGTGGACACGAGATGTTGACTGCTTAGTAGCCTATCAGAAAAGACATTGGGGAGAAAACCCAAAACATTCTCAATATCAAGAAAGAAGCCTGGAAACAGTGTCAGTAGCTTTAAGATCCAGGTCACCCAGCTTTAAGATCTTAGAGTACTTTTGAAACAATCCCAAACCCACTGAGGATCTGCATATGGACAAGCTTCAAGGATGGCTGTGTCGAGATGCAGAATGTAGCTAATGTTTGGGGGTAGATGCATTTGGCTCTCTGTTAATCCTCTGGAGGGTCTCAACCCTGGGGCTACTTCACAAAGCACTGAGTAATTTTCCCATTTCTTCTTTCTTTCTCAATACTTTTTTTCTTCTTTGTAGCAAATGTGGCTATAGACATAAGGTAAACAAGGGGCCTCTGCAGTCCCCATCTTACCTCCTTGACCCTATTCCTTCTCTCCTAGGGTCCCATCTTCACAGCTCTTTTTCTCTCTCTCTTGGTTCTTACATTCCAACTTGTCCAATGGATTTCTTTTTATCTCATTCTTGCCTTGAGATTTTGCCTTCCAGGACACCAGGACTTCATCTCTCAGCACTGGGTTCTAAGGCTGGTGTTCTCCATAAACAAACAGTGCTTATGGGGCAGAGAAGATGCCTCCCATCTTCAACTCCCAGAGTTGGCCTTTTCAACTTTGGTTTGCTCTCAAAGTGTGTGGGTATTGGTGATGGTTCATGTGATGGCTTTTAAGCTTTCTGAAACTTACTCTTTGTGGATACATTTTATATCCTTTACTTACATCATCTCTAAAATTCTTCCTAATAATTTTTTTTTGTTAAATCCAGACTTCTTAGTGCTCTCAGATCACATATATAATTAGACACATATATTATTAAAATATTGATCCTGGCAATCAGGATTTATAGGCTGTAACATGGACAGCAGGATCCTGATAGTTTATCTTGGCATGTTCTATAGACAACATTGATGAAGGGCATTAATTTTCATGGACAGTTGGTGAGGGGTTCTTGTTTCCCACCTAGGAAGGTAAAAATTCAGCATCATGAGAATCTATAGAGGAAGAGAAATCTTTTTTTTTTTTTTTTTTTTTTTCAAATAAGTGACTTGAGGGGAGTTGCTAATAGATGCTACTGGTTTCACATCAACTATTGACATCTTCAGGGACATTCTGGAAGACTTAAATTCACTCAAGCACAAAAGTTGTATTATGAATATAAGTGAGGATAGAGAAAAGGAATCTAAAAACTTCTCAATAGGAACTAAATAAAAAGTGCCATGTCTTATCAAATGTAATGACAACTGAAAACTGGTTTCAGACAATTGTCTGAAAATTGGTGTGCAGTGAGGAACTCTCATTTCTATTCTCAACTCCAACACTGACTCATTGGATGGCTTGAGACAAGTCACTTAATAGTTTTGGACCTCAGCTTCTCCATATGAAAAACAGCAATTAAAATACTAGAGGAACTAACATTTATTGAGCAATTGCTCTATGTTGATGAGCTAAGTGCTTTATTTCATGTTGTATTCATTCATTCATTCATTCATTCACCAAGTATTTGTTGAGCACCCAGTATACACAGTATATTGTACCTGGCCTTGGGATATATCAAACACAAAGACCTTGCTTTCTTAGAGGTAAAATGCTTGTAGGGCTAGGTGATAATAAATAAGAAAAGAAAATATCAAGATACTCTTAAATAGCAATGTGTGCTTTATAGATAATAAAACTTGATCATGGGACAGTAAATAAGCTGGGGACAGTGTTACTTATGCAGGGTGGGCTCTCTATGAGAAGACATTGGAGTTGGGACCTGAATGATGAAGAGCAGCCTGCAGAGTCCAGAGTCCCTGGGACAATATCTGGGAGAAAGTACTCTAGGTAGACAGTAGGTACAAAGTCCTTGCTGCCATGTGACTATAGATAGGAGAGTGGTTGGGTGGTGGGAAGGAGTGATCACTGGACAAAATGAGATTAGAAAGGTAGGCAGGAGCCAGACCACAGTGGCCTTTTGGGCTGTGATAAGGTATATGGGCTTTATTCTGATTGATCTGATCTACTTTTTTTTTTTTTTTGAAAAATCATTAAAAATGTATTAAGGAGCACAGTGGGCGCAAGAATAGAAGTAGAGACAACAGTAGAGAGGCTGTTTTCTTGCCTAGGTGAGAGAAGCAAACTCTGTAAGGGATCACATAGTAAACATTTTAGGTTTTGGGTGGTCCAAGAACAGGAATTTGCATGCTGGATTGACCTGTCTAGCTGGGCAGTAGTTTGCCAAACCTTGGCTTAGAGAGAAGTAGAAACTGATTGTCATATATTTAGGACACAGAATGGGTAGGACATGCTGATGCTCAGTGTGGGGAGGGGGTAAGAGAAAGAGGAAACAAGGATGGCCTCAGTGAAGAAGTAGAAGGTGGTGCCATTTACTGAGATGGGGAAGAAGCAGATTTGGGAGTGGGGGGAGAGGGGAAATTAAGAGTTAAGTGAGTTGCATATTAGTCATCCAATTTGGAGATGTCAAGTAGGGAGCCTGATATAGATTCTGGAGTTGAGAGGAGAGGTCAGGGCTGGCAATCCACATTTGGGAATTATCGGCCTATGGATGCATTTAAAGTCATGGGACTGGATGAGATCACCCCCAAGTGCAGCACAAAGGTTCTAGGAACAGGTCCAGGGGGACAGTAGAAATTAGAGGACCCACAGTAATCCTTGGAATCACTCTCTGGGTCAAAGAGCATGACACATGACAAATATTGCCAAATTGCTCTCCAAAAGAGTCTTTTGTATCTTCACAGAACCCATCTTGTTTTAGCTGTTTAAATACACACTGTGAGTGGGACTGTACACACGAATGGGCAGAGACATCGAGTTAGGAATTCTTGACTGCTTCTGCATTGGAGCGAGGAGCCCTAAGCCACACTGGGGGATTAGGCCAGTTAAGGAGGCCTGGAGAAGGCAGAAGGCGGAAGCACTGGCCACAGAATGGCCCAGCAAGTTTATTATAAATGCAGATTTAAAAAAAAATTATTTATTTGACAGAGAAACAGAGAGCACAAGCAGGGGGAGCAGCAGGAAGAGGGAGAGGGAGAAGCAGACTCCCCATTGAGCAGGGAGCCGGAGACTGTGAGACTGCAGAGACTGTGGAGGGCTTGGAGGGCTCAAGGCTCAATCCCAGGCCCTCAATCCTTATGACCTGAGCTGAAGGCAGACACTTAACTAACTGAGCTACCAGGCACCCCCAAATGCAGATTAATAAGAGCTTCTGGGGATCCCTGGGTGGCGCAGCGGTTTGGCGCCTGCCTTTGGCCCAGGGCGCGATCCTGGAGACCTGGGATTGAATCCCACGTCAGGCTCCCGGTGCATGGAGCCTGCTTCTCCCTCTGCCTGTGTCTCTGCCTCTCTCTCTCTCTCTCTGTGACTATTATAAATAAATAAAAATTAAAAAAAAAAAAGTGTGTCCTAGTGACATCTGTTCACCTCCAGAGGCCTGGGGAGCCTCAGGATTCTTGGGAACCTGAGTCTGGCTGGGGAAGTTTCAGGCTGATGGGATGGCAGAGGCCGTGAGGCTAAGAAGAAAAAATTTTTTCTGGTTGTGGGACACTTTCCATTTGATCTCTACTCCCCACAACAGATGTAAAATAACACTTCTTTAACATAGATGCAGAAGTTGAAGTCTGGGCTCCCCAGGAGTATCTTCTCCACCCTCTAAGTCCACAGTACAGAGGGGAGAACAGTTTTGGATTTTTTTTTTCTATGCTTTTTTTTTTTTAAGATTTTATTTATTTATTCATGAGAGACACCCAGAGAGACAGAGAGGCAGAAACATAGGCAGAGGGAGAAGTAGGCTTCCTGCAGGGGGCCTGATGTGGGATTTGATCCCAGGACCCCAGGATCATGACCTGAGCCAAAGGCAGACGCTCAACCACTGAGCCACTCAGGTGCCCTTCTATGTTTTTATATGGAGATAATAACACATTTTTTAATTAATAAAAAGATATCCATTTTCTTGGTAAAACTGAAATCACACCTACACTCTAGATACAGTATGGATTAAATAAATTAGTGTGAAAACAGCTAAGGAATCATGGAAAGAATTTGCCATTAGTCCTTGGGCTAGGAGCTAAGGAATCAATCTTGCATTTACTGAGCCATAATTTATTATAGGCCAGGCCCTATTTTAGATTCAGAAGATAAAGCAGTGAACAAAATAGACAAAATCTCTGCCTGTCACAAAAAAGATATCCTAACTAGGGACACAGGTTAATAAATAAGTAAAAGGTATCCTGTATAAAATAGTGGTGAGGGCAGCCTCAGTGGCTTAGCGGTTTAGCGCCGCCTTCAGCCCAGGGCCTGATCCTGGAGACCCAGGATCGAGTCCCATGTCGGGCTCCCTGCATGGAGCCTGCTTCTCCCTCTGCCTGTTTCTCTCTCTGTGTGTCTCTAATAGAAAAAGAAGAAGAAGAAGAAGAAGAAGAAGAAGAAGAAGAAGAAGAAGAAGAAGGAGAAACAACAGTGGTGAGTGCTAAAAATATGGGAAAAATATGAAGGAGAGAATGGGAACAGGAAATAGGTGGAGGCAGGATAATGAGAATATAGGACAAGAAAGCACACGTGGGCTGAGACTTAGGACAGTAAATCAGTTTCTCGAAGTCTCAGTTTCTTTATCTGTAAAATAATAATAGCACCTTCCTGAAGAAGGCACAGGCTCTCAAGACTGACTTTGTCTTTTTTTTTTTTTTTAAAGATTTATTTATTTGAGCCAGAGCCAGAGCCAGCACAAGCAGGGGTAGGCACAGCAGGAGAGGGACAAGCAGACCCCCTGCTGAGCATGGAGCCAAACTCTGGGCTCCATCCCATCAAGACCTGAGCTGAAGTCAGATGCTTAATCAACTGAGCCACCCAGGTGCCCAGACTGTGTCACATTTATACAATGGGATTTGGGGTATAAAAGCTCTTTGGCCTCTCAGGACTTCAGTTTCCCTGATCTATAAAATGAACAGACTTGCCCAGCCTATGGTGTTTGAAAATGTCAAGTGAGGTAATTATGTGAAGATATTTAAAAACATGTAAGTTATTATATAAATGTAAGATAGAATTAAAACACACACACACACACACACACACACACATAAACACAGACCCAGGATTTTATGGGTTGCAAATCTTTGGTTAATGGTCAGCACAGGCAGGGAAAAGGCCAATGCAAATTATCAGGATATACTGAGTACTGAGTAGTAGATTAGCAATCTTATCTTAGATCAGGGATAAAATAATCAAACTAAATGTTTCTAAATGGACACCTCATAAAATAATTATTATATGACATTTGCCAAATTTTAAAATGCTTTACAGCTCCTTTATGTTTGTTTTTATTTTGCTTGTGGGACTTCAGTTCCAGTTTCAGGTGGACTGAAAGGAGTGATTAAATACTGAACAATCATTTAAATTGCTAAAAGCAGATAGTCCATCTTCTGGGTATTTCTGTAAATGCTCAATGAACGCTAATCAAAGTAGATGATTCTAAACATAGGCTATTCCTTTTTCATTTTCACATTTTCTTCAGCCCTGAATATTTGGTAGCGATAGTGATTTGTTAAATCAATACATGTTGGTATTCATGGATAGTATAATGTCCAGCACATAGTAGGTACTCAATGAATATTTGTTATAGGAACACATGAATGATTATGGTGTAAATTTACTTACTACAGACTAGCCTATTTGATCCCTAAGGTGTTTATGCATTTAAAACACACAAATAATTGACAGCGCTTATTTGGTCAACTGCATTAGCTCCATCTCTCAGACTGAACTAAATCATTGTGTTTTATTCAATTTAAATACAAAATACAGGGGCACCTGCCTGGCTCAGTGGGTGGAGCATGTAACCCCTGACCTCAGAGTTGTGGGTTCCAGCGCCACCCTGGACTCAGAGATTATTTAAAAATAAAATCTTAAAAGAAATACAGAACCCAAATTTAGTTTGAATATTACCTAACATAGTAGGCACCTAAGGTTTACCAAACAAGATGCACATTCAGAGAGCCATCCCTCCAGCCCAAAACTGCTCAGGTGCATGAACTAACTGGACGCCGCCTAGCCCACATTCACCAGGTGACCCGTACACCTAATCTGAGATACTGGCACTGCTCTCCTAATAGCCAATTGGAATCTCTCCCCTCAATCTCTCAAAGTTTCCTTCTTAAGTGCTCAATGTCCCAGTTGACACTGAGGCTGCAAGGCGCTGGGACTGCACCTCTGCCTCGCCTGGAGCGCCAGAGCCGCTGGTGGGTGGACCCAAAGAAGGGCCTTGTGGCTGTTTCCTATTGGGGCTTCGTTGCTATGGTATCACCGACCTTAAAAACTCTCCGGTACTACTTCCGGAAGTTAAAGGAGAATTACTTCCGGGGCTGCCCATACTTGCTACGGCCGGGTGAGCAATCGCTAAGCTTGACAAAAATAAAGCGTCTGCGGTTAACTTCTAGAAAGTCTTATTTAAGCACTTTAACTTGTGGCCACTACGTGGTATCGTATCCTTTCTTCCCTTTCAAAAGAGTTACCATCTATCCTTCCCCGCCACCATTTGCCAGTCTCCAAAATGGCGCCCACGGCATTAGGTCAGAGGTGAGTCACGTGGGCCCTCCCGGTTCCGGCGCGGTCGAGGCCCGAGGAGGTGAACAGTCTCCGGCACCATGTCTGGCTTGTCTGGCCCACAAGCTCCGCGTGGCCCTTGTCCGTCAGCGCTGCTGCTTTTATTGCTGTTCGGCCCCGCCTCGGTGCTTGCCATCTCCTTCCATCTGCCCGTTAACTCCCGCAAGTGCCTCCGAGAGGAGATCCACAAGGACCTGCTGGTGACGGGCGCGTACGAGATCACCGACCAGTCTGGGGGCGCTGGCGGCCTGCGCACCCACCTCAAGGTGCGGCAGTGGGCGGCGCGGGCCGGGAAGCCCGTAGGCGCCGACGAGGGGAGGCTGAGGATGGGGAGGGGAGGGGAGCGGGCGGGCGGGCGGAGGCCTGGAGGGCGGCCGGGCCTCCTGGCAGCGCTGAGGGCGCGCTGTGGAGACCGCCCCTCGCCCCCGCCGCTTGGCGTGGGCGGGGCGGGGCCGGGAACCCTCGCCAGGACCGCGCGGCCGCGGGGTCGGCGCCCGCTACGGGGTTCGGCCTTCGGTATCTTGAACTGTGGCTTGTCTCCCCAAGAAGTCCTTGGGTGTTGCGTGTAGGTGGGGATTGGCATCTTGAGACAAACTGGTGACTGTAGGAAAACCGTGGTGCGGCTGAAGCTCATTGTGAATAATAAGACCTGCTGTGTCGAGCCTTGGCTGTGCGTCAGGTCACGTGCCACTTGATACCATTTGGTTCCTACTCTGTGAAGTAGGTACTGTTGGCTTCGTGTTGCACGTGAGCAAACGGAGGCTCAGAGGGGTGTAGAATAAATCGATGTCAGAGCTGGAATCCTTAGTGCGGGAGTTAATTAAGGTGAAAGAAAAGCACTGCAATTTTATATTCTCCCTGATTATCGTCGTTCCTGTGAATGATAAAAGTCGATCGCAAAATGGTGATCTCACCTTGTAATGACTTTCTTTTATGGTACCCCAGAGTCTGAAGCTGGCCTATTTTTATGTAAATTTCAGCGACCCTCCTGCGTGGTGACAGCTACTACTATAATGCCAATTTGGCCCTATTTTCCCCTTAGGATGACCAGCCAGATCTTTGAAACGTTGCTGTAACACGATCTCAGTCAAGATTTGATTGTGCTTTATTTATTCGCAGTTAGCTCTTGTTTTTGTTTTTGTTTTTTTAACAAAAATGGGTCTTAGACAAAATAGGAAAAAAAAATATTTTTACTTTTTAATAGAGCTTCAGGTAGATAAGACTATAATTTATGTTTAAGATATTGAAACCCAGAAGTAGTAACAGATGCAATTTATTTAGACTTTCTTTGGGAGATATAAACTGTTTTTAGGGGTGTTGTTCAGTGACCCTTTCTTTTATTATTTCCTTCAGGTACCAAGCTTCTGGCTAACCAAGAAAGCTATGATTGTGTAATTTTAGAGGCTTAGACGCAACGTTTTGGGGGTCATGCTGCTAGCACCTCAAGGGATGTAGTGCATAGAATAAGAGAATTTCAGCAAGGAGGGAGACTGCTCTCACTTCCAGTGTTGCCCCCTCTGATTTGTATTTATATTTTGAAGCCCTTCAGTGGCTCACTGTTGCTCATCTGATAAAGTTTAAATTTCCCAACATGCTCTGTAGGACTCTTTATGATCTGCTTCTGAAGCTTTATATACTTTGTCACTCCCCACTTTGCATTTTATATGAGCCACCCTGAACAGTACCTTAAACGCACGTATTTTCATCTTACATTGTAGCTGTTTGTCCTTATATCTTACCAGACTATTAGTATCCCGAGGGCAAGAGTAATTTTCATGTTCATATTTTCCAGAATATCAGGCATATGGCCTTGCTTCTACTAAGTACTTACACAGGAAACATAGTGTAGCTTTAGGGCCTCGTGAGAATTACATCTGTCTCCAGGGCTGTTGGAGAGACCTCAATAGCAGGAGTCTGTACATCTACTTATTAGCATTTTACTATCCCTCGGTTGCGCTCCCTAGGTCCGCTCTGTTCTCATGCTTCTAGCCAGCTTAGTTGAACGACTTGGGGTCCTAATCCCAATGCCCAGGAGGCAACGTAAATGAATGAATTGGGCCAGATAGGATTAAAAACAGCAGCAGTGATGGTTAATGGGGGATAACTGGGAGTAGTAGAAACTGTTAATTTGGAGTAGCCAGTACTCATCTCTTGATGTAGGCCTTGTTGCCACATTTAATTTTTCATATGAAGTTAGAAATCTAGATTTTGATGTGAAAGCTACTGATTTTTAAATATCACTAATTCAAATTGGCTTTGGCATTGGTTTGTTCACAGTGTTTTCTTAAGTAAGTTTTGCCCACATGGGGCTTGAACTTAGAACTCTAAGATCAAGAGTCACATGCTCTACTGACCGAGCCAGCCAGGTGCCCCTGGTTTGTTGGCAGTTTAGTAGAGAAGTGTACAGTCAGTCCACTGTAAATACAGTACCCAGATTCAGAAATTATCAAGATGTTGCCATACTTTTTTCATTGAAACTGGCTCCCCCTTCACATGTTAGGCTAAATTGTTTTATTATTACTATTTTTTAAAGATTCCATTCGTTCATGAGACAGAGAGAAAGAGGCAGAGACATAGGCAGAGGGAGAAGCAGGCTCCATGCAGGAAGCCCGATGTGGGACTCGATCCCAAGACTCTGGGATCACGCCTTAAGCCAAAGGCAGACAGACACTCAACCCACTGAGCCACCCAGGTGTCCCTATGCTAAATTGTTTTAAAGTAAATCCCGAATATTATACTATTTCAATCTTGCCTGCTTCGGCATGAATCTCTTTAAACATATGAGTGTAATCACAGCGTTAAGTGTCTATAATCACACTTTGCAAAACTAACAATAATGCCACTAGTATACTCAATTCATATTCAGGCTGAGCAGAGTGCCTGAGGTGGGGCTTGATCCTAGGACCTAGAGACCATGACCTCAGCTGAAGGCAGATGCTTAACTAACTGAGCCACTCAGGTACCCGTTAGCTAGAATTCTTAAAGAATTCATCAAATTAAAAAAAAATGTTTTTTAAAGATCTCATTTACTAATATGAGGGAAGAGAGAGTGTGTGAGAGAACGCATGCTCACGAACAATGGGGGGAGGGGCAGTGGGAAAGGGAGAAGCAGACTGCGGAGCAGGAAGCTTGATATGGGGCTCAACCTGGGATCATGACCTGAGCGGAAGACAGCCACTTAACCAATTGAGCCACCCAGGACCCCATCAAATTTTTCTTTTTAAATTTATTTATTCATGAGGGACACACAGAGAGAGGCAGAGACACAGGCAGAGGGAGAAGCAGGCTCCATGCAGGGAGCCCGACGTGGGACTCCATCCTGGGTCTCCAGGATCAGGCCCTGGGCTGAAGGTGGTGCCAAACCGCTGAGCCACCCAGGCTGCCCTCATCAGTTTTTAAGACCATTGGATTACCCTAAAATTTATAGGATGAACATAAAATTCAGTCTTTTTTTTTTTTTTTTTTTTTTTTAAGATTTTATTTATTTATTCTTGAGAGACGGAGAGGGAGAAGCAGGTTCCATGCAGGGAGCCCGACGTGGGACCCGATCGGGCTGAAGGTGGCACCAAACCGCTGAGCCACCCGGGCTGCCCAAATTCAGTCTTTCTTTTGACAATTTTCAGAGTAAGAGATTGTTGCCCTTGTCATTTCCAGTGTAGTCCAAAGAAGGTTTTGTTCTGTTTTTTAAAAGATTTATTTAGTGACACCTGAGTGGCTCAGTAGGTGAAGTGTCTGCCTCAGGCTCAGGTCATGATCCCAGCATCCTGGAATCGAGTCCTGCATTGGGCTTCTTACTTAGTGAGGAGCCTTCTTCTCCCTTTCCCCTCTGTGTGTGTGCATGCAAGCGTGCACTCTCTCTCAAATAAATAAATAAAATCTTTTTAAAAAGATTTATTTATTTATATTTAGAGAATGAGCTAGGGGATAGGGAGAGGGAGAGAAACATTACCCACTGAGGGCAGAGGTTTACACAGGGCTTGATCTCAAGAGTCGATCACTTAACTGACTAAGCCACCCAGGTGCCCCAGGTTTTTATTTTAAGTATTACACTGAAAGCATTTTTTTGTTATTTCCATTTTTAGAGTCATTGTATCAGTTGTGTTATTTCTTTATACTCACATGTCTCTTTGACTCCTGTACCCTTTTGGCACAATCCCATTAGGATTTGATAGCTTCCTGTTTTGTGGAACAAGGTATCCTGGGCTCATCTTTTGTATGTCCAACCCTTGACCTGGAAGCAACTATTCCTTCAAGGAGTTCTGGTCCATTTTCTGGGGAATAGTATTTTAAAGACCATAGCTAGGTGTCATTTAAAACAAAATTAATATACTGGGTACCTCAGTGGTTGAACGTCTGCCTTTGGCTCAGGTCGTGATCCCGGGGTCCTGGGATTGAGTCCTGCATCAGGCTCCCCACAGGGAGCCTGCTTGTTCCTCTGCCTGTGTCTCTGCTTCTCTCTCTTTCTCATGAATAAATAAATCTTAAAAAAATTTAATATACAGGCCACAGAATACTTGTGGGCTCAGTCCAGTCCCTTATCATAATTTGCAACCTTTTTTGTAGCATCTCATCACTTTCTCTTAACTTTTGATCACTTGTGTCCCAGACTGTGCTTGAGGATTCTCTTTGTATGTCATTTTTACTTCTGAAGTACACCTCTTTAGTAAGAGAATCTGATTGGTTTAGCTCTTTTTATATGCCAGGTCACATTCTAGTTTTCTCATAGCCTATTGATTGTCTTCTCTTTGGTCATCTGTCCACCTTTGGTTCAAGCAGCATTTGGATTGAGGTTAAGGGGGGGGGCGGGGCTGGAGGCTTTCTGACGTGCAAAATCTAGCCAGCTGGACTTGATGTTTCATTGTCACTCTGAATAAGGCATTCTCTCTTATAAGGATTTTTGTAAATGTAGTTGAACAGAGACTATGTCTCACCATTGAAATTTGTGTCTCTAATACGGTGCCTGGCACATAGTACATAGTAGACTTCAACATAAAGAGTTAATGAACAAATGAATTGGCAGTGTCCTAGCCTTATCTCTCATTTTTTCCTACTCTTTCTTCCTCTTCACTTTACTCTCACTCCTGACTCTCACCATACTGAACCCTATGCAGTTCCTTGAATATAGTGTTCTCTTAATCTGGACTGGTGTTTACCTGTAAACCCGTGTGTTTCCATTGTAACGTATTTGACATGGCACTTTTGATATAGTATGGTACTTACTTTGTGCAGTCATTAAGATCTCATTCATCATTGTGTCGTAAGGTTAATGTACTGTGTACACATTGTTGTAACTGAGTTAAATATATTAACCTCATTAAATAGCAGTTCTTATTAAATAGAAGTGTTTTGGGAGGAACCTGGATCTGGAGTCAGACAAATTTGAGTTCAAATCTCAGCGGCTTCGCCACTTAAAGGGTGTATGCTCTTGAGGGAATTACTTAACTCTTGTCCTTGGGTCCCTGATCTATAAGATGGGGATGATAGATCTCATAGAATTATTTGTTGGAAGGACTAATTGAGGTGGTTCTTTATTATTCTGGGGATGGGTCAAATATATTAGTACTCTTGTTTTCTTCTCTACTAAATGAAAATTGAATTGCTAGTTTCACTCCTCTGTCTTTTGTCATTGCAGTGACCTGATAAAGTATATTATAATGAGAAGAGTTCTGAGGATTTTGTTGATTCTCCTATTTATGCAATAAATATTTTAATATTTAGTATATGCCAGACCTAGGTAGGGAAATGGGGATAAATAGCAGACAAGGTCCTTAAGCTACACTGGGGAACAAAGACAAGTTCAAAAAATGCACACAATTGCAGGTAGTGGTAAGTACTATAAAGAAAAGTCAACAACAACAAAACAAAACAAAACAAAAGTCAAACAGTAGTAGGTAGAGAGTGACTGAAGGGTAAAGAGTATTTGGTCAGGGAAGCCCTCTCTGAATAGAGGAATGGATTGAAACGATGAACTCTATTGCTAAGATTTCAGCTTCAGAACTATATTAAGTGTTTTGTGTTGAGATTTCTAGGGAATTTATCCCATACCACCCTTCCCTGTTCTTTTCACAAAATGAGGCTAACTCAGGCTAAGTAGTATCAGATTTAAAGACTTTGCAACATGAAATTGAAGCAGAAAGTATTGACTCATCATTTTAGTGACTATGGAAATTTTTTCATTGCTTCAGGTGCATAATAAAAAGCCTGTTGTAGGGATTTAGAATTTCAACTGTTGATTTTTTAATTGAAAACCACATTTTAATTAAGACTAGATTATATCATGATATTTTAATAAGCTCCAGTACCATTTATTATTTAGAATGCTTGTTAATTTTGGAAATTAGAGGATGAATTAGGTTTAGGGGATGAGATGAGTTGTTGCCTAAGGGCAATTTATCCTTTAGAAATAGATTGTAGAGAGAGAAAAGCAGTTGTGAGCAATTGTCCTAATCATCACCCAAAAGGAAAGAAAGCTTAATGGTAATAATTGAAATGATTTATGATTTTTCAGCCTCTTCCAAATAATCTTATCAGTGACTTTTTCATTGTAATTTTTCAAGAGGGCTAATACTAATTAACAGTTCATTTTATTAAATGCAATTATTTTTCATTGGATATTTGGTGCCAGTCTTCCCAACTGGCTTATAGAAGGCCAAACAAATCATTTGAAGAGTTCAGCATTGAGTCCTAGGCCTATCACAATTCAAGCCTAAAATTTACCAAGGAATATCTTGGCAGCTGGGAAACCATTGGCTTTAAACTTTTTTTTTTTTTCCCATTGAAAGTTATGGAAGGATTGTGTGTATGTGCATACACATATATGCTATAGTTTTGAGATTCTTTTATTTAGAACAGTTATTTCAGTTTATTACTGGCATCTGTAGTGAGGGCTGATCTTCTTCTGTTGGGGAAAATCTGTCTTTTTCAAATTGACATTTGGTGTGACTTTTGTCCAATGGGTTAGAAACAGTACAATAAATAGGTAGTTTTACATTTAATAGTATTAAAGGGTAGTTTCTTTTTCTATTATATACAAGATTTTTTTTTTAAGATTTATTTATTTATTTATGATAGACAGAGAGAGAGAGGCAGAGACACAGGAGGAGGGAGAAGCAGGCTCCTTGCCGGAGCCTGATGTGGGACTCCATCCCGGGACTCCAGGATCGTGCCCTGGGCCAAAGGCAGACGCTAAACCGCTGAGCCACCCAGGGATCCCCTATATACAAGATTTCTGATCTTGTGTTTCTTTCTCTGTAAAAGTTAAACAGTATGCTATTTCATTTATATCTCTCTTAGTGAACAGCTATCTGCAGCCTTCTCTTTTGAACTGACCTAGAGAAGAGGGCTGCTTAGAAATGGAAATTGCTATGCCATGTCTTTATGATGACTTCTGAAGACTGAGCCTAGTTTCTAGGAAAATGGAACAGATTTATGAAGGTAATCCAACAGAGTACAGTGACTTCTATGCTGTCTCTTACGTGAATTGCTGACTGGTGGTTGATCTGAGCCATTGCCCCCATATACGTAACTCAGCCTGGCAGTCTGGACAGTAGAGCCCTCTGTGAAATCAGCTAGCTGGCCACAGACCAGAATTTGGGCTCCCAAACAAGCCTCCGACTTGAGGGAGGTTGATGTCATCTGCTTAATCCTGTGCCCCCAATCTCATTGTTCAACGTAATGTGTGGGAAATCAAGGGACTAGTTGTTAAGAAAGAACAAGGCTTTGTTTGTCCCTTAAAGGGTCACGCTGGAGGTTTTTACCGTAAATAACTTTGGAACAGTATGAAAAAAAACATTTGATCTGGCTTCACCCCCGCAGTCATATTGTTAGGGCAGCAACTGGTCTTTCGTTCTCATTCCCCTCCCTTCCTCCCTCTCTTTCTTCCTTTCTTCCCCACAACTCCTCCCCCTTCCCCCACCCAGTCAAGCATGACGTGTTGCCTATGTTGAGTTAATGTAGAATGTTGATAGAAGCAGGAATAGAGCATCTATCCATTACCACACCCAGTGCCTAGAAATTGTCCATTTCTAGGTTTGAACACTTCTCTCTCTTTTTTTAAGATTTTGTTTATTAATTTATTATTTTTTTGGGGTATAGGCAGAGAGAGAGGGAGAGAATCTCAATAAGACTCCCCACTGAGTGCGGAGCCTGATGTAGCTCATTCTCAGGACCCTGAGATCACAATCTGAAACCAAGAGTCAGATGTTTAACCTACTGAGCCACCCAGGTGCCCCAAGTTGTCAACACTTCTACAAGCCGCCTCTAGCAATTCCTTTGTGCTATGCTATGTCATTATAGAATTGTGTTGGAAATTTGAAAGAATTTAGCATTGTTAAATACTACTTGTGGCCTTTCTAAATTGGACTTTGTTCTGGATATAATCTAGATGTGATCCTTTGATTTCAGGGATGCAATTGGTAGACTTGTTAGTACTTGCTCTTGTTTGAAAGATCAGGGTAAATTCATTTTACGCCCCTTATATATAGCATCTAGGCCATCAGTTACCTGTGTTCAAGTTTGAAAACAGTGGTGACTTGTGGTAGCTTACCTTTCTTCTTGTGATGATGTGAGATGTTGAAATGTCTATGTGATGAGATGAAGTGAAGAACATAGACATTGTGAAGTAGTATTAGGCTACTATTGATCTTCTGAACATATATCTGAAGGAGGATCATCTGCTTCTGTACCGCAGCGGACTGCAGGTAACTGGAAACACAGAAAGTGAAACCAAGCATAAGGGGAGACTACTGTACTGTTTTTCTAGTTTAAAACTACAGCATCTTCAGTGATTCGTGGTCTTTCTCCTTTTTTATGTCTTAGGGTAATAGACCCCATGGCTCAAGATTCACTGGTTAACTTTTACCAGAAGAAGGATATAGACCTACAGCCCCTAATCATACACATACAATACCCCTTCTCTCCCCCGGTGTTGGGTTTTACATGTAGTTTATTACTTTGTTAAAAAACGCATGCAGGAATTGCTGGAGTCCTTGTATTTCTTACTATCCCTTCTTAGCAACTAAAAGATGTCATTGAATACCTGCTTGGTTAGACATTTTGTATCCCTTCAGTTTCTAAATCTTGCTGCTACTGCTGCTTTGAGAGTTTACTTTTTTGTCTTTTTCTGTTTCCATGCAGTAACCATTTGGCCCTTACTATCCCTGGGTTTAGTCAGTGTAGTGTATTTTATGTAGTTTGCCATCCACTAGCACTATTAGGTTGGAAGTATGGTTAGTAACCTAAATGTTTATGGAGTTCTGAGTTGTTACTAATAAGTAGTTATCATAATAATGCTAACAACAGGGATCCCTGGGTGGCGCAGCGGTTTGGCGCCTGCCTTTGGCCCAGGGCGCGATCCTGGAGACCCGGGATTGAATCCCACGTCGGGCTCCCGGTGCCTGGAGCCTGCTTCTCCCTCTGCCTGTGTCTCTGCCTCATTCTCTCTCTCTCTCTGTGACTATCACAAATAAAAAAAAAAAAAAAAAAAAAAAATAATGCTAACAACAGTGACAATAATAGTAACACTTAATGAGTGTAGCCATGTGCCAGACACTATTCCATGCACTTTACCTATATTAAATTTAATCCTCACAATAACCTCATAAAGTATGTGCTGTCATCCTTATTTTACGTATGAGGAACAGAAAGGTTAAGGAATATGCCCAAAACTGTATAGCTAGTAAGTGGCACAATTGTGATTTGAACACAGACCTGAGATGTGACTCTAGCATATTCAGTCTGTTATGCTGTAATGTCTCTCAAAGGGGGAAGAGAATAGGTATTTCTGTTTCAGTTCATTTTTATCAGGGTACAGAGTTTCTACAAGGGACCTGATATTTCTCAATTCCTGAGTTAGTCATTTTGGAGCTACAAAGGGTGATAGCTACCCATGAAATAATATGTACACATTGCATACTCAAACTTTATACCACACACTGATTGTAAACCTGAGGAAGACAGTGCAAGGAGGAGCCTATTTGAAGGAAATTACATTTTCAGATTTTCACCAGCTACACCAAAATTGCAAGCTAATTGACCTCTCCTGCTATGGTAGCCCTCCTGGAAAAGAAGTGGGGGTTTTTGTTTTTTATTTTTTAACATTTTCTTAGACTTGTGGGGTATGGAGCTGAGTCCGTAAATGAAACCAGTGTGTGACCTTTGCCAATAGAAAGACAGACTTGCCACCTTTCTCATACACCATATGTTATTTTACAGAATAGGTGTAGACTTGGTCCAAAATAACTCTTTGTATATACCTCAAAAAAGTTTGTGAAAATGCTTAATGCAGGGCACCTGGGTGGCTCAGTTTGCTAAGCCTCCAACTCTTGATTTTGGTGCAGGTCATAATCTCACAGTCGTGAGATTGAGCCCTGCATTGGACTCTAGCCCTGCATTAGGCTCTGTGCTCAGTGCAGAGTCTGCTTGAGATTTCTCTCTCCCTCTCTCTGTGCCCCTCCCCATGCTTTCACGTGATCTCACCAAATAAACTCTTTTTTAAAATATAATTTTTTAAAAAAGATGCTTAATGCATGCTTGGCTCTGCATAGACTAAATTTCTTCAGAATCTGGAGAGATGTGTGTATATATGCATTTGAATTCATCTTTCTAATTAATGTATTTTATTATTTTATTTTATTTTATTATTTTATTTATTTGAGAGAGTGACAGAGATAGCAAGAGAGAGCATGAGCAAGGAGGAGAAGGAGAAGCAGACTCCCTGCTGAGTAGGGAGCCGGATGCAGGGGCCCTATTATCTTAGGACCCTGGAATCATGACCTGAGCTGAAGGCAGATGCTTAACTAACTGAGCCACCGAGGTGCCCTGAATAGTATTTTTTTAAACGAACTTTTAATTTGAGAACAGTTTTAGATTTGCAGAAAAACAGTGAAGATAGTACAGCTCTCGTATTCTCTACAGTTTCCCCTATTGTTAATTAACATTTACATATTTGTCACAGTGCATCAACCAGTATTTGTATGTTGTTATCGACTAAAGTCCATACTTACTCAACTTTCCTTAGTTTTCACCTGGTGTTCTTTTTTCTGTTCCAGGATCCCATCCAGAATATGTTACATTTAGTCATGTTTCTTTGGGCTCCTCTAGATTATGGCAGTTTCTCAGACTTGTTTTGGATGACCTTGTGAATTTAGAGGAGTATTAGTCAAGTATTTTGTAGGATGCCCCTCTAATTGGGATTTGTCTGATGTTTTCCTAATGGTAAAACTGGGATTATGAATTTGGGAGAGGAAGCTCACAGAGGTAAAGTGCCATTTTTCATTATATCATATTAAGGGAGCGTACTGTCAACATGATTTATCATTGTTGCTGCTATTGACCTTGATTATCTGGCTGAGTAGTTGTTAGGTTTTTCCAAGGTAAGTTACTTTTTTCTCCCTTTCCATACTATGCTTTTGGAAGGAAATCACTATGTACAGCCCACAGTTCAGGAGCGGGGAGTTATGCTCAGTCTCAATCTTCTTGAGGGCACTGTTTTCTTCGTAAATTATTTGAGTCTTCTGCATGGGAGGGATTTGTTTCTTCTCCTTCATTTGTTTAATTCTTTTTATCAGTTTGGATTCATGGATATTCTTTTTATACTTCTTTTTTTTGTAATTTTAAGATTTTATTCATGAGAGACAGAGAGAGGGAGAGACGTAGGCAGAGGGAGAAGCAGGCTCCCTGCGGTGAGCCTGTTGCAGGACTCAATTCCACGACCCTGGGATCAGGACCTGAGCCAAAGCCAAATGCTCAACCACTCAGCCATCCAGATACCCTATACTTTTACTTTGATTACAGCCCAATACCAGTATATTTTGTTGCTCAGCTTGTTTCAGCCTTGGCCATTGGGTGCTCTTTCATTTGGCTTCTCCGTCCCTTGGACATGCCCTCATTCCTGTTTTTTGTTTTGTTTTTGAGAACATTCGTACTTTCTGGCATTACAAAATGCTGCAGGCTTAACTTGTATAACTTTCTGCCCCAGTCCTAGGACCAACCATTTCTCCAAGAATTTCTGGTTCCTTTTTTTTTTCTTTTTCATTCTTTCTTTTTCTTTTCTTTCTTTCTTTTTTTTTTTTTTTTCTGGTTCCTTTTATTGGAAAATGGTATAAGAAATGGAGGTCTGGGTAGATAGTATTATTTTTAAGACCTCTCTTCCTGACCTTTTTTTTTTTTTTTTTTTAACTTGTTTCAACAAGTGACCGAAAGTTGTCCCAGGCTTCTTGCAATTTTAGTAAGTCTGGGAATTCTGTGAGGAGTAAGCAAGGGAGTGGGATGGAGAGAGAGATTGTAGTGCTAAATTAGGGCAGAGAACCAGAGCACTAGAGCCTTTGTCTAGGTCCTTCAGGTCCCACCTCTGCATCAGGTCAGGCACATCATTATAGAGGAACACTCATTCAGACTGTCTTTGTATCTTTAGCAAGGCAGTGTTTGAAATTGGAGAGTCTAATATTGGTCACAGTCTTTTTACAAGGACCTTCCTGATTTTACTTCATGTCTAGTTCCAGGAAAATTATCTCTGAAGATAAATTTGTGAGCTTTCATCAGAAAACAAATTATGTGTAACCAACTTGGTTCTCTTGTTTTTTAATGTTGGCTTCCAGAAAACTTAGAGCCAAAGAGATTCTGTACTTACCATTTGCTCAATTCAGGTTCTTGATAGTGCCTATTTGTTTCTTCCTCCAGACAAGCTCTATATTCTTTTATTACTGATTGCTTTATTTGCCTAGTGTTTGGACCCAAGCTTCTTAAAGATCCTTGTCAAGTAGGCATGGTATTATCTTGAATATTTCATAAAAGAAATGCGAGCAGGCTTCAAGACCTGCTCAAGAACCTGTTTTCTGGCTGCTGCTTAGAATGGTCCAAGAAAATCCAATTCTAAAGGAATTTTTTCCCCCCGTGACCTGTATTTTCACTTATTTGACAGTTTCAGTGTGAGTATTCACATATTCTTGACATCAGCTACTCTTCTTACACAATTAACACTTTTTCCCTACTTACTAAGTTGTGAACTTTGGTTTGCTTTTCAGAAGGTGTTATCTAGAACAAATCTGTATTACTTCCCATTCTTTGATGTCATATGAGCAAATTTTAATGGTTTCATGTTACCTTTGTTTAATTAAGAACTTTTAATAAACTCTGTAAGTATTGTTTAAAGGGAAATAAGTAATTTTTTAAGGACTTGCTGTTACAGAAGGTAAAATTGGCAGTTATTTATCATATTACCAACATACTTTAGTAGAATTTAAGAAGAAAAAATAGAATCTCTCAATTCTTGATAAACCAGATGATCTTTTAAGGTGATCTGTAATTAGAACATTTTAATTAAAGGAAATTTAAAACCATCATTTCAACCTTTTAGACTTTGCCAGCTCTGGCTAGTCATGAGCTTGGCTCACTTCTCTATTTCTTAATTTTAGCTACCTGCTGATTTATTTATTTATGTTGGGGTTAGTGCATATGATTTTTATTTATTTATTTATTTATTTATTTATTTATTTATTTATTTATTTATTTATTTATGATAGTCACAGAGAGAGAAAGGGAGAGAGGCAGAGCCATAGGCAGAGGGAGAGGCAGGCTCCATGCACCGGGAGCCTGATGTAGGATTTGATCCCAGGTCTCCAGGATCACGCCCTGGGCCAAAGGCAGGCGCCAAACTGCTGCGCCACCCAGGGATCCCTGATTTTTTTTTTTTTTAATTAAGATCAATGGCTTGGGTCACACACACACATACACACATACACAAGGATCAATGACTTGGCTCCTAAATTGTAAAGTTGTGAACTATATGAGAAACCTACTGATTTTCAGAAAAATTCTAGAATCTCAGAATGCCCAACAGTCCTTAAGAGCCTAAAATGAAGGTTGTCATGTTGCTTACTTGGATTTCCAAATATTCACCTGGATAAACAACCCTCATATAGTTGTGTCAACTGAAGGTCATGAGGAATATAGAAATGCGAAGGCCCTTAGGGAATTGTGATCATTATTATACACTTTTAGGGAGTAAATTTCATTCTGATGAAAGCTGTAGGCAGTGATGGGTCTTTTGCCTTCAGCCTCTTGTAAAGCATTTGAGTCTTTGCCCTAGGATGAATCTTTATTTTTTATTTATTTATTTATTTATTTTTTCTAGGATGAATGTTTAATATATTTTCTTTCAGATGTCACATGTCCAAAGCAAGTGATTCCACCATAATTGTAGTTACTCAGTTCAGTGTAGCAAGGGACAATGTAAGCAATTTTTACCCCTTCTGAGTATCAGAGTCTTTCAGAAAAACATGGCAGACTTCCTAATTCATTTTGCAAAGTGCTCAGTGAAGGATTTTGGTAATGCCTTAATAAAAGTTTTCTATTTTTAAAGATTGTTTTTTAAAGTTTTTATTATTTATTCATAAGAGACACAGAGAGAGAGAGAGGCAGAGGGAGAAGCAGGCTCCCTGCAGGGAGCCCTATGCGGACTCAATCCCAGGACCCTGGGATCACAACCTGAGCCAAAGGCAAATGCTCAATGACTGAGCCACCCAGGTGCCCCTATTTTTGAAGATTTTAAAAAATTTTTTAAGTAATCTCTACACCCAACATGGGACTCAAACTCACAACCTGAGATCAAGAGTCGCACACTCCACTGACTGAACAAGCCAAGTGCCCCTTAATAAGACTTTTCAGACTTAAATCTAGGTTCTTTTGTCATCTAGAGAGACTCTTGTCCCTAAATTCATAATTTAAAAAGTTATTTATTTGAGAGACCACAGGCGCATGCCAGGAGAGTGGGAATGGGCAGTAGGAGAGGGAAAGAATCCCAAGTAGACTCTGCGCTGAATGCAGAGTCCCTCACAGGGACTACATACTATACTATACTACATACATACATACTATACTACAGCCCTGAGAACATGACATGAGCTGAAACCAAGATTCAGTCCAGTGCTCAACTGACTGAGCCACTCAGGTGCCCTGGGTGGTTTTTCCTAGGCTAGGTCCTTGCCTGACTGGAGATGATGGTATCTTTGATGACTGTTTAGGGCTGTATTCTTTTTTTTTTTTTTTTTTAAGGCTGTATTCTTGATGCCATTCCTCGCTGTCCTCTACTGGTTTCATTTACATTAAACATTTCTTTTCTTTTCTTTTTAAGATTTTCTTTATTTATTCATAGAGAGAGAGGCAGAGACACAGGCAGAGGGAGAGAAGCAGGCTCCATGCAGGGAGCCCGACGTGGGACTTGATCCCAGGTCTCCAGGATCACACCCCAGGCTGCAGGCGGCACCAAACCGCTGCGCCACCGGGGCTGCCCTACATTAAACATTTCTAATAACCTGTAATCCTTTCCTTCTGCCTTATGGATTAAATTAGGGGCACCTGGCTGGCTCATGATAGAGCATATGTGATTCTTGATCTTGAGGTTGTAAATCTCTCTACGTTGCGTATAGAGATTACTTAAAAATAAAATCTTTTTAAGGGCAGGGAAAAAATAAAAATAAAAAATCTTCTTTAAAAAAGAAACTAGTATGGTGAGCAAATCTGGAAGCTTATTTTTATCCAAATATGCCTTGGAGAAGTTCTACATTTTCTGCAACTTTATTCATTGGAGCCAAACCTAAGTTAGAGTTTTTAGATCAGCTTGGAATGTGAAAATCTGTTAATCTTGCAGTCTATCTTTTTGAACTTCCTCCTTGCTCTTAAGGATTGTGTTGTGCTTTTGGGAGCTAGGGAGTGGGGATGTGTGAGTATCTCATGGGTGAACAGAGTCTGAAGAAAGGAAGAATGACCCCACACTGGTGACTACACATTACTTTGAAATTTGATTAGTTCTCAGACCTTTGCCCTATAATGTGTGTGTTCAAGGTTCTAAAGAAGTCTCTTTTTACACCTTTTTTTTTAGTTGCTTCAGAAAAAGTATCATATGAACAAGAGGCCTTCAGGAATCTCTAGTACTATATATTCCCTTTCCCTTGCAGATTATTTAGTTATTGCTGACTTCAGAGCCTCTACCTTGTGAGTGCCTGTTACACTCCAAGGTGGAGAATGGCAGACTGAACAGGGCAGTGACCCACTTGAGAGGACTCTTCAGGCCCTCTTTATCACACCGACCCAGAGAATCCATCACATTTTGTTAGTCCTTGGCTTCTGTGCAATCCATTCTCTCAGACATTCTTTTTGTGGGGAGGCGAAATGGAATATAGGAAGAACATGGATTTTAGACTACCTCAAATCCACATAGATAATTTATTAACTATGTGATGATGGGCAAGTTACTGAGTTTTCTTATCAGTAAAATGGAGATAAGAAGACAGTCCTCTCTGGGATTGTTGTGAAGGTGAAATAAATACTGTGTATAAAGTTTATAACAGCATTCCTTAATCCCCTTCTTCTCCCAGACCACTCAGTTACAGAACCTCAGTCTTAAATCACTTGATACTTTTTTTCTTTGCTCCTGCATCCTGGCTACTAAGAGTTGCTGTGAGAAATGCATCCACAGTCTATGATCTCTGCTGAGACCACAGTGCTGCCGAGCAATACTTTTATGTGCTCTTAGCTTTCTTCTTGTCTTACGCAGAGGTCAGAAGTGGGTGGTCTAGAAGAACTTGGTTCTATAGACCTCTTTTGTTTGGCCTTGAGATAGTTTTTCATATGTTGGGATTAGCTGTGAGAATTTAAAACTTAGGAGATTTCAAATACAAGTTAAAACGTGTGGCGTCTTCTGAAAAATTGGACGATCTGAAAACCCATCGTGACATGACAGTCATTGGTTTCTCTCAAGACAGGCACATTTCACTTTGCAAAATTGTCTGACCTTGTGGGCCTACACTGGCCCATTAGATTCAATTACATTGCTGGCTTAATGCTTGTGGGCAGTGACTTTTTGGTTTTGTCCTATGGGCTCTGTCTCCTTAAAATCCCTCAAATCTGTTCCCTTTTCCTCATACCCAAAGCATTCATAATTTCTAACCTGGAGTACTAGAATAGTGCCCTAATCCATTTTATCTCTAGTATTGTCCCTCTCAAGGGACTTGTCTTCACAGTATTATCAGATTCATCTTTCTAAATCGCAAACTAAATCACATCATTCTGTTGTTTCAAACTCTTCATTGCCTTTCCACTTTGTACTAAATGAAGTATAAACTCCTTAGCATGGTGTTGCATTTCTTTTTTTTTTTTTTTAAATTTTATTTATTATTTATGATAGTCACAGAGAGAGAGAGAGAGAGAGGCAGAGACATAGGCAGAGGGAGAAGCAGGCTCCATGCACCGGGAGCCCGACGTGGGATTCGATCCCGGGTCTCCAGGATCGCGCCCTGGGCCAAAGGCAGGCGCCAAACCGCTGCGCCACCCAGGGATCCCCTGGTGTTGCATTTCTATATGATCTGGCCATATAACCTCTCCAGCCACTTAACCTCTCTGTGTTTCAATTTCCTGCTATGGAACATAAGAGAAATAATAGTTCTTACCTAGAGCATTAAGATTTAATTAATTAATTAATTAATTAATTTTTATTTATCCATGAGAGATGCAGAGAGAGAGAGAGAGAGAGGCAGAGGCACAGGCGGAGGGAGAAGCAGGCTCCATGCAGGAAGCCAGACATGGGACTCGATCCCCAGTCTCCAGGATCCCACCATAGGCTGAATGTGGCGCTAAACTGCTGAGCCACTGGGGCTGCCCAAGATTCAGTTTAAAATACATATAAAGCATTTGGCATAGTACTCAACATTTAGTAAGTGCTTGATAAGTACTAGTTACTAGTATTATGATAATACTATATTTTTTGGTTTTTTTTCCTGGACCCCAAGTCTTCTCTTCATATTTGCTCTTTCTTCTACCCTGAATGTTTTTGCACTCCTGTTTTTCCCTGAATTATAGTTCATCCTTCAGGACTTATCTCATGTGTCACCTCCAGAGTACACTCTCTGAACTTCCATACCCCATGGCACCTGTGCTTGCTTCTAGTAGTGTACTTTTCACATTACGATGAAGTCTCATTTCTTATTCATCTCATTTAGACTTTTAAGCTCTTTCAAAGACAGGAACTATCTTACATATCCCTGTATCCCCAATGACCAACACAGATCTAAGCATTGACAAATTAATGATCAACATCATTCATAGCAGAAGATTCATGATTAATATCACTACTGTTATTTTTAGGGAATTTAGATGATGTGCCATAAAACCTTTTAAATTGGCCCCTCATAAAAAATAAATAAATAAATTGACCCATTTCAGATTAGTTTAGCAGTAAAAACTATTTAGTTACTATATTTTTCCCCAAAATGAAATAATTTTATTTCTGACCATAAGTGATACATGCCTTTAAAGAAAATCGAAAGAAAACTAAAAGTATAAAGAAGAAATCTCACTACTCAGAAAAAAAAAAAACTGGTGTTATTAAAGTACTTTAAATTATAAGCTCTTAAGTACTGCTCAGTTTTCATATTTAAAATCCCACCTATAAATGAATCTTGTTTTACAGACAGCATTAGAACATCTAGTTTAATATAATGAGGCTACTACTTTGTGTTCCACATTGCAAGTAGCTTCTTGTTTTAAGTAATGAAATGTGCCTTTTCTTAGGACAGCCATGAGCTCTAATAAAGAATTGCAATCCACTGTGTCATATTACAGTGTCATTCCCTTGTTTTATATATGACTAGTTACTTAATCTGTGCTTACAGGCCATTCTCTACAAATGGAGCAGTTTAAGGTTGGAGAACTAAAGCTAACAACCTAGAAGAAAGAAATTATCACTGGTGGAAACCAATGATACCTTTTTTAGGACAGATTTCTTGTTTGTCCTTCATGCCTCTCTGCCAACACATTTGATCATTGACATAATTGATGTGCAATTCGCAGGAATGAATCTTCCAGATTTTCTTCTCTATGCATCCCTTTTTTTTCTCTTTTTGCATCAGGTGTTTCATTACCATTCTCTGCTTCTACCTCTACCCCATCAAGATATGTTTCACAGAAGAGGTGTGTTCTTCTATATTTTTCTCCTACATTCTTCTGGTAATTGTCCTCTTCATTCTTAGGACCTGTCCGTTTCTAGGTAATGATACTGGTATACATTTTATAGTAAACTTTTGCTAATAAGCCCAATTTATATCAACCGTATCAATTTTTTGGTATGGTAAGACATTTTATAGCAGCAACATATTTTAGCCTTCAGTGTGGATGCTGTTTGGGATACTGTTTGGATGAATGAAATTTGCTCTACCTGGTTTTCATCTATAATTCAATTCCTGTCTTTAGGAATGGACTGAACATAGTCACCATAATGAGAAATATCAACTATCTTTTACAGACAGTAAAAGACATTTACTTACAGACATTTCTCCAATTTCTGTAAGTTCTTTTCCCTGGTGTTATTTGCTTCCTCTTCTTACTTACTTTTTATTTTAGATCACAGATTCTGCTGGTCATATTCTGTACTCCAAGGAAGATGCAACCAAGGGGAAATTTGCCTTTACTACTGAAGATTATGACATGTTTGAAGTGTGTTTTGAGAGCAAGGGTAAGTAATCAAGAGTGTTTTCCCTGAATTAAGTGTTTCTTCTCGAGTTAGAGCATGAACTTACTCTCTTGGGCTAGCAGGAAGAGGAAATGGAAACTACATTTGTTTATATGTTTTTCACACATATGAGTGAAAGTTGGCTAATCAGCTGAGTTCTTCATGAACAGGAGTAGGCATTTCTTGAATGCTGTGACATACTGGCTTGAATGATAGAGTTGAATTTTGTATATATCCTGGAAAATAGCGCATTTATATGCTAGTGACACATTTTTCTCAGGGATTAGAAATAACATCCGTCTAACAATATATGGCAAATTTAGAAGTATTTTTGTTCTTGAGAGCACTTTCCTAGTTCTATCTTGCTATGAATTCTTCTGTGCATCTCAAGGCCAAGACCCCATAGTACCTTTTTACTGATTACTTGATGGCTTCTGTGTTCAATCATGGGTGAAAAGGCAGCCGGGTGGCTCAGCGGTTTAGCACTGCCTTCAGCCCAGGGCGTGATCCTGGAGACCGGGATCGAGTCCCACATCTGGCTCCCTGCATGGGGCCTGCTTCTCCCTCTGCCTGTGTTTCTGCCTCTCTCTCTCTCCTCTCTGTGCGTTCTCATGGATGAATAAATAAAATCTTTTTTTTTTTTTTTTAAAGGCAGATTCCTTTTTACTCCCTATTCATTAGTTTAAAAAACACTAGCCTTTTCAAAGCTGTATGCAGTTATACTTGTTACATTACTGTATGCCTAGCCTTTTCAAAGCTGTATGCAGTTATACTTGTTACATCAGTTTTGGGCTATAGCCCAAAAGGGTCCTATAGGACATAAAAACAAAACTCAAAACTACCTTAAAGAGAAATTTCTCTGAACTGGGAAATTTACAACGTGATGCTGACCCAAGGTACAGCTTCATCTTGGGGTTTTAACAGTATCATTGGAACTCTACCTCTCTTAGTGCTTCCTTTCCTTGTCTCCATTTAATTTTAGTCTCAGGCTTCCTCCGTGTAGTAGCAAAAGGACTCCTGACAGTTTTACATTTGTAGAAAGTTCAGAACATAGGATCCAAGAAGAGCAAGCATCTTTGCCAACAGTGCCAGTAGGTTCCCAGGAATGGCAGATGAACCAGCTGCTTTTGACAGTTAATCAAAAATTGACTCCCTTGATCTAAAGTTGGTCAAGTTAGCCTAAAAGCTAAGGGAATTTGCCAGAAGTAAATGGAATAATGGATTAAAAATAAAGAATTTTAATGGTGATTTCATGACCAATATCCTTCTCTGTGCTCCCACCTATGCTGTTTCCAGGATGTCTCAACTATATTCTAGACATTTCACATGGTTGTGTCACTCCTCAAAACCAAGATGTCTAAGATGTAGAAGACTGTATTCACAAGATTCCCTTTCAAACTAATTCCCCTCTCTTATCAATGTTACTACTATCCTTCCAGTTACGTGGGCTCACATTTTGAAATTGTTTTTGCCTTTTTCAGCCTATCATTGAGTTATACTGATACTTCTTTCAAAATATCTTCTATATCTGCCACCACACAAATCTGAACTCTAATCTCTTATTTTTATTTTGTTTTTAAGATTTTATTTATTTATTCATGAGAGACACACACAAGGAGAGAGAGAGAGAGGCACAGAGACACAGGTAGCAGGAGAAGCAGGCTCCATGCAGGGAGCCTGATGTGGAACTCGATCCTGGACCAGGCCCTGGGCCAAAGGCGGCGCTAAACCACTGAGCCACCCGGGCTGCCCTGAACTCTAATCTTTTAAATCATGGATTGTGTCAGGGTGTTTAAGCTGTTAACTCTTCATTTTGGCTCAGGTCATGATCTCAAGGCCCTGGGATTAAGCTCTGCATTGGGCTCTGCACTGGGCATGGGTAGAGCCTGTTTAAGATTCTCTCTCTGCCTCTCCTCCTCCTAAAAAAAATACATATATGTATATATATGTACAAATGTATCCACACACTGTATAGTCAGCACTCAACTTCTAGTTTCATTTATTTTGATATGGAACAATGTGATACCTTGTAGTCTTTGGAGCACCTTTTAAAAGATTGTCCATTTAACAGAAAAATGCAGAGAAGGTTGGTGGGTTTTTTGTTGTTTTTTGTTTTGCTTTGTTTTTAATAAAAGGGACCCTTTAGGGCTATGATGTCAGCTAAGGGAATAAGCTAGCTGGTCTGTGCAAGAGACTGTATGGTCTAGACTGAGAATAGCCAGAGGTCTGTGGTTTTGTGGTTTCACTAGTGTTTGAATAATGCTAATGCTTTGCTGTGGCAACAGAATGATGGTGGGAAGACCCTGTTAGGGAGAGAATGTCTTGATCATTTGGACCAGGTAGGGTTGTGAACTGGTTCGGTTTCATAATTTTTTAAATGAAGAAGGAGAAGCAAAAACCTGCACTGTATCTCTTAAAGACCAGTGCAGTGACCAGGTCTACACATTGGATTTGGGAAAAGATGCCTGCTTCTCTGGGTGCCACTTTGTTTTGTTTTCTTTTTTGTTTAGGAGACTTACTAGTTTCATGCTCAGAAGACATCTGTGACTTAGTGTCTTAGTCCTACCTATGTAGTCTTATTTCTGTTGTTTTCTCTTTCTCCTCTTTTTTTAATTTGCATTACATTTTTTTTTTAATTTTTAAGTAATCCCTTACACCCAACATGGGGCTTGAACTCACAACCCCAAGACAAGAGCCACATGTTCTACCAACTGAGCCAACCATGCGCCCCTCTGTTGCTTTCAAGTTGATCTTTCTGATCAATCCAAAAGAACTTTACTGTCTTTTAAACATGCCATACTCATTTCAATATTTGAACCTTTGCCAGAGTACTTTGTTCTTGTCTTCAGGTGCTTTCTCTTTAGTGGAGTCTGTCCACAACTAATCCCTTTATTTCTCTAACCTTTACTCCATAGCTGGGATTATCTGAATGGATTTTTTTTCCCTTGAAGTTTTATACTGCTTTGCATTTTCATTGTAGCTGTTACAATTATTTGTCTTAGCTCCCCATCGAATTTTTGAAGGCAGAGATTGTAATTCAGTACATTTCTAGCACCCAGTGAGTTCTCAGTAGTTATTGAATTGACTTGAGTCCATTTCAGAAACCTGCAGTGTTCAGGCGGTGGAGTATAGTGCCATTCTCTCTGGCTTGTAGTCTCAAGAGCTCCAATGTTTAAGTGGCACTGTTTCACTAAACTCCTAATTCCATGCAGGCAGTTTTTTATTTCATAAATAATCAGGTGATTTCCAGGGGATTGGGGCTGAGCAATTTTGGGACTCTGGAGTCTTTCCCTCTCTCCTATTTGATGATTTAAGGTTAAATTCTTTTTTGATCAAGCTGAATCAGTTTACCTTTTCTAATATGACCCTAGCTTTCTTAGCCCTACTATCCCAAATAGACATTTCTCTAAGTAGCATCCCTGAAAATTGTACTCTCCTTTACAAGAATTTTTCTTGGGCTATTCTCTTTGGAGTGTTTTGTGGGTCCTATAATATTTTATTAACCTACGGAAATGGCCTTACATTGACCAAAATGTTTGAATTAAAGTGGATTAGCTAAATCCTGTGTTGTTTTCAATACTCATGTTTATATTAAGTAAATCCAAGTTTACCGTATACCCAGTAATCCTTTTTTTTTCTCAAAATTTGACAGGACAGCCTTTCCAGATGTAGAAATGCACCTTTACAATCTTAGTTGGTGCCTACCACCTATTGGTCTATATGCCACTCATTTTTGTACTGTTTTGACTTGAATTTTATTTCCCGATTCAGTAAGCCTGTAGTCTCTTCTGCTGTTCTGTTCCTCTGTAGTACCAGCTACAGTGTCTTGTGTCCTGCTTGCTCAGAGATGTTTGCCAGCAGCATGTTCTTGTTGCTTTCTGGCACCCCACACAGATAGAGGCTTTGTCTGGAATGCTTGTGATTTTAGCTAGAGCCAGGAATTTTTTGCAGCTGAGTAGGGGGAGGAGTTGCGACTGTTTCCCTCTATTGAGAGGGTAGGGGTTAGAGAGAGGGAGGGTGGGTGGGTGATTTCCCGGAATTTTAAATATTCTACACAATGAATCTTTTGATTTCCTTCTCAGGAACAGGGCGGATACCTGATCAACTCGTGATTCTAGACATGAAACACGGAGTGGAGGCGAAAAATTATGAAGAGGTATGTCCTTCTGTAACAGCCAGTAGTAGCGTGCTGTGCTGGGAGGTTTCTGTGACCTAGTCAGGCCAGCCGGCTGTGCTTTGCCCAGAAGGCTTTTGTTTTCTCAGTAGTCATGTGACAGTCAGCTACAATCTTAACTAATACAAAAAGTTGTGTTAACAGCCTTGAACAATAATTCTGGTAGTGCCTTTGGCCAAATGACTGAACCAACATCCCATAGAAATGTTGGTGAGATAAAACACTCAAGCATATGCCATTAGTGCTCTTGAGACAGAAACAAGGTGTATACTTAGACTTTTTATTTATTTTTATTTTAAGATTTAATTTATTTATTCATGGGAGACATAGAGGGGCAGAGACATAGGCAGAGGAAGAACCAGGCTCCCTGCGGGGAGCCTGATGCGGGACTCAATCCCACAACCCCGGGATCACAACCTGAGCCAAAGCCAGACACTCAACCGCGGAGCCACCCAGGTGCCTCTATTTATACTTTTTAAAAGCTCGACTTCACTTATATGTCCAAGATTAAGAAAAGCAATGTGTTTTTAGTTCTTAAAGATTTTATTCCCAGACTGACAGCTATATATATATTTCTGGGACATAGATTCAGTGCTATTTAGACTTGAACAACTGTGCTGTCTTTGAGAAACACCATAGTCAAAAGTAGCTTCTAGTTAATAAAGTAATTTCACACTCTAAGAAACTTAAAGAGCACGATGGAAGCAAAACTGCAAGAGACTAGGATGGTGATAATGAATAAACATTTTTGCTGACAGGAAGTATTATAGGTAATAAAATTTGACATTTATTAGGGAGGTGGAGGTGTGCATAGGATAAGGGTAAGGGGACTCTGAGCCATTTTTGTCTATTATGAAAGAGATCACAAAATGGTTCTTCAAATGGAGAGCACCTTTTAAAAACCACAAGAACTGAGCTGCCTGGGTGGCTTAGTGAGTTAAGTGTCTGCCTTCGATTCGGATCATGATCCCAGGGTCCTAGGATGGAGCCCCCACCCCTACCTTCACCCTGTGTCCAGCTCCCCGCTCAATGGGGAGTCTGCTTTTCCCTCCCTCTGTCCCCCCCCATGTACATGCACGTTCTCTCTCTCAAATAAATAAATAAATAAAATCTTCCCCCCCAAAAAAAGAACAAAAGCACGAGAACTACTTAAGACTGGAGGATGGATCTTCACAGAAAGTTAATAGTATTTTAACCCAGATCAGAGTCTTTTTACAATGGTACCTTGAAGGTATGTAGAAGAGGTGTGGCACAGGAAATGTAAATGGTTTTTAAAGAATGTAAACTAAATAAAGGAAAGTTGATTTAAATGATTTAAGAGAATTTTCTAGGACTGATGGACCCAGAGAAAGTTGCTCCATCTTTGATCAGGACCTAGAAAGGAGACTAAAATGGAAGAAGATTGGAAATGACCAGCTAATTCTGCAACAGGAAGTAGTACAAGAATTGCTGCTCTTTAGGTTTTTCCTCTTTTTCTTAGTTTAGATATTCAATGGAACAACACGAGGCTGAGTTATTTATAGGTGATCAACAAGAGCAAGGGATGCGGTAGAGGTAGTGAATGGAAGACAGTTTCTGGCAGGGACTTTGAATTTCTTGTTTCTGTGTCTATGCTAGTTTAGTTAAAAGACAGAAAGCAAGAGAGCCTCTTTATTTGATGAACTGAAGAGTAAATTAAAATAATCCTTTCAGAGGCACCGGGGTGGCTCAGTGGTTGAGCGTCTGCCTTCAGTTTAGGTTGGAATCCAAGGATGCCTGGATCAAGTTCTGCATTGGGCTCCCTGCAGGGAGCCTGCTTCACCCTCTGCCTGAATCTTTTTAAACTTTGATGGTTCAGAAGAATCATAATTATATTTAAATAAGATAATATATGTTAAAATGTCATTGTAAGGTATAAAAAAATGTAGTTATTTTGAGGTAGAAGAATAGCTAAGATGATTTCAGTTTTCTTGTTTTTTTCTTATTAAAGATTTAAAAAAATATTTCTCTGTGTGTCTCTCATGAATAAATAAATAAAATCTTAAAAAAAAAAAAAGAGAGAGAGAGAGAGGCAGAGACATAGGCAGAGGGAGAAGCAGGCTCCATGCAGGGAGCCCAGTGCAGGACTAGATCCCAGAATGCTGAGCCAAAGGCAGATTCTCAACCGCTGAGCCACGCAGGCATCCCCGATTTTCAGTTTTCAGTGACTGCTGCAGTGTCCTCAACTTGAAGCCACTCTTAAGTCAGCATACATTGAATTCCTACCGTAAGGAATTTTACCGGTTGTAACTTCTTCTTCCAAATCTGATGGCTGCCATTATATGAAATAATAGGGCACTTGATTAGACATTAGATGTAATTTTTCCCTCTAAAACAGAGGGCATTATTGAATATATATATAAAATAATGTGGGCATCACTGTCACGGAGCATTTTAGAACTCCTATTCCTCCTGGAATTTCTTTCATCCTTGGACTTTGTTGACATTGGGGAAGGGCCTTTATCTTCCCTGACCTTTTGCTTAACCCAAGAGGGGAATCCCTAGCAGAAAGGAAACCACAGCACTTCCTTTGCCTGCTTCCTGCTTTGGAAGTCTGGCACGTCCTAAGCATGTCATTACGCACATGGTTACAACACAGCTCTAAATTCTGTTTCTTAACCAAGTAACTCCTGCTACTACTTTCTTTGGTGATCTTACCACCAACCCCTCCACCTCCCCCAAAAAGGCACAGCAAACTGAGACAGAGGAGTGGTTTCGACGTAGGCCAAAGACCAGCCTTTTCCTCAGTTAGTGGCTAGGCTCCCTTGAATCTTGCTTAGAAATAACTGTTACTTGTCTTTCAACAAATGCCTGTGACAAGAACATGAATAATAGAAGCACTTGTTCTCTGGTTAATTACCGGAGAACACTGAACATATGTGGAGGTTTTGAGGCATTTAATTTCAGGCCCTTGAGGTAATAGAGAGCTTTTATCTCCAGAGGATTTGAGCCTATTGGCCTAAGTGTTTGGCTTAGAGGAGGTGGCACATTTCTTTAATTTTTCACATCCAAAGTATCTCTCCCTCGCAGTTGGGAGCGTCATGATTCTGAAATCCCTTGTGGTTTTGTAAAATTTAATAGTAGTAGTCAGGGTTTCAGTAGCTAGACACAGTACTACAATACCTACTAAATTGTTATGGAGGATTTACTTAATTAGTGCATGTGAAATTGCTATGTAAACAATACAAATATAGGCTAATATTTTGGAAGCTAGAATGGTTGTTTAAAGAGTTTGGTATGTCCTCACATATTAGCACTTTGATCTCTGTTGAGTTTTGAGGACCTTTTACACTGTCTTCTGCCCATTACAATGAAGAGGAGCACATCTTTATAGAGTCAGTATGTGAATTGAGCCTTTTTTTTTTTTTGGTGGTCCATGAACTAGAGCAGCTGTTTGCAAAGACTCAATTATCTAATCCTGCAGTTGTGGAAATGAAGGCAATAACTATCCCACAAAGAAGTTGCTGTCTGACACATCCTCTAACTCTGGGATTCTATATATGTTCCCTTGATGTAGATGTCAAAATTTTCAGTACAACTAAAATCCTGTTGTGCCTGTGGGTTCTATTAGTATGTCATTTGCTATCAACATGTATACCAGAAACACTGTTGCCCTTGTTGGAGCAACAGCTGAAGACTTTCCAAAAGTTCTACTTTTCTGAATGCCCTTAGGAGGGGAGGAACTCTAGTTCTGCATACTAGATCCAAAATCCCTTTCTCGACATGAATTAAATGAAATAACATATGGGCAAGGCACCTGACACATAGTTTGGTTAGTTCAGTAATTTTGGCTCCCTCTTTCTATCCTTTCTAGAAGTTGACTATGACAGAGTAAATAGGATCATCCTAAATTTCATAAAGCCCTAAGATTGGCAGTATTATCTGGCCTTATTTTGGCACATTCTTGACCATTTTAGTTTCTATGAAGAGGTCTGTGATTCACGTACCTCCCCACACAAGAGTTGTTCTTGGGTGTAGGTCTGCCTTCTTTATCTTGACTGTGTTAGATTAGATGGTGTCCACTGTTACTGCTGTGCTTCTAAAATTTGGGGGGCTGTGGTGGGGACTGTGGAGGTAACAGCAATTTGACTGAATCTGGCTTACCACAAAAAAACTTCTCTTGAGTCTCAGTGCTCCAACTAGGAAAACAGGCTAGCAATTCTCTAGAGGCTCGTTCACACGTGTGCTTTAAGAAGCAGTTTTTCAGAGTTAAAACCTTTCCTTGGTGCAATTATAGGACTCTGAACCCTAGGTTCAAATCATCACTAAGGGAGTGGAAGATTTGGAAATACCTTAAGAAGGGTAATTTCACAAGATTTTGGAGGTGTTTTACATGGGCAGAAAAAGGCTTTCTGACTTGTAGCTTTTCCAAGGAGTCCCTACCACCACAGACGAGAGTGATAGTGTGGTAGGGAAGACTTTGTCCTGGGTGGTGGGTGAAGGTAGATGCAGAGTGGTCTGAGGAAGCCTTGTTGCTTCAGGGGACCAACAGTAATTCCTACTGCTATGAGAAAGTTGGCCCTTCTGAAGAAGGCACGAATGGGCATGCTATACAAAGTATACATTGTATTAATTTCCTTAAGTTCAAGAGCCAAACTAGTGTGGGGGAAAAAGGTTAAAAATCAAAACAATGTGAATATGACAGTGTACGATTGAGTGTTAGTGATGTGGCACAGTCTAAGTGCTATAGGACTTTAAGAAAGAGGGCATCGGTGTGGACAGAAGTAGTGAAGGGAAGCTTCATGGTTAAGGCTTGAGAGATAGATAGGATTTGGATATATTGAGCGGATATACTTTTAGAAGTCAAAGATACAGTTTTGCTTGCATTTTATAGGAGAGCTTTGCAGGTTATTTTTTTTTTTTTTTTTTTTAGCTTTGCAGTTTTGATGTTAATAAATGCTTTGGTGACCTTAGCTTAGGTAGGGAGTCAAGAAACCATGGTTCTACTAGTCTTGGTCTTCCACCCAAAGGACTTACTTAGACTATGGAGTCTTCAGTTTGATTTGTAGAATGAAGTCCCTTGTAGCTCTGGTAGTCTTCATTTAATGCCTAAATACAGTTTACATTACTACCCTCTAGTGGAGAATCTGTGGTATATAACATTGTCAAACAGGCTTTGCTTTTATTAAGCTGTTGGCAAAATACAAATCATCCTTCCAGCCTAAGAAGAGAGAAGTAGACTGGAATAATAGCCTGCCACCATGAAACATGTATAATTTCACATTCTTACAGACACTTTGATAAATCAGATGTTCAGAAGAGCAGAACAACAGTTATTGGGGATTTTGATACGGATGTTCTTATTATCTTTTTATACTGACTATGATATCAATCTTGATGATACTCATTGAATACTTAGTCCTGGGCAAACGAAGAGGGTCTTCCTGAGAATAGTAATGATAGTTTTTTTAAAAATTTTTATTCTATTAGTCTGTAAAAATTGGAATAATAGCAGTATGAAACCAAGGAAGTTTGACTAATAAACTGGACAACTTATGCAGAACCTTGTGACCTAATATAATATAGCTTGATCACTTCACTTTTGATCCACAAAAAACAGTGTGGTCTGCTAGTTTCCACCATCAAATTTTTAGTACCTTCAGAATAAAATATAAACTCAGACTTGGATTCCAGTCTCAGCTCTACCAAGCTCGGAACTAGGGCAAGTTACCTAACATTTTGAACCTTCATTTCCTCATTTGAAAAATTTAGGAATAATAATATTCACCTTATATAAGGTCATGAGGATTAAACAAGATTATAAGGTATAGGGGCACCTGGGTGGCTCAGTGGTTGAGTGTCTGTCTGCCTTTGGCTCAGGACGTGATCCCAGCATCCTGGGATCGAGTCCCGCATTAGGAACCCCGCCAGGAGCCTGTTTCTCCCTCTGCCTATGTCTCTGCCCTTCTCTCTGTGTCTCTCACGAATAAATAAATAAATAAATAAAATCTTTAAAAGAAAAAAAAAAAGATTGTAAGGTCTAAAGTAGGTTACACATTCTGGATATATACTGATAGGTCTAATCATTATACTACCTTCTTCATCCTCTTTGTCAATTTAGCTCCACCCTAACTTTTGAGCCTTTCATTTGCTATTACTGACCACCCTCCCCCAAGCATGTATGTGTGTTGACACACGAGTGTGCACATACACATACATACACACATGCGCATCAGACTACATATGATCTAAACACAGCCATGTTTTGATTTGCAAGTTCCCTCAGCCTTGGATGCCTTTCTCATTTCTTTCAAAATCCTGCATAATTTGTGAATCCTACCTTGCCCACTTCTGTTAGCTTTCCTTTATCCTTCCAACTATGATTAATCTTGTGCTCTTTTCTTTCCACTTTTAATGTGTACCTTTATTATAGAAGTTAATACATGATGCCTTATGTTATGGTTATAACTTTTTATATGAGCCTCCCCACCAGACTGTGAGCTTCTTAGGAGCAGAGATCATCATTTATATTGGTACCTTGCACATAGTAAGCACTCAAGAAAGCATTATTGTTAAGGTCTTAAATGTTTCTTTCCTTTTTTAAAAAGACCGCTTTGTACATTTTTTTGATCTCTAGGTTTAGATTAAATGTAAATGTTTATGTGTTGCTTGTACAACTAAAAAATAAATGAAACATCAGAAAAGAGAAAGATTAGGAGTGAGATTTTTGGTCTGTAATCTACAAAGGCCATCCTCAATACCAAATTTATTTTATTTTATTTATTTTAATTTATTTATTTTATTTTATTATTTATTTATTTATTTTTTAAAGATTTTATTTATTTATTCATGAGAGGCTGAGACACAGGACACAGGCAGAGGGAGAAGCAGGCTCCATGCAGGGAGCCTGACACCCAGGTCTCCAGGACCACACCCCGGGCTGCAGGCCGTGCCAATCTGCTGTGCCACCGGGGCTGCCCTATTTAAGTTTTTTTTTTTTTTTTTTTTTAAGATTTCCAAATTTATTTTAATTCCATCATCATTTTTCAGGTTTGGGGCTTTTGGCCTATTGTCATTTTGCAGAAAACGTGGAAAGGGTTACAAGTAGTCTTCAAAGTAATTTTTTAAAATAATATTTTCAGCTGGCAGAGGCATGGCTATAGTTTCATCTGCAGTTCTTTTTACAAGTTTCTATATAGAAAACTTTAAATCATTTATTGCTAAAGAAATTTCATACCATTGCTTTTATACTGTCTCATTCAGGAAGCTTTGGAGGCGAAAGTATAGACCAGGAGGGAAAATGTTAAACAGACTAAAGTTCAGCTTATTATATATCTCTTGAATTGAAATCTTTTTCCTGGGGAATTTCTTTGCTCTGTGGCTAGATACTAGATCAAGCAGCAGATATTAATGACAAAATTTGGCATTTGGGCATTAAGCTAGGAGAGTTAGCTGAATGCATTAACTAACCATTAGTTAAATGTTACGGTCAGTTAGCTTCATTGTTTTTGCGGCTATCAATCACACCATTAACTCTAGCCAACATTTTACAAATATCAGAAAATGTACATCCAGTGAAAGAAAACTTAGGTGGATCATTGCAAATTCATCACACTTTAATGCACCTTAAATATAAACTTAATTTTTATGTCCCTATTTTAACAGCAGTTTCTAGTTTTATTTTAAATAATTTTCATATTAAGTAACTTTAGATGTTCAATGAAGAATATCAATTAGCAAAGAAAACAAAACACCCTAAACTCTTCCTGTTTATCCCATATTAACTTCTGTTAACATTAACAGAAAAAGAACAAAGAAGGTGAATTGGACAAAAGAGAAGAAAAGGTAGGAAGTTGGGATGCCTGGGTGGCTCAGCAGTTGAGCATTTACCTTCGGCTCAGGTCGTAATCCCGGAGTCACTGGATCGAGTCCCACATTGGGCTCCCTGCATGGAGCCTGCTTCTCCCTCTGCCTATGTCTCTGCCTCTCTCTCTCTCTCTGTGTCTCTCATGAATAAATAAATAAAATATTTTTTAAAAAAAAGGTAGGGAGTTCTATAGAGAACCCGGATAATATTGTTTTTTTCTTGGAGATGAGTGGAAGGGCAAAGTAAAGTGCTTTATTAAAATCAGAAATCTTAGGAAAATAACATTTTACTTTATAGCCCACTATATTATAATACTTATAAGGAGTTTTCAGCCAAAATTAAAGTATCAAAAAAGTTTGAGGAAACACATCAGTTTGTGGAGAAGGGCAGATGCCCAGATTTCAAAATATGTTAGAGTGATAACAGGGGAGATTTTAAGTTTGGTGAATTTTTATTTTTTTTTGAAGATTTTATTTTTATTTTTATTTTTATTTTTTTATTTTATTTTTTTAAGATTTTATTTTTAAATAATCACTACACCTAGCCTGGGGCCCAAACCCACAGTCCTGAGATAAAGAGTCGAATGCTCTACCAACTGAGCCAGCCAAGTGCCCCGGATTTGGTGAAACTTTTAAAAGACTCCTCTGTTGCCTGTTCTAGACCAGAGAGCAGTTTTTTCAAGGAGTGAATTCATAATTCCTTTCTTTTCCAGATAGCCAAGGTTGAGAAGCTCAAGCCTTTAGAGGTGGAGCTCAGACGCCTAGAAGACCTTTCAGAATCCATTGTTAATGATTTTGCCTACATGAAGAAGCGAGAGGAGGAGATGCGAGATACCAATGGTGAGAAGGCAGTTCTTGTCTCTTCATAAAGGAGACAGATCTCTTTTCTCAGTTTTGCCAAATGGGATGATCACTTACTTTATTGTTGCTTTTCCAGGTAAATGAGCTTTGTTATATTTTCAAGGGAATAGAAATTTCCGTGATATGTGGTTGGCTATATTCTCAGCTTATTGTGTATCAAATTGATAGTGCTAATGTTTGTAATTTTTAACATTCATATATAGAACAGTGAAATTTTGAGAAAAGCCAATCCAAAATCCTACTGACAGGTCTAGGGACTAGGTGAAGTTAATTAATTGCCTTTTCCCCCTGGCCCCTGTTAAGCCTGCTGAGCCTCACTTCATAGCCTTATAACACTTTTGTTTTTTTTTAGAGTCAACAAACACTCGGGTCCTATACTTCAGCATCTTTTCAATGTTCTGCCTCATTGGACTAGCCACCTGGCAGGTCTTCTACCTGCGTCGCTTCTTCAAGGCCAAGAAGTTGATTGAGTAAAAAGACCCAGTCTCCTCCCACCTTATATCTCAGCCAGCTGAACATCACTGGGACGTGTCTGATCTAAGGCATCCTACCAACAGCACCATCAAGGCACGTTGGAGCTTTCTTGCCAGAACTGATCTCTTTTGGTATGGGAGGACCATGGGTTACCACCTACACTCAACAAATCAATGAGGGACTTCTTTTTAACTTGGTAGGATTTGGACTGGTTTTGCAACAATAGGACTATTATTAATAGAGTTACCTATGACAAACAATAGGGGGTTACCTAGATAATGCCAAAGCCAGCATTTATACTAGGTTTCCTCCTGTTACCTGTTCGAACTATGTTTTCTTTCTTTTTCCTACTTGCTCACCAGCTTGGGCTTCCACTCTAGTTCTTTTACCAAGGTTTGTATGACCATGTTGAACTTGTTTCATTCTGATTGTCCTCTTTGGATTTCTGTGTGAAAACACACTTCACTTTCTCTTGACCCTTAGCTGAAATGTTTAGGTAGCTTCTGGTGATATCCTTTCATAAATTTATGTCTCTTAAAAGGGTGATAGATGGGATACCTCATAGAAAGGAGCTTTGAACTGTATATAACTCCTAAAGAGGACTTCATTTTAGAGAATTAAAATATTTGTGCTCAACTGCCTAAATCTTTTTTTTTTTTTGTGTATATATGTGTGTTTTAGTTCTATGCAATTTTATCAGGTGTAGATTTGTGTGATCACCACCGCAAAATGCAGAACAGTCCAACTCTTATACCCCTTGTACTGCTCCCTTTTTATAACGAGAGCCACCTCCCTTCCTTTCCCCAAAGCCCCAACTTCTGGCAGCCAGTAACCTGTCCTCCATCTCTAGTTTTGTCATTTCAAGAATGTTTTATATAAATGGTGTCATACAGTATGTAATCTTTTGAGATTGGCTTTTAAAAGTCAGCATAAATCCCTTGAAATCCATCCAAGTTGTTGCATGTATCAATAGCTTGCTCCTTATTGTTCAGCAGTATTTCATGGTATGAATGTACCACAATTTGTTTAACCATTCCCCCATTGAAGGACATTGGGGTCATTGTCAGTTTTTGGCCATTTCTAATAAAGCTGCTGTGAACATTCATGTATAGGTGTTCATGTGAACATAAATTCTCATTTCTCTGGGAGAAATACCCAAGGGGGCAATTGCTGAGTTGTATGGTTAAGCATGTTTATTTTTGTAAGAAACTGTCCTACTCTTTTTCTGGAGTAACTGCCATTCTACCTTCCCACCAGCAATGTGTGGCCAATCCAGTTTCTCCGAATTCTTACCAGTATTTGCTATTGTTATTATTTTTTATTTTAGTCATTCTAATAGGTGTGTCTAGTAGTACTTCTTTATGGTTTTAACTTGCATTTTCCTAATGGCAGATGATGTTGAACATTTTTTCATGTGCTTATTTATCATTTATATATCTTCCTCAATGAACTATTTCTATTCTTTTTGCCCACTTTCTAATTAGATTTTTTCTACTATTAAGTTTCAAGACTTCCTTATATAGTAGATACAAGTACTTTGTCAGATATGTGGTTGCTTGAATTTTTAACATAACTTCTAGCAAGGAAAATGAAAGTAAAATTTACCAACACTTCCTACATGGCCAGTCGCTGACTTAATTCCTGTCTTTGTATGTTTTGTCTAGCAAATTAAGACATGGGGTATAAAAAAAACCACATCTGGAAGGATTATGAATAGAGTAAATACTTGAAAATGAATGTTGCTTCTTTCCCACAGCAAGAAGAATTGCTATGGGAATATAAGGTGCCCAAAGGCCACTACTAATATAAGTAAGCAAAGGTATGGATACAAATGACCATGTTTATGAAAAGTTATGAAAAATACTGTCACTTGAAAATTTCTCCATTTTGCCTAGGAAAGTGTCCTTTCTGTAATTTTCTTTTTTAACCCCTGCTGACTGTTGCAGGGCTTTGTCTAATTGCAGTGGCAAGAATTATAGGACTTAGGGCAAATAGCTTGCAATTAAGAAGCAATATATTAGAAATAATGGAGAACACTGCTGTGATGACCAGGATTACAAAATTAGAAGAGGGAGTGAGTTACATTGTTAAAATCTCAGGCCTTCTGTTAATGCTCCAGCTACTGTAAACCCAAAAGCCCCGCCCTCCCTTCCCACCTTCTTGACTTCTTGACTCTAGAATTCCTCTAGAGTGGCAGAATGGTTTTTTCATTAATTTGTGTAACATTGCCATCTGCTGGTAGGAATTGATAGGTACAGCTTTTGAGAACCTGGCAGCCAAATCCTCACCATTAAGGAGGACAATGGATGTTGAGAAAGTCCACCTGTGATATTACATTTACTAGGTGACAGAGGATACATCCAAGTAGGGAAGAGAATAACCGAATTTGTGGGTCAGATGCAGTCTTAGAGGCCTAAAGGTCAAATTCTATTCTGTACCATTAGCCTAGTAAGAAGCTTTCATATTTCTGACTGGTGCCTTTCCCCTTTTTCAGAAGCAATGAAAGTTCTTCACTTGATTATATCCTTCTGTTTGACAATGGCAAATAAGATAGGAGAGGAGAATATTTTATTTTACTGATGTTTTTGTTCACAGATGTGACTCTGTGAAACTGGTATTTTTTCCATGTCCTTCCCTTTTACTCTCATGCCAGAAATACCAACTCAGACATTTGTGCTTTCAGTTTAAAGTTCATTGATAACACCTTGATTTTATTGAAAAAGTAAAAATTATTTGCCTTTGATAGAAGGCTAGTGCAAGAGCAAATAAGCTTTAAAAATGGGGATGTTACCTGCTTTCCAACATTTTGAGCCTTTTCAACACAGTCTATATATAACACAGATAGAAATGATACAGTTTAAGTGCTGTTATACTGTTGTCATAAACTCCTGTCATAAGCCATTTTTCTGTTTGTTTAATGGATAGAGGCATGTGGGATTTCTACAGATTCACTTGTAAGTGTTGGATTGGGGATTTTTGTGTAAATTTTCTCAAATAAATGCTAGCAGAAACCATTTTAGGTGTATTTTTCTGTTACTCTTGAGTATCTCTTTGAAGTAGCAATAATTCTTCCATATGCTTCAGTTTTAAAGTATGGCAAATTATCCATATAAATTAGAGAAAAGTTATATATAATTTGCTGAGATGAATAAAGTTTATGTGAGCTAATACAGTTTTATTATATTTTATATATAAATATGTAAGCTATATGATGTGTATATAAGCATAATAATAATCAATAACATCTTCAGAAAGGTAAAATAGGGTTCTGTAAGCCAAATATTCTCTGTAGCTTCTCTTGGAAACTGCTATTGGAATGATTCCTAGAGTGTCCTCTCCCATACCCTCCATTCTCAAAATACCCCTCCCAGTTCAGAACCTCTCAGGACTGCTTTTTTGCCCATCACATCTATATAAAACCCAACACAGCCATTTTCTCCTTCCTTTTACTTACATTTGAACATTTTTCATAAAGCTCCTTTCCAAGAGTCAACCTGAAGTGCTTTGCACATTCACAGGCTGGCTGGCTTTTTTTTTTTTTTTTTTTTTAAGATTTTATTTATTTGACAGCACAAGCAGGCAGAGGGAGAGGGAGAAACAGACTCCCCAGCTGAGCAGGGAGCCTGATGTGAGGACTGATCCCAGGATCCTGGGACCATAATCTGAGCAGAAGGCAGATGCTCAACCAACTGAGCCACCTAAGCACCCCTACTAATAGAAGTACTAGATCCAGGTCAAGGGAGACAGCAGTCCCTTTGTATTCCAATCCAGAGCCAAGGTGGAGTGTTTTGCAGAGTGTAGGATATCATACTTTAAAAGGGTCATTGAGGGATCCCTGGGTGGTGCAGCGGTTTGGCGCCTGCCTTTGGCCTAGGGCGCGATCCTGGAGACCCAGGATCGATTCCCACGTCGGGCTCCCGGTGCATGGAGCCTGCTTCTCTCTGCCTGTGTCTCTGCCTCTCTTTCTCTCTCTGTGACTATCATAAATAAATAAAAAAAAATTAAAAAAATAAAATAAAATAAAAGGGTCATTGATGAGCTGTAGAGAGGTCAAAGGAGTGTGAATTCATCTTTCACAACTCCCCTACCCCATTCTACCAATTCTCTTTATCCTCTCCTTGCAATCACTATCCACCTCATTAAAAATCAGGAAGTGAATCTCCTGGACTCATTTATTTACCTCATCAACCACATCCCTACTGATCATAAAGTTCTAAATGTTCCTCAGATGGAGATGCCTGGGTGGCTCAGTTGGTTAAGCATCTGCCTTTGGCTTGGGTCATAATCCCAGAGTCCTGAGATTGAGCCCCAATTCAGGCTCCCTGTTGAGCAGGAGCTTCCTTCTCTCCGCGCCCCCCCCCCCCCCACTCTCATGCTTTCTCTCCCTATCTTTCACTCAGGTAATTAAAATCTCTTAAAAAATAAATGTTTCTCAGATGGATTTCTCAAATATGGACTTCCTTTCCACTCACACTGATAGATAAATACTTCAGTGCCTCTTCTTTTCTTAGAATTTTATTGTCTCTTAACTGGTCTCCCTGCTTCTAGCCTTTGTCCTCCACATTGTTAACAGAGTTCTTAAGAAAATATATCTTTGGTCTTATGTAAAGTGACTGTTGTTTATTGTCTGAGCTGGGCACTTGAGCAAAATAAAGCTCTATTATGCCTGGGGAAAAGGCGTGAATTGGGACTTCCCCAGCAAATTAGGATAGTCACTAATCATATACTCCCCTCCTTAAAAATTTCAATTTATTTTCTATTGTCCACAGGAAAGCCAAACTCAACAATTGAAGCCCTGTCTTCTCTTGCTTCTGCCCTACATACACCCTGGCCTCCAGCCACATGACTTTCTCTTACTCTCAAGACATGCTCTCTGAAAGATGTGGATCCAGATTACTGGGTTTGACTTCCCTTATTAGCTGTGTAACACTGAGCAAGTTACTTAATCTCTCTATCTCAGTTCCCTCGGTAGATTGGGGAAAAATATGAGGATTAAGTGGGATGACTCAAGGAAAGACAACCTTTAACAGTGTTAGGAACAAAACACTCAATAAAACTTAGCTGTTAACTCTGTGATACAGGTCATGTTCCTACAGCTTTACAGATTTTAAAAAAGCTTGGAGATGTAAAGTTGCCCGAGGTCAATAACTGATGGAACATGTTTTTTCACTGTATTACAATTCTCTTAGCGACTTGAGGGTTTAGAGCATCTTCTTGTAGATTTCCCACCTTCAAATATACTGGCACCCCGTGCTCCAAGAATGTTGCAAGAGGTCAGACGGTCAAAGATTTGGACAGATACACGGAAGGAGAATGTTAAATCGGGGAAAAGAGAGTTGACTTAAAATATTTTGGGGAGTTGTATAGAAGAGGGAAGGACCTAGGGTGGTTCTGGGAGCAACGACTGGGCCTACGGGCTGAGATGACAGGAGGCAAGTATTTCCGCTTACTACAGTTATCTTCAGTATCTCCCTAAACAACGAGCACTGTCCAACGTGGAATCACCGCGCTCGAGATAGGCCTGGCGCCGAGATGCGACGGGGCGACCTCCGGACCTCGGAGCCGTTGGATCCTGGCCAGGGATCGGGGGCGGGTCCACAGACCGGTCGGCGACTCCCCGGCCGCCGCCAGAGCCCTTGGGTTCCAGGCCGCCCGCCCGCCCCGACGGCCAGCCAGCGCGGCCCGCCGGCAGGGAGGGAGGGAGGGAGGCGGGGGGGGGGGGGGGGAGCCGGGCCGGGGACTCAGCAAGTGGGCCGGCGGGGGCGGAGGAAAGCCCGCCGGGCCGGAAGCACCCGGAACTGCTTCCGGGTCAGGGGGCAGGAGCCACCATGGAGCCTCGCGGGGTAGCGGGGCGGACGGAGCCGCGGGCCGGCGTCTGAAGGGGGAGAGCAGTAGCGCGGCCAGCGCCGGCCGGCGCCGCTGGGGACACGCAGGCCGGTCCCGCAGCCGCCACCATGTCGGTGCTGGGCGAGTACGAGCGACACTGCGACTCCATCAACTCGGACTTTGGGAGCGAGTCCGGGGGTGGCGGGGACTCGGGCCCCGGGCCCAGCGCCGGTCCCGGGCCGCGAGGCGGCGGCGGCGCGGCGGAGCAGGAGGAGCTGCACTACATCCCCATCCGCGTCCTGGGCCGCGGCGCCTTCGGGGAGGCCACGCTGTACCGCCGCACAGAGGTAGCGGCCCCCGGCTCCGGCCGCCCCAGCCCCTCCTTCGCCGCCCCGCTTTCCAGCCCCGAGGCTGGCGCCTCCCTCGTCCTCACTTAGGTCACTTAGGTTTGCGTGGCCGCAGGGTGTTTGTCTCCGGGTCTTCTCCACTCTTCCAGCTCCCCTGCGCCGGGAGTTTAGATCCCCGGTTTTACTGACTGATGGTTTCTGTCGAACCTGGGGAACTGAGCAAAGCGTTGAACCTTCTCTGAGCCTTAGTTTTCCCATCTGTAAATTGGGGTTAATGATAACCCCCCTAAAAATAATCTTTTATTTTTTTAAGTTTGATTTTGAGAATCGAAGGTACTTTGCAAACTAAAGTGGCATACGAATGTGAAGTGTTGTCAAAACTTCCTTCCCTCGTGTGTACAGCTCTCCGAGGTCGGGGTGGAGAGGAGGGGAATAGCTTCAAAATTCCCACGTTAGTGGCAATTCCACCGTCTTTGCCGCTATCTTTAAATTCAGGTATGAACACCTAGTTGGAGATTTTTTAGAAGATCCTTGGGTTCGTCACTTTCTTCATCTGTGTTTGTGAATGGGAAATACCTTTCTGGCATATTCTAAGCCACTGTTTCTTAACTTGGGTTAGGGGGAGGCAAGGACTCCTTTGAAAACCTAATGTAAAAATAATCCGTCCCTCCCCGCCCCGCTTTGCATATATACACATCCTTTGAAGAGATTCATAGATCACTGACCCCCCAAGTCCAGAACGTATACTGATCTGAAGCCTTGTAGTGCTGACACTACTTCCAAAAACTAACCATCAATTGGACTTTATCACTAAAGTCTTAAACTTGAAGACTGTGGGTGATGAAGATTCACCCATAAATGATCCATTTGCAGTTCTGGGGTGTGTTCCAAGCTAGCATAGTTTTTAAGGCCGAAAGTTGGAGGAGGGGAAGTGGGTGGTTGCAAGAGAAAATTTTCCTGTTCTTTTTTATCTTAGTGCAACATTAATGTACAGTTTTAGGGTTACTGTTGGTATTCTGTTTTTCTTATTTGTACTCATGAGAAGGAGAAGATGAGCATTGCTGTTTCTGTTTTATAATTAAACTAAGACAGTATATTTAAATGACTTGACACTTAGAAGTAAATCTTGGGCTAGAACAGTGTTTCAGGTCTCCTCTCCCATGCCTTTCCATCATGTTGAACTTGATTATTGAGGTTGGTTTATGTAAAATTTGATTATACTTCTCAAAAATGGCAGACCATTGTTCATATTGCCAAATGTTTATGATGTTTGTGAATTTACAAAGGTTTAATTAGAAGCAGCCCTTTCTCTCCAGAAGGTTTTATTTCAGTGGAAAGACAAGTTGGCCATTAGTTTTTTTTTTTTAAAGCATTTAAGTTGAATGTGTATATAAATGAGAAAGGATGCACAAATATCATACCAGTGTAAGTTGTGAAAATGAAGGAATGGTTGCACTGAATAAAGGCACAGTAGAAGGTTTATCAGGATAACCCCTTACCCCCAAGTTTAAAAGTTCTGGCAGAATCATTCTAAAGGATAAGGAGAATGATTTAGGTGGGGATGCTCCAGGGCTGGGAAGCAGTATCAGTAAAGAATTTGGGTGTTGTAAAAGGGAGTGGATATTGGGAGCTGCAGATAAGTTGTCATGGATAGAGGGAAACACATGACACAAAAGTTATAGGAGCTATAGGAGTTGCAACATAGGGCAGGTGAGGGAAGTGAACTCTAAGCCCTTAGGCATCACTTATTCCTATCCAGAAACCATAAACAGAAATCACTAGAGAAATCTAAATTTATAAAATTAGAGATAAGTTTAATATTACCATTTTACAAGGAACTGTAACTAGCTATAGATAACCATGCTCTCCAGCTCTCCATTTCTCCCAATATTCTAGCCCTACTACTGCTTATCATGACTAGCAGGTTGTCATAATGTCCCTCAATAGAATCTTAGAGATCTACCTTTCCTATTTTTACCTGAAATTGACATCATGCAAATTAAGTGTAGCAGCAATGTAACAGCATCTTAGTGCTTTGCGCAATTGTATGAAGAACCTTTAAATTCTGTTCCTGTTTTTTTTAAAGGAAAAAATAAAAGGAGTCAGTCTCTGCCCATCTAGGAAGTTTTCTTTCTAGACTTACAGATCCAGGTGTGGATTCATTCTCTGCCAGGCAAGAGTAAAGCACAATACCTCTATTAATGTGTTGTAGGATGACTCACTGGTTGTGTGGAAGGAAGTTGATTTGATCCGACTGTCAGAGAAGGAACGTCGTGACGCCTTGAATGAGATTGTTATTCTGGCGCTGCTGCAGCATGACAACATTATTGCCTACTACAATCACTTCATGGACAATACCACCCTGCTGATTGAGCTGGAATATTGTAACGGTAAGGTCGAATTCAACGGGCCCTCCTTTGGCAAGACATTCTTGTACCTTGAGGGGGAGAAAAAAATAAAAGGCATATACATTGATTAAAAATTTTAAGTGGATTTCTAGAGTTGAAGGGAAATAACTCAAATAGTTTAAGAGAATAGTTCTTAGAGAATTTTTAAGTGAGTTACAAAATAAGGAAAGGGATTTTCCCCTGCATATTCAAATTCTTGTGCTTATAGTTCCAACTTCAAATTATTTGTTCAGTTGAATTTCACATTCACTTTTCAAGGTTTTTTTCACATGAATTAACTTTAGGCATTAGTGTTAGACATCTAACTAGGCACTAAGAAACATGTGGCATGGCACGGCTTGATGTAATATTAATGAAATCTTATGAGTGTTATTTATTTATTTTAACTCAGCCAAAGTTATCCAACTGAAAAGTGGTTTAAAGTTCATAGCTGAATGAAAATGGCACATGGTAAAGCATGGCCTTAATTTATCTGGTCTCTGATTTCTTTGGACCATTTTGCTTGTAGATAGTATTAGCTCAGTTCTAAGAATATAGACTCTAAACCCATATCACAAGCTCCAGTACTTCTTAACTCTGTAACTTTGCAAGAAACTTTCTCTGCCTCAGCTTCTTCATCTTAGTATGAATTTACTAATAAACAGTATCTGTCTTCTAGGGTTGTTGCATTAGATGAATATGTAAAGCCCCTATCATAGTTCTTGGGATAGTAGTAAATCTTTAATACATACTGTACTAGCTCTTATCCTTATTACATAGGAGAACGCTCAAAGCCCTTTCTTGAGCTACAAGCTAAAAAAAGTCCCAGCATATTCTTCACTTAGATCTCTAAGAAAAAGATCCTAGACTTCTAACTTTTTGTGTTTTTGGCTTATGTACCGTGATTGTTGCTGGTTCTGATCAACCCTTAATGTATAAGATTATATTAGAGATTTCTGAAATAGCAGAAGCCTAAGCAGCTAACTTCCTTTGTGGTTAGGAGGGACTAGAACAAGTGGTAGATTTGTTGAAACATTGAGTTACTAACTTAAAGGGAAAGGCATTGTGAAACTGAGACGAGCTAAGGCGGCAGTTATAGTTGCAGGTAGGCAGTAAAATGAATGGTGATCATTTGTAGTCTGTTATTTGATAAAGGCAAGGGAGAAACAAATTCAGAGTTCTTCCTTAGGAAGGAGTTAGTAAAGGGAGTAATGATTGGAAACAGTCTAGGGTATACCCTAAATTATGGAAACCGTTTCAGTGTGAAGTAGTAAAAAAAAAAAAAAAAAGGAAATTGTCAATGAGATACACCTGTATGTACAAAACATGGCATCACAGGTATAACCCAAATGTTCTAGTAGTCACAGTCACACCAGAGAGTTATTACAAAAATATTGCCGTGTCCCTTAAAAGGAGTCCTAGGAAAGAAAATCTTTTGATTTTGAAGACTTTCAAGGTATTTTGCTATTTAGGATAATATAGGAATGGGCTTTGTTCTTATCTTTTCTAAAAATCTCATACTTCCCATTTTTGTATTGAGCCTCCCTTGTTAGGGAAGGGAAACTTTGAAGAAGACTTTGGATACAGTCCTCAAAAGGATGGGAAGAGTTTTGTAAAGAACCAAGAGAAAAGAAGGGGTTTCCTTTGGAGAGGAAGCAGAATCCTTCAGTTCCTTGTGTCACTTGTTAAAACCCTAGTGGCTACAGGAGCCAAGCTTTGATCTTTATGAAGCAATTCACACCTGTCTCTTGTTAATTGCAGGAGGGAACCTGTATGACAAAATCCTTCGTCAGAAGGACAAGTTGTTTGAGGAAGAGGTAATTCATGCTTCTTTGGAAGGAACCTAGAATTGTATATTGTTGTGATTCTTACATTCTAGGCCTATATTTACTCTTCCAACAATGAAGAGTGTTTTTTTCCTTTTGTTCAGACTCCTTCCAGGCTCTGGTTGCTATTCATGAGAAAGGAAACCTCTAACAGGGAAGCTCTAGCTGCTTCCTAAACGCTTTACCTCCACATCATGATTCTCTATGGGCTTTCTTTCCCCGGTTCTATTACTGCAGACTGGTATGCCCAGTTTTCTATACTTTTGCGTTCTTTTTCGTTTTTTTCCACAACTCTGCTTCACCATCCCATATTTTATAATAACATCGGAATCGTTTTTATGATGACCTGCTTTTTATTTTTACCCCTACCACTTTTCTTTGCCTACTCAGCCTTCAAGCAAGAGATGTCAGGTCATGTTGTATCATAACCTCTGGTTGCAGTTTCCTTTGTTTTGTTTGTTTTAGTATGTGTCTTTATTTAAATGGAATTTTTTTTTGTTTTCAGTCCAAATATAATTTTTTTTTTTTCTGTAGATGGTGGTATGGTACCTATTTCAGATTGTTTCAGCAGTGAGCTGTATCCATAAAGCTGGAATCCTTCATAGGTAATGAGTGAAAGAATGTGGGACAGAGGGGTATCTGAGTGACTCAGTGAGGTATCTGACTCTTAATTTCAGCTCAGGTCTTGATCTCAGGATCATGAATTCAAGCCCTGCATTGGGCTCCATGCTGGGTGTGTGTGGAGCCTACTTTAAAAAAATATATTTGAGGGCAGCCTGGGTGGCTCAGCGGTTTGGCACCACCTTCGGCCCGGGGCGTGATCCTGGAGACCTGGAATCAAGTCCCACGTCGGGCTCACTGCATGGAGCCTGCTTCTCCCTCTGCCTGTGTCTCTGCTTCTCTCTCTCTCTCTCTCTCTATGAATAAATAAATAAAATTAAAAATATATATATATATTTGAGATGGATTCCTCCCCACCAGTCTAACCCCCATCTTGCATACCTCCCATCAGCACTATTATATTTTTGGTTAAGCGGTCAAGGCTTTTCCGTTAATATAATTTAGGAAGGAAAGAGTGAGTAATGAAGGGTGTTACCTTCACTTCCTGAAGTTAAACTGTGTTTGTAATCTAGGAAGAATCTCAGTAGCTAAGTACTGCTCAGTTGCTTTTTTATGAGATATTTTAGAGTTGAATTCATTAATTCATTAGTAAAGTCTAGAAGCCACTAAGAGAAGTGATGTTAGATTGGTTGGAATTCATAGTAAATGTTTTCTGTGAGCAATAACAATTGGCAAATATTTTTAATTTTATAATTGAGCCTTAATTTACATAAAAATGCAATTAATTTTACAATTTAATAGCTATCCATTTCTAGCTATAGGAAAGAACTATTAGAACATTTCCACATTATACCCCTCTTAAGTGAGTCATTCATTGATCATTGCTAGAGATTAGTGTTGATTCACCAGTATTTTTTTTGTTGGTTTATTCATTTAGTTAACATGTACTTCTTAATATCTATTGAATGGCTATAGTTGCGTGTTATTTTCTTTTCAAAAGTTACAAAAAGTATTCTGGTTATTTCACATGTTAAGGAAGCCGGAGTGTGAACCAGGCACAGTTTATTTGTGTTATATATGACCAACTCATCTTTAGAAAAAGAGCCAGTGGTTTTATTTAGGTGATCTACATAGCCTAATCATGTTGCTGCTGGGATGTGCAATCTTTTCCCTTGCCTTAACAGATTTGAAACTTTAACACCAACCAATTCAAGGTTTAAATGGTAATTGAAGAGGCAGCGCACCTCATAGGAACTATAGGATTACCTAGAGCACTGTGTTTTCTGTGTGTGTTTTTTTTTTTTTTTTAAGATTTTATTTTTTATTCATGAGAGAGACAGAGAGAGAGAGGCAGAGACACAGGCAGAGGGAGAAGCAGGCTCCATGCAGGGAGCCCGATGGGACTCCATCCCAGGTCTCCAGGATCAGGCTCTGGCCAAAGGCCGCGCTAAACTACTGAGCCACCCAGGCTGCCCAAGCACTGTATTTTCAATCTGGCCCTCTCAATTTTTTCTGATATCCCCAATGGTATGAGAGACATGACTGTGCTTGAAGCCCTAAAGAATGGAGTTAATTCTCTGCCTCCACTCCCCCCAATCCCCTTTTCAGTGTTAAAGTGCATGTGAAAGTGGTGATCACTGTTTGGGATCCCATAATAGTCTGAGCAGTGGTAACCACACATTTTATTTTGTACTAATTCTGGGCAGAGTCAGGGGTGAAACAAAATGATTGTCTGTAGGAATTTAATATACAGTATCTTTTATTCCAGAGATATAAAGACATTAAATATTTTTCTGACCAAGGCAAACCTAATAAAACTTGGAGATTATGGCCTAGCCAAGAAACTTAATTCTGAGTATTCCATGGCTGAGACGGTAAGTATGTGTTGCCCTTGTCTTAATTTTTTTTTTTCTTATCCTTTCCGGTACCGTGATCTATAACTGTAAACCATGTTAAATCTCACATCTTTTCTCAGTATTTTTCTAAGTTCTCCATATTTATTTATTTTTTAAAAAAATTTTAAATTATTTTTTAAAATATTTTATTTATTTATGAGAGAGACACAGAGAGAGGCAGAGACACAAGCAGGCAGAGGCAGAAGCAGGCTCCATGCAGGAAGCCCAACGTGGGACTCGATCCCTGGACTCCAGGATCACGCCCTGGGCTGATGGCGGTGCTAACCCGCTGAGCCACCTGGGCTGCCAAGTTCTCCATATTTATAAAGCAGGTCTTCAGGAGTCTTTCCTGTGCTTACTAACAGGCATTTACATGCTCAGGTGTTCCTTCAAGAGTCATCGTCCACATCATAGCTCTGACCTCATAGCCCTTTCCAACACTTTCTAAAAACAAAGAAATGTTCTACCATTTTTTCTGGCCAAGAATCTTTAGTAGATTTCAGTTTATCTCTTATTTAGTATTTGAGCTTAGGATGTTGGACATCTATTTTTGTGTTTCCTCTGAATTTTCCTGGTTCAGAAGCCTTATATTACAAATAAAGGCTAAGGCACAGAGAACAATCTGATGTTAATATCGTATGCCATCTCAGTTGCAGGGCTCCCTTCTCACCTGATCCTAAGAAAGACCATTGGTAAAGAGTAGACCTAAGTTAATCTTTAAGGACAGTGATTCCATCCTATTATCCTATTAGGAATTATAAAACCCAGTTATTACTCTTCTAGTTTTGCAGTGCTCTTTCCATAAAATTAATTTTGTCTTGTTGATGTTTTTTGGTAATGTCAAGATATGCCTGTAAGCAATTCAGAGACATCCAAGGATGCTAATAGCTAGGGTTTGGAATCTGCTTCAGGAACTCAGTCTGCTTGTATCATGGTGTCATATTGAGCTTCTGAAGAACCAGTCATGTCCTTATATGGATTTTTCTCATCAATAATAATCTGGTAAAACCAAGATTTGACTTTTTTAGCCAGTTAAATGTAAGGAAGGAATGATACGAAAATTTATAAGTGCCATATAAGCCATCTAAAACTTGCTTTGCTGGTTAAAGAGGACTGTCAGTTTTATTAGAGCTTCTGGGGTACTCATTGTCTCTTGTCTGGGGAGAGGCACAACCTCCATTCA